>NW_005365135.1:0-5040 GCF_000412655.1 Myotis brandtii | reverse complement strand
TCCTATTGGAGGTGTTAAATCTACAAGCAAGACGTACCTTATACATCGAACTGAACTAGTGATGGGAACTTCAAAAGTAATTGATGACTCTTCTGCATCTGTTTCTCTGGCCCAGCTTACAAAGACTGCCAATCTTGCTGAAGCCAATGCTTCTGAAGAAGCTAAAATTAAAGCCATGATGTCGCAAACTGGCCGTGCATACGACCCCATCAATTACATGAAGAAGCCTCTAGGTCCACTATCTTCATCTTATACCTGTTTCCGCTGTGGTCAACCTGGCCACTTTATTAAGAATTGCCCAACAAATGGGCATAAAAACTTCGAATCTGGTCCTAGGATTAAAAAGAGCACTGGAATTCCCAGAAGTTTCATGATGGAAGTGAAAGATCCTAACATGAAAGGTGCAATGCTCACCAACACTGGAACATACGCAATACCAACTATTGATGCAGAAGCATATGCAATTGGGAAGAAAGAAAAGCCACCTTTCTTACCAGAGGAGCCCTCTCCATCTTCTGAAGAGGACGACCCTATCCCAGATGAGTTGCTGTGTCTCATCTGCAAAGACATCATGACTGATGCCGCTGTCATTCCCTGCTGTGGAAACAGCTACTGTGATGAGTGTGTAAGAACAGCACTCTTGGAATCAGAGGACCATACATGCCCAACATGTCATAAAAATGATGTCTCTCCTGATGCTTTAATTGCCAATATATTCTTGCGACAGGCTGTTAATAACTTCAAAAATGAAACTGGATATACAAAAAGACTACGGAAACAGTTGCCCCCAACACCACCCCCAATACCGCCTCCGAGACCACTCATTCAGCGGAATCTACAACCTCTGACGAGATCTCCAATATCAAGACAACAAGATCCTCCGATGATTCCAGTGACATCTTCATCAGGCCACCCGGCTCCCTCTATATCTTCATTAACTTCTAATCAGTCTTCCTTAGCCCCTGCTGTGCCTGAAAATTCATCTACCCCAGAGCCTGTACCTGATGTAACTGTAAAGGTCTCCGTATCAGTCCACTCAGAAAAATCAGATGGGCCTTTCCAGGATTCCGATCATAAAATATTGCCAGCTGCAGCCCTTGCCTCAGAACATTCAAAGGGAACCTCTTCAATAGCAATGACTACCCTTATGGAGGAGAAAGATTACCAGGTGCCTGTGCTTGGAACCCCATCTTTGCTTGGACAGTCATTATTGCATGGAGAGTTGATCCCTACAACTGGTCCAATAAGAATAAAGGCTGCTCATCCACGTGGTGGTCGACCAGCTCGGGAGCTTTCCAACAAGCTTGGATATCTGGTTTCTCCGCCACAGCAAATTAGGAGGGGAGAGAGGAGTGGCTACAGAAGTATAAACCGTGGACGACACCACAGCGAAAGATCACAGAGAACTCCAGGCCCATCACTACCAGCAACTCCAGTTTTTGTGCCTGTTCCACCCCCTCCTCTGTACCCACCTCCTCCACATACACTGCCTCTCCCTCCAGGTGTTCCTCCACCACAGTTTTTTCCTCAGTTTCCTCCTGGCCTGCCAACACCTGCTGGGTATAGCGTCCCTCCCCCCGAGTTCCCTCCAGCGCCAGCCAATTTATCAACACCTTGGGTATCATCAGGAGTGCAGACTGCTCATCCAAATACCATCCCAACAACACAAGCACCACCACTGTCCAGGGAAGAATTCTATAGAGTGCAGCGATGGCTAAAAGAAGAGTCTAAATCTCCCTATAGTGGTTCCTCATACTCCAGAAGTTCTTATACTTACTCTAAATCAAGATCTGGTTCAACGCGGTCACGTTCTTATTCTCGATCATTTAGCCGCTCACACTCTCGTTCCTATTCGCGATCACCTCCATACCCCAGAAGAGGCAGAGGCAAGAGTCGAAATTACCGCTCAAGGTCTAGATCTCATGGATATCATCGATCTAGGTCAAGGTCACCTCTATATAGACGATATCATTCACGATCAAGGTCCCCTCAAGCATTTAGGGGACAGTCTCCAAATAAACGTACTGTACCACAAGGGGAAGCAGAACGTGAATATTTTAATAGATACAGAGAAGTTCCACCACCATATGACATAAAAGCTTATTATGGGAGGAGTGTTGACTTTAGAGACCCATTTGAAAAAGAACGTTACCGAGAATGGGAGAGAAAATACAGAGAGTGGTATGAAAAATACTACAAAGGTTACGCTGCTGGAGCACAGCCTCGACCATCAGCAAATAGAGAGAACTTTTCTCCAGAGAGGTTTTTACCACTTCATATAAGGAATTCTCCCTTTACAAGGGGCCGCAGAGAACATTATTCGGGTGGACAAAGTCATAGAAGTCGAAACATAAGTGGTAGCAACTATCCAGGAAAGCTTTCAACAAGAGACAGTCACAATCAGAAGGATAGTACAAAGTCAAAAGAGAAGGAGAGCGACAGTGCTGCAGGAGATGGTAAAGGAAGTAAACATAAGAAACATCGAAGGCGGAGAAAGGGGGAAGAGAGTGACGGCTTTCTAAACCCAGAGTTGTTAGAACCTTCTAGAAAATCAAGAGAACCCACAAGTGGCGAGGAAAATACAACAGACTCATTATTTGTTCTTCCGAGTAGAGATGAACCAATGGATGCAGAATCCATCCCTTTAAAATCAGTGTCTGAAAAATACAGGAGAGAAAAAGATAAGCCAAAAGTAAAAGGAGACAAGACCAAACGAAAAAATGATGGATCTTCTGTGTCCAAAAAAGAAAACGTCAAACCTGCTAAGGGATCCCAAGAAAAACTAGAGGGAGAGGGTGAAAAATCTCCATCTGAACCTCCACTTAAAAAAGCCCAAGAGGAGACTCCAAAGACTGACAGTACCAAATCATCATGTTCCTCTCAAAAAGATGAAAAGGCCATTGGCACCCCCAGAAAAGCTCACTCTAAGTCAGCAAAAGAACACCGAGAGACAAAACCTATCAGAGAGAAAAAAGTGAAGAAAGACTATTCCAAAGACGTCAAATCAGAAAAACGAACTAGTAAGGAAGACAAGGCCAAGAAGCCTACTGAGAACAGTAAGCCTCTTGACAGCAAAGGAGAAAAAAGAAAAAGAAAAACTGAAGAGAAAGATGTAGAGAAAGACTTGGAATCATCTTCAATGAAAGTCTCTAAACTCGAAGTAACTGAAATAGTGAAGCCATCGCCAAAACGCAAAATTGAACCTGATATTGAAAAGATGGATAGGACCCCTGAAAAGGACAAAACTTCATCATCAACAGCCCCAGCCAAAAAAATTAAGCTCAACAGAGAAACTGGTAAAAAAATTGGAAGTACAGAAAATATATCTAATACAAAAGAAACCTCTGAAAAATTGGAGTCAACATCTAGCAAAGTTAAACAAGAAAAAGTCAAAGGAAAGGTCAGACAAAAAGTAACTGGAACTGAAGCATCCAGCTCTACTCTTGTGGACTATACCAGTAGGAGTTCAACTGGAGGCAGTCCTGTGAGAAAATCTGAAGAAAAAACAGATACAAAGCGAACTGTCATCAAAACTATGGAAGAATATAATAATGATAATACAGCTCCTGCTGAAGATGTCATTATTATGATTCAGGTCCCTCAGTCCAAATGGGATAAAGATGACTTTGAATCTGAGGAAGAAGATGTTAAAGCCACACAGCCTGTATCAAGTGTAGGAAAACCTGCCAGTGTTATAAAAAATGTTAGCACTAAACCAGCAAATACAGTCAAGTATCCTGAAAAAGGAAGCGAGCCTGCAGAGAAACTTCCAAAACTCACCAAGGAAGTGAGCCATGAAATCATACAACATGAGGTCAATGGTTCAAAAAACTGTACATCTAGTGAAAAGGGGAAAACCAGAGAGAGAGAGATCGATCATTCAGTGTTGGAGAAGGAAAATCCTGGAAAGAGGAAGAGCAGCACTCAGCCAGAGAAAGATAGGAATTTGGACCGTCTCAATGAACAAGGTAATTTTAAAAGTTTGTCTCAATCTTCCAGAGAGACTAGAACCTCAGATAAGCATGATTCCACTAGAGGTTCCTCAAATAGAGACTTTACTCCCAGTAGAGACCAAAAAACGGACTATGGCAGCAGAGAATATTCAAGTTCCAAACGTAGAGATGAACGGAATGAACTAACAAGAAGAAAAGACTCTCCTTCTCAGAGCAAAGATTCTGCATCTGGACAGAAAACGAAGCCAAGGGAGGAGAGAGATTTGCCTGAAAAAGGAACAGGAGATTCTGAGAAAAGTAATTCTAGTCCCTCAAGAGACAAAAAACCTCATGATCATAAAGCCACTTCTGATACTAAACGCTTAAGTGAAGAGACAAAATCTGTAGATAAAAATCCTTGTAAGGATCGTGAGAAGCATATGTTAGAAACAAGGAACAGTAAAGAGTCAAGTGGCAATAAATTACTTTATATACTTAATCCACCAGACCCACAGACTGAAAAAGGGCAGGTTGCTGGGAAAATTGATAAGAGTGCTACCAAGCCTAAACCCCAGTTAAGTCACTCCTCTCGACTTTGCTCCGACTTAACTAGAGAAACTGATGAAGCTGCTTTTGAACCAGATTATAATGAAAGTGACAGTGAAAGCAATGCATCAGTAATAAAAGAGGAAGATACTTCCGGGAAAATTTCTAAGGAATTGAAAGATAAAGTCATAGAGAAAGTAAAAGAGAGCCCGGACACAGCAGCAGTCAGCCAGATAGGTGTCACCAGGAGCCAGAGTCAGAGCAGTCCCAGTGTTAGTCCAAGTAGAAGTCACAGCCCTTCTGGAAGCCAAACTCGAAGCCACAGTCGCAGTGCCAGCTCCGCAGAAAGTCAGGACAGCAAGAAGAAGAAGAAGGAAAAGAAAAAGCACAAGAAACATAAAAAACATAAGAAGCATAAGAAACATGCAGGCCCTGAAGCAGAATTGGAAAAAAGCCAGAAACACAAACACAAGAAAAAGAAATCAAAGAAGAGCAAAGATAAAGATAAGGAAAAGGAGAAGGAGAAGGAGAAGGAGAAAGATGACCAAAAAGTGAAATCTGT
>NW_005365134.1:0-1481 GCF_000412655.1 Myotis brandtii | reverse complement strand
CGTCTGCAACAGCTCGACCCTCAGCCCAGGCGTGAGGTGGGATGTAGAAGGACCTTTCCCCCAACCAGCCCATGGGCCCCTCTCTCCCCTCCTGCCCTCCGTGGCGGCCTGGTGTCAGAGACACCCTAACAAGGGGCCTGAGACCCATGGAATACGACCCCAGCTATGCCCCCACTCATGGGACTGAAGCTGGACCCCGTAGTCTGTGTTTGGAAGAAGTTTGATTCTGATCTTGACGTTGCTGCAGGGCCCATCGTGGACTCTCACCTGGGTCCTCTCTTCTCCTGGGTCTGATCCTAGAATCCATGCCCTACATCTGGAGACACTCAGAGGCCATGGCAGAATCCGGGTGACATTCTAGCCTGGGAAACCTCATCTCTGCATGGAGACAATTGCCCCTCTCTTAAAGCTGTCGGAGGTAGTTGTGGCCCAACTCACTGAATCTAGTGCCAGGTGACGCCCAGCACCTCCCACCTGGGAATGCTGCCAGCAGGTGAGGGGAGGTTCAGGAAGGATGCTCTGCGGCTGTGACCGGGCATCACCTTTGGTGAAAATTCCTGAGAGATTGCTGGCGGTCTATAAGTTGACATTTAGATTACCTCCAAAACTGTAATTGCCTAAAAATGAGTGAATAAAGATAGGCTGATATGAAGACGAGTTAGTCCAGAAAAAACACACACCACACTAGGTCAAGCTTTATTCATCATGGGAAAATAACCAGATAAACCAAACACACACACATGTGCGCACGTGTGAGCACACACATGCGCAGACACGTGTGCACGCACACACACACACACACACACACACACACACACACTCACATGTGCAGCTAAAACCCAGAAAGGAGTTCATCAGAACCTCATGAGCAAACCTCACCTCTGCGCCTGGGCCTGGGGCAGACTTTCACCTGCCTTAGCCCAGCGAGGCTGGGGGCCTCCTGCGCCGCCCCAGGCGTGAGGTTGAAGGTGCCCCAGATCTCTCGGACTCTTGGTACCTTCAGGTTAGACTGTTCGTGAGCTCCCTCCGATTAGTACCATCTTTGTCACCCCGTAACAGCCTCCCACCATGAGTCTGCCCCATGTGTCACCACTCTGCCCCTGCCGCCATGTTGACCCCCTACGGGCCCCAGTGGTCTCCAGCACTCACCACCCCCTCTAAGCTCCAGCGCGTGTATTGTAAGCTTCACTTCAAACTTTTTCCACCCCGTGGTTTCTCCTTCTCACCACCTGCACCCTCTTCGTGGAGCAGGGAACATCCTTGCTGGGCTCCGTGGACCTTGTTACCCTTCCTAGGGGCTCAGGGCTGCACCTGGTAAGGGGATACCATTGCTGCTCAGAGCACCCAACTGGGGTGCTGGCAGAGGCAAGAGGTCCTTTGCTATGAAACTGCCCTGGGGGCTGCCTCGGCCCTGATTCTCTGAGCCCAAGATAAACAGCCCGTTCCCAGACTATCCCACTGGCACTGTGTGTGGCCTTTTC
>NW_005365133.1:0-3641 GCF_000412655.1 Myotis brandtii | reverse complement strand
CCCCTATGTTCATAGCAGTACAATTTCCAATAGCTAAAATTTCACACATGTGCAGCTGCCGCTGCTGCAACTCACCCCACAATCCCGGATATAAGTCCTGCCCCTTTAAGAAGAAAAAAAAAGGCTTCCCCCTCCTGCCTCCCACCCCACCCATCCACAAGGACCTTTGTTTCTCCACCCCCTTTGTCAGTCGGCCCCGCCCCTCCGATGTAGAGGAACCAATGGGCTAAGAGAATAAGGCCGGTCCTCTGACGTCATTGTATCTGGCCAATCAAAGGACGCGTTGGTGGGACGCCTCACGGAGGGCGCGCCCAGAGGAAGGAAGGCAGGAGAAAGGAAGCTTGCAGTCAAGATGGAGACAGGTAATTGCTCCGCTACTGTTGTAAGGAACCGGGAAGTGGTGTTCCAGCGGGAGCGGAGCCTGCTGCCAGAGCTGCTTCAGAGGCGAGACCAAGAGAGGCAACTGGAGGCGGAAAGGCAGAAGCAAAAGGGGCAGAACCAGGAGGTGGTGCTGGAGAAGAGCGACTTTTTCAAGGCCGCCTTCGCCTGGGCGGTGGAAGAGCTTCTGCAGGGCTGGGAGTTGGTGGAGCGGCTGGAGGAGGTGGCCACTCGGCTCGGGGGGCTCCTGAAACTCCTTAAGGACGGAAGTGCGGCAGGCACAGGAGGCGCTAGCGCAGCTGCAGGCGGCCCTGGCAGGCGCCAGCAGCTGCAGCCCAAGAAGCGATTTGCTTTCAAGACCCGGAGGAAGGATGCTGACAAAATCCAACACCCATTTTTGATAAAAACTCTCAGCAAGGTGGGAGTAGAAGGATCATACCTCAACATAATAAAAGCCATATATGACAGGCCCACAGCCAACATCATACTCAATGGACAAAAACTAACACCATTTCCCCTAAGAACAGGAACAAGACAGGGATGCCCACTCTCACCACTCCTGTTCGACATAGTACTGGAAGTATTAGCCATTGCAATTAGGCAAGAAGAAGAAATAAAAGGCATCCAAATTGGAAAAGAGGAAGTAAAACTGTCCTTATTTGCAGATGACATGATATTATACTTAAAAAACCCTAAAGACTCCATCAAAAAACTATTAGACTTAATAAAAGAATTCGGCAATGTAGCAGGATACAGAATTAACGCCAAGAAATCTATGGCATTTCTATACACCAATAGTGAACTTGCAGAAAGAGAGACTAAAAAAGCAATCCCATTTACCATCTCACCAAAAAAATTAAGCTACCTAGGAATAAACTTAACTAAAGAGGTAAAAGACCTCTACTCAGAAAACTACAGGACGTTGAAAAAAGAGATAGAGGAAGACATAAACAGATGGAAGAACATACCGTGTTCATGGATTGGTAGAATCAACATCATTAAAATGTCCATACTACCCAAAGCAATCTATAAATTCAACGCACTTCCCATTAAAATACCAACGGCATACTTCACAGATCTAGAACGAACTCTCCAAAAATTCATCTGGAATAAAAAAAGACCCCGAATAGCTGCAGCAATCCTGAGAAAGAAGAAAATAGGTGGGATCTCAATACCAGATATCAAGCTGTATTACAAAGCCACTGTTCTCAAAACTGCCTGGTACTGGCACAAGAACAGGCATATAGATCAATGGAATAGAATAGAGAACCCAGAAATTGGCCCAAACCAATATGCTCAATTAATATTTGACAAAGGAGGAAAGAACATTCAATGGAGCCAAGATAGTCTCTTCAATAAGTGGTGTTGGGAAAATTGGACAGATACATGCAAGAAAATGAAACTAGACCACCAACTTACACCATACACAAAAATAAACTCAAAATGGATAAAGGACTTAAATGTAAGATGGGAAACCATAAAAATACTAGAGGAATCCAAAGGCAACAAAATCTCAGACATATGCCGAAGCAATTTCTTCACTGATACAGCTCCTAGGGCATTGGAAACTAAAGAGAAAATAAACAAATGGGACTACATCAAAATAAAAAGCTTCTGCACAGCAAAAGAAACCATCAACAAAACAACAAGAAAGCCCACTGCATGGGAGAACATATTTGCCAATGTTATCACCGATAAGGGTTTAATCTCCAACATTTATAGGGAACTCATACAACTTAACAAAAGGAAGATAAACAATCTAATAAAAAAATGGGCAAAAGACCTAAATAAACACTTTTTGAAAGTGGACATACAGAAGGCCAAGAGGCATATGAAAACATGCTCAAAGTCACTAATCATCTGAGAGATGCAAATCAAAACAACAATGAGGTATCATCTCACACCTGTCAGAATGGCTATCATGAACAAATCAACAAACAATTGCTGGAGAGGATACAGAGAAAAAGAAACACTCGTGCATTGCTGTTGGGAATGCAGACTGGTGCAGCCACTATGGAAGACAGTATGGAGTTTCCTCAAAAAGTTAAAAATGGAACTCTCATATGACCCAGTGATCCCACTTCTAGGAATATATCCCAGAAACACCAATCAGAAAGGATATATGCACCCCTATGTTCATAGCAGTACAATTTCCAATAGCTAAAATTTCAAAACAGCTTAAGTGCCTATCAGCAGATGAGTGGATTAAAAAACTGTGGTACATCTACACATTGAAATACCATTCTGCTGTAAAAAAAGAAATAACTCTTACCATTTGCAACAGCGTGGATAGAACTAGAGAGCATTATGCTAAGCGAAATAAGTCAGTCAGAGAAAGATCAATATCACATGATCTCACTCATTTGTGGAATATAATGAACAACATAAACTGGTGAATAAAAATAAATCCAGGAGGGCGTGCCCAGAGGAAGGAAGGCAGGAGAAAGGAAGCTTGCAGTCAAGATGGAGACAGGTAATTGCTCCGCTACTGTTGTAAGGAACCGGGAAGTGGTGTTCCAGCGGGAGCGGAGCCTGCTGCCAGAGCTGCTTCAGAGGCGAGACCAAGAGAGGCAACTGGAGGCGGAAAGGCAGAAGCAAAAGGGGCAGAACCAGGAGGTGGTGCTGGAGAAGAGCGACTTTTTCAAGGCCGCCTTCGCCTGGGCGGTGGAAGAGCTTCTGCAGGGCTGGGAGTTGGTGGAGCGGCTGGAGGAGGTGGCCACTCGGCTCGGGGGGCTCCTGAAACTCCTTAAGGACGGAAGTGCGGCAGGCACAGGAGGCGCTAGCGCAGCTGCAGGCGGCCCTGGCAGGCGCCAGCAGCTGCAGCCCAAGAAGCGATTTGCTTTCAAGACCCGGAGGAAGGATGCTGTCTTGGCCCCCAAAGTAGTAGATGCGGCTCCCGGCGCCGGTGGCGGAAGGCACCCTGGCCTCCCCGCCCTCCCTGACCAAGGAGGGAGCCCTGGGCTCTAGCTGGCTCTGCAGCTTCTCCAACCTCAAGTCCCAAGTCTTGGAGAAGAGAGCGGAGGAGTTGCACCAGCGAGACGTCCTTTTGACCAAACTGAGCGATTGCACGATCAGACTGTAGGGCAATCCCAACACCCTGCGGCTGAGCAAGGCCCGCAGCTGCACGTTGCTCTGCGGGCCTGTGTCCACGTCTGTGTTTCTGGATGACTGCAGTGAGTGTGTGCTGGCCGTGGCCGGCCAGCAGCTCCGGGTACACACCACGAGAGACACCCGCATCTTCCTGCAGGTGACCTGCAGGGCCA
>NW_005365132.1:0-569 GCF_000412655.1 Myotis brandtii | reverse complement strand
GGACTTTTTAGACCAAAGGAAACGGAGATCTTGCTATAAACTACGGGGAAAAACATTTTTAGGGAATGATTCTGCTGGGTCTGCCTTGAGTTGCGAGTGAGATCATCCTGTTATGTGCCATGATTATTTAACTTTAATCACACTCCCACTTCTCTGGTTCTGGGGGAGGGGTAGAGAGAGCATTTCAGTTGTCAAAATCTATTAAAATCACATGCTCAGAAGATAGGCACAGTCACCGAAAATAAGAAGATAACAGTGGCTAACAGATCAGAGGCTACCCACCCCCAGGTCCCTAACACTCGATGTTCATGCTCTTGTGTGGTTTCCTCTCCTTGGGTGTGGACATGGCCCATGACTTGTTTCCAAGAAGGAGAAGATGACAACGATGACAGGATGTATAGTGCCTCAACATTTGAGGTCTCTTTCCTTTGCTGGCTTTGCAGAATGAAACAACCTTATCGGGAAATCCCCTGGTACAGGAAACTGTGGGCAGCCTCTAGACACTGGGGGAGTTTCTAGTTCACAGCAGAGGAAACCTAAAGCTCAACCCAAAGACCTGAATTCTGCCA
>NW_005365131.1:0-648 GCF_000412655.1 Myotis brandtii | reverse complement strand
TGCGCCCGGGCTGCTGGGACACCAGGCAGCTCTGAGCAAGAGTGAGGGCGAGGGCAAGGGCAAGGGCGAGGGCGAGGGCGAGGGCGAGGGCGAAGGCGAGGGCGAGGGCGAGGGCGAGGGTGAGCTGCGTGCTGCGTGCTGCGTGCTGCTGTCAAGGTCTTCAGAGCATGAGGCCAAGTGAGAAGCAAAATACAGACCTGCAGGTGTGGGGGGAGGAATGTGCCAGCATGTGCTTTTATTTACATAAAAAAAATGATAATGATACAGCTGATGAGGGAACTGGGTGTGGCAGACATCTCTAAGATCATGCTGGGCTTTGAACTTCAAGCTAACACCTGGCCGGCTGGTGTGGCTCAGTGGATTGAGCATCGCTCTGTGAACCAAGAGGTCCCGGGTTTGATTCCCAGTCAGAGCACATGCCTGGGTTGTGGGCTCGATCCCCAGTGGGGGGCGTGCAGGAGGCAGCCAATCAATGAGTCTCTCTCATCATTGCTGTTTCTATCTCTCCCTCTCCCTTCCTCTCTGAAATCCATAATATATATATCGCTATCATCTGGCTCATCAAAAAGTTAAAGCCTCGGTAACAGCTTGAGATTCAGGTCAGTGTTTCACTCATCTCTGTCTCCCCTCCCCCTTCTCCATGGCTTC
>NW_005365130.1:0-786 GCF_000412655.1 Myotis brandtii | reverse complement strand
TTATCAGTGATAACATTTGCAAATATGTTCTCCCACACAGTGGGCTTTGGGTATCCGGGGTTTATTTATCTTCTATAATTAAAACTTTGTTGCCTTGAGTGAAGCTCAGAGCCAGCCACGGCAGGCAGGAAGCTTGTCTTCCTCCATCACTGGGCCAACCAAGCCTCCTGCTTGCTCCAGCTCCGTGGCCACGGCTGGCTGAAAACAGGTATCCGGGGTTTATTTATCTTCTATAATTAAAACTTTGTTGCCTTGAGTGAAGCTCAGAGCCAGCCACGGCAGGCAGGAAGCTTGTCTTCCTCCATCACTGGGCCAACCAAGCCTCCTGCTTGCTCCAGCTCCGTGGCCACGGCTGGCTGAAAACAGGTATCCGGGGTTTATTTATCTTCTATAATTAAAACTTTGTTGCCTTGAGTGAAGCTCAGAGCCAGCCACGGCAGGCAGGAAGCTTGTCTTCCTCCATCACTGGGCCAACCAAGCCTCCTGCTTGCTCCAGCTCCGTGGCCACGGCTGGCTGAAAACAGGTATCCGGGGTTTATTTATCTTCTATAATTAAAACTTTGTTGCCTTGAGTGAAGCTCAGAGCCAGCCACGGCAGGCAGGAAGCTTGTCTTCCTCCATCACTGGGCCAACCAAGCCTCCTGCTTGCTCCAGCTCTGTGGCTGCCGGCCGCCATCTTGGTTGGATTAATTTGCATATAGTCGCTCTTATTGGCTGGTGGGTGTGGCTCAAGGCATAGCGAAGGCACTGTTAATTTGCATGTTTGTCTTTTATTAGTGTGTGTGT
>NW_005365129.1:0-914 GCF_000412655.1 Myotis brandtii | reverse complement strand
CTACAGAATGAGGGAAATAGTTGCAAGGCTTATTTCTGATAAGGGGTTAATATCCAAAGTATATAAATGACTAATATAACTCAATGGGAGAACAAAACAAAAATGATTAAAAGGCAAAGACTTGAATAGACAATTTTCCAAAGAAAACATACAGATGGCCAAAAGGTACATGAAAAGGTGTTCAACATCACTACTCAAAAGGAAAATGCAAATCAAAACCACAATGAGAACCACCTCACACCTGTTAGAATGACTATTATCAATGAGACAAGTAATTACACGTGTTGGAGAGGATGTGAAGCAAAAGGAACCCTCATTCACTGCTGGTGGGAATGCAAATTGGTATGGCCAATATGGAGAACTACATGGAGGTTCCTCAAAAAGTTAATAGAGTTAACATATGACTCAACAACACTTCTTCTGGGTACCTAACTCAAAATTTTGAAAACATTAGCAAAGATATATGCACCCCTATGTTCACTGCAGCATTATTCACGGTGGCCAAGACATGGAAACAACCAAAGTGTACTTGCCCAAGTAATTAGATAAAGAAGATGTGGTACATATATACAATGAAATACTACTTAGCCATAATAAAAGGTAAAATAATGTCATTTGCAATAACAGGGATGGATCTTGAGATTATCATTCTAAGTGAAATAAGTCAGACAGAAAAGTTAACCGTATGATTTCACTCATATGTGGTATAGATAGAAAACTGAAAGCAACAAATGAACAAACAAAAGCATAGACACAGAAGACAGTATGGTGTTACAAGAGGGAAGGGGGGTAAATGTCATGTTGACACCTTTTTCTTCTCACACATTACAGTTTCCAGGGTGTACTACTTATGAGGGTAGTAAAGGGGATTAATTACATGATGACAGAAGATTTGACTTTGGGTGGGGGGCACA
>NW_005365128.1:0-814 GCF_000412655.1 Myotis brandtii | reverse complement strand
TCTTTAATTTTGGGCATTTTAATTATGATGTGTCTGGACGTGGGCCTCTTTGGGTTCCTCTTGCTTGCGGTTCTCTGTGCCTCCTGAACTTGTATGACTTTTTCCTTTACCAGGTTAGAGAATTTTTCTGCCATTATTTCTCCCATTGTTTCTACAAATACCTTCTCTCTGCCTTTCTCTCTTTCTGCCTCTTCTGACACAACTGCTATTCTAATATTTTTACATTTCACATTGTCCCACAGCTCCCTTAAGCTGTCCTGTTTTTTAATTGTTTTTTTCTTTTTGGTCTTCTGATTGAGTGATATTTTCAACTCTGTCTTCTAATTCACTGATTTGATCCTCAGCTTCCCCTAATCTGCTGTGTATTCCTGCCAGTGTATTCTTTATTTGTGTTATGTCATTCTTTGTCTCAGACTGTTCTTTTTTCATAGTTACTATATTTTTTTCATGCTGTTGATCATCTTTACCATCATTACTATGAACTCTGTTTCAGATAAATTTCTTATCTGTACTTCATTTATCTCTTCTTCCGTCGAATTCTCTAGTTCTTTCATTTGGGAGTTGTTTCTTTGTCTTCTCATTTTGGCTTTCTTTTGGGTTTGTGACTATGTATTAGGTAGATCCTCTACACCTCTCAATCTCTAGTGCATGACAGCGTTAAAGGCTGTTTCTAACTAATTAGATCAGGCAAAGACTCAAAGCCTCAGAGACTGCCTATGCCTACAGACTGATAGGATTGACTTGAATTGCTCTGCAGGAAATTGTCCTCACTTGTGATGAGAGTTTTTTTCAACAGGGTGGGGCAGTTGCTTCT
>NW_005365127.1:0-544 GCF_000412655.1 Myotis brandtii | reverse complement strand
ATGTTATCACCGATAAGGGTTTACTCTCCAAAATTTACAGGAAATCACACATCATAAGAAAAAGAAGGTAAACGATCCAATAAAAAAACGGGCAAAGGACCGAAATACACACTTTTCGAGAGTGGATATACGGAAAGCTGAGACATATAAAACATGCTCAAAGCCACTTATCCGAGAGACACAAATCAAAATGACAATGAGATATCATCTCACACCTGTCAGGATGGCTATCATCAACTAATCGACAAACGACAAGTGCTGACAAGGATGCGGAGAAAAAGGAACCCTTGTGCATCGCTGGTGGGAATGCATATTGGTACAGACACTGTGGAATATAGTGTAGAGTTTTCCAAAAATTAAAAATGGAACTCTCAATTGACCCATCTAGGAAAATATCCCAAGAAATCAGAAACAGCCCTTGCCGGTTTGGCTCACTGGATAGAGCATCGGCCTGCAGGTTGAAGGGTTCCAGGTTCGATGCCAGCCAAGGCAACATGCCGGGCTGTGGGCTCAATTACCAGTAGGGTGCATGCAGAACGCAGAG
>NW_005365126.1:0-450 GCF_000412655.1 Myotis brandtii | reverse complement strand
CCTGCAACCCGGGCATGTGCCCTTGACTGGGAATCGAGCTGTGACCTTTTCGATCCACGGGCCTATACTCTGAGCCGGCCGGGCCTGTGTCTTTTTTTAGAGGAACGGAAACATTTGGGGCCGAGCCATCTACTGAAGGAAGGCTGTCCTTGCATGGCACCCAGTTCCGTGAGAAATGTAGAGAACTAAGTTTCCGTGCTGCTCTGGCGTTTCAAGAAGCTGGAAGGAACATACGTGGTCAGGGGCTGGAGAGACAGCTGACGTGGGGGAGGAACGAGGAAACAGACAGGAAGAGGGAAAAAATAGGACCAAGTGTGACAAACAAGACCCAGATTCTGATTGGCAGCTGCTCCCGAGATAAAATCTGCTCCTTGGACATGGATTTGGGCAATTTCTCAGAATCTCCTGCCTCTAACCAGCGACGAAAGAGTAGGACTCACAGTACGTCTG
>NW_005365125.1:1016-3036 GCF_000412655.1 Myotis brandtii | reverse complement strand
TCCCCAGGTACAGGAGGAGGTCAGGAGGAGGCCAATCCCGTGTCAAGGTCAACCCTTGTAGTGAACCCAGAAGGGCCTCACTCCACTGAGTCCTGCTGAGCTGTCCTGACCACTTACTTTCCTGGGGCCAGCCAATCAGAAGAGCAATGAGTTGAGAGTTTAGGGCTAAGTTAAAGAAGATGCAGCTTCGTTACCCTGAAGTATCTGCAATGACACAGACACCCCCCTCACAGCGCCGCTTGCAGGAAGGAATGACTAGAAGAGGGCAGGGTGCATGGAGGGGCACACTCGGGTAGCCGGCAGGCGCCACTGCCATCCTGGAGGCTGGTGACCAATTCCCCACATAACCTTCCTCGCAGCTCATGTGACAAGATGCCCCTGTGCAAGTCCCACCCACAAACCCTGTACCTTGAAAACACCAATCCTTTCTCTAGCGTCGGACTCCCCTCTACCGCTCAGCAGTTCCCACGCTATGCGTGAATACCACCAGCAATGGGGCACTTACCCCTCGGGAAGAAGTCTGCTCTATTGCCCGGGGATTGCAAGCATCATACCTTCCTCTTTGTGATGGACTGAAATCTACCCCCTCATGTCTGTGGGGGAGGCAGTAGGGCCAGGATTGCTGCTGGGTGAAGGTAGGAAGGCCCTTTTTATTTGCTGGTGCAACCAAACATTTAATTACAGCAGCTTCTCCGAGGCCATAGATGCTAAAAAATTAAGATGAATACACTCATTTTGGCCAATAGCACAAACCGCTATTATTCTGCAAGTCCCAATTCATTACTGTATATTGTAACGGAACATTAACACTCACATAACGACCTTAGGCCCAGTCTCGCATGCACAATCAGCACGCTCTGCCCGGACTCCTTTGTACCCAGGAAAGAAAGAGGAAAACCCAGATGCCCTCGCAAAATTGCCTTTCCAGTGGAAACATTGACAGACCCTTAATTACAATAGCTCACCACGTGCCGCCTGATGCCACAGCTCAATTCCTGGGCCCAGTCAAATGACGGTGGAGATGGGGAGGGAAGCAGTGGGCAACCTGGGGGCTCTAGGTTCTCCAGATCGCCCACCCCACCTGAACACCCTTCCGTCTGTTCTGCTGCTACATCCCTCGGGGTGCCTCAGTCTCCCCATTCCAGTGTATGTGGGAGAGGTGCCTAAAAGGCAGGCAGGCTCCCAGGGACCATTCTGCATGGACGCCCACTCCTCCACCCCCAGGAATACCCAGGTGCCTTGGAGACAAAGAACAACTCTCAAATAGACTGTGTTGTCCCCAGTTTGAAACTCTCCAGTAGCTCCCGATGCCCTCGGGATAAGATCCCAAGTTCTGACAGACACCCACAGACGCGTGTGGTTGGGTCCCAGCCCCACGCTTCCCTTCCTGCCCCTCTTTTCTGTCTTTCTAACTCCCTCCCGACTCAGGGCCCTCACACATGCTGTTCCCTCCACACCCTTCCTCTCACTCCTGGGCTGGCTAATTCTCCTCTTCTGTCAGGCCTCGGCTGGGAGGTTTCCCTACAGATGAGGACCCTCCTGTTGGCTTCTGTCTTTTTCCCACCTGATACTTGGCACAAATGGTCATTCTCTATTCGCTTGTTCTTGTTTAGTTCCTTTGCCACCCCATTCTGCATCACTCCCTCTGCGTCCCCAGCAACAGGCACTATGCTGGTCCAGAGGAGACAAGCAATAACAATTGGTTGGATGAATCAATGAGCACATTATCCCTATTCCAGATGGACCATGGAATTCCTGAAACCCAAACGTGGCCCTGACTGAATCTGGCTTTGTAATTCCAGCCTGGGTTTCACACATATTCACAGGCTGTTGGAAGATCCAGGGAAGGGGTTCACCCTGCAGTGATCCCCATCTTTCAGACAAGGATGGGAAGCTGCTGAGAGCAGAGGAGTAATAGTGAGGGTTCTCCAGAGAAACAGAACCAATAGGATGTGTATATATGTGTGTATATGTGTGTGTATGTGTGTGTGTGTGTGTGTGTGTGTGTGTGTATACAAAT
>NW_005365125.1:0-1006 GCF_000412655.1 Myotis brandtii | reverse complement strand
AGAGAGAGAGGGAGAGAGAGAGAGAGAGAGAGATTGATTTTAAGGAATTGTGAAGGCTGGCAAGTCCCAAATCTGTAGGGTGGGCTGGTGGCCTAAAAGCCCGAGAATGAGCTGATGTTGCAGCTCAAGTCTGAAGGCAGTATGCTGGCAGAATTACCTCTTCTTCCGGAGACATGTCTTCCCCTAGAAACCTCTAGACTAGTGCTTTTAGGAAGAAGGTGCTGTGATGTGCTGGGTTCAGCTTAAATACCACCTCCTCTGAGAATCCTTCCTTGACTGTTGCCCCATCTCTCCTGCCCTGGTCACACACTCTACGGCCCCCTTTTGGGGCCTCCCGAAACTGACATTGCTTTGCCACTGTTTAGGCATGTGTCCAGCTTCACCTCTCCAAAGCTGGTCTGTTTATCTCTTTGGCAAAACTTTGGTGAATGAATGAATGAACCTGGAGACTCTGAGAATGAGCCAGAGTTCTGGTGAGGAGGAGCAGGAAGTAAGCACTTCCCTTAACTAAGAGGAAGGTGAATTGAAATCTGGCGAATAAACCCTCCGGTTTCCACAAGAGAGGGTCATGAGGCATCGAGCTCGGAAGCTCATCCTAGGATGTTCTCAGAAACCACAATACACCCAAGACACCTGAATGTCCTTTTTGGACTTGGCACTTCCAGAAAACGTCAGAGCTGAGGACAAATTGGCTTTCTCGGGTAACACTCCATTTGCTTGTTGTGTTCCCGGTAATACACTGCTTCACCCATGACTTTTTAAAACAATGCAAACATAACATTAAAGGGCCCGGCTGCAAGGAAAAAGATGAATGATCAGGACTGATACATTTGATTTAGTATTTATTTCTACCTACGTGGGGGAGTGCTGACATTACCCAGAGCACCCCTGAATACAGATTCTTCTTTCCCAAGATTTCAGGGAGCCCAATGGCCCAACAGCCTCACCAGCCCTTAGTTGACTCAAAGGTTTTCCAATTTGTAAACAAATATATTCAGAAAAAGAC
>NW_005365124.1:0-809 GCF_000412655.1 Myotis brandtii | reverse complement strand
CCTATCTAATAAAAGAGTAATATGCAAATTAACTGTCTCTCCGCAACAAAGATGGCAGTGCCCATAGTGGCTGAGGCAGGACGCTGGCGGCGTTGCCCGGGCAACGAGAGCCCAGAGTCTGCTCCTTGGCTACACGGAGGGAGGGGAGTGGCCTCTGGCCAGAGGCCTGGCGTGGGATGCCTGGTGTCGTTACAGGTCGGGCTGAGGGACCGCCCCCCCCCCCCATGCACGAATTTTGTGCACCGGGCCTCTAATATATATATCACCTATTTTTATCCATTCATCTGTTGATGTACATTTGGGTTGTTTCCATATCTTGGCTATTGTGAATAATGCTGCAGTATCTCTTCAGATCCTGTTTTCGTTTCCTTTGAATATATACTCAGAAGTGGAATTGCTAAATCATTAATTTTTGTGAGTAGTGTAAGATAGGGGTTCAATTTCATTTTTTCAACAGCATTTATTGAAGAGACTATCTTTTCCCCATTGAGTATTCTTGGCTCCATTGTCAAATATTATTTGACTGTATATATGGGAGTTTATTTCTGGGTTCTCTATTTTGTTCCGTTGATCTATGTGTCTACTTTTATGTCAGTACCATACTGTTTTGATGACTATAGCTTTGTTGTATAGTTTTAAACCAGGAAGTATGATGCCTCCATCTTTGTTCTTCTTTCTCAAACTTGCTTTGGCTAGTTAAGTCTTTTGTGGTTCCATACAAATTTTAGAAATTGTTTTATCTATTTTTGAGATAAATGCCATTAACACTTTAATAGGGATGCATTGACTTTGTAGATGGCTTTAGGTAG
>NW_005365123.1:0-654 GCF_000412655.1 Myotis brandtii | reverse complement strand
TGGCATATTCCCCTCCTGCCTGTCGATAGGTCTTATAGGGGAATGAAATGGTTTCATCATTATTCAATATAAATCTTCCATCACTTGCTACCGAACTAGTACAGAAATCAAGGGACAACTCTTCTGTTTTGATATAGTGCCATCCATTGACAGCTTCAGAACGGTGGAAAGGAACACTGTGGTCTCCGTCATGGTTAGGGATTGTGTTTGTACAGATTGCTCCACAGAAGGGACACTGTTTCCAGCAGCCACAGAGATGTTCAGAGAGCATGTTCTGGATTTCAGGAATCATGTCTTCCACAGGCTTACTCAAACACTCCTGTTCTACTGTGATCATTGCGGGATCCAAAGCTTCACTCATGGCTTCTTTGAGAAACTCAATATCTTTTATCTCCTGGTGTTCAATGCTCACCAAGTCTTTTCGTGGAAAGTTTAAGTTACTCCCCAGGTGATCACAGAACAAATCCAACCACCCAGACACAGTGCTGCTTTTATCTTTGGCTATTACTGTGGATTCATGAATAGCTGAGAGGATGGCATTCTTAAGGTCACCTATACTTGTTTTTAAAAAAGTTCTTATTTTTTTCCTTATCTGGTCTAAACAATATATTTTAATGTGGTTTTGAATGTAATCCTTAAAAAATGATTCGGGAT
>NW_005365122.1:0-653 GCF_000412655.1 Myotis brandtii | reverse complement strand
GAGTCATCGTATTACCAAGAATTTTCTTCTGCAGGACAACACTGGTCTTGGGTGACCAGTGACTCTCTGAGGAAAAATGTACCACCCAGACTGAGTGAATTTCTGATGCTCATTGAGGAGTTACTTCACTTGTAAGGCTTTCTCACATTCATTGCAAACACAAAATTGTATAATCTGAATCCTAAGTATAAGGAAACTCCCTATCTTCTGGGAATAGGATTTTCCACATTCATAGCACACAAAGGGTGTCTTTCCCATGTGAAATCTCCAGTGTATCATGAGAGACATCTCTGGCTAAAGCCTTTTCCACATTCATTATATATATAAGGTTTCGCACCTGTATGAGTTTGTAGATGGACCATGAGATTGTCCTTAGGGATGAAGCTTTTCCCACAGTCAATACATACACACAGTTTTTCCTGTATCTATTTTGTAATGTATGTTAAGTGGTGATTTCTTGAGAAAAGCTTTGCCACACACTGCGCATTCATGAAATTTCTCTCCTGTGTGTGACATCTGGTGTTCGTTCAGTGTCACCTTTTTAGAGAAGGCTTTCCCACACAGACTACATCGATGGGGCTTCTCTCCTATATGAACATTCTGGTGATAATGGAGTAAACACTTCTCCATGAAGACTTTCCCACATTCGTTGC
>NW_005365121.1:0-443 GCF_000412655.1 Myotis brandtii | reverse complement strand
AGCCAATCAGGAGTGAGTATGCAAATTAACCCAACATACGCAGGCACCAAGCAGCCATGGCAGGGTGCTTGCATCATCACCATGGCGACAATGCAGGCATTCCGCACTGCCCCAGTCACTCTGGGCCTCTGGGCAGTGTGGAAAGGCGGTTTTAGCTGGAGCGAAGGCGGTGCCAGCAGCCAGGGGAAGGAAGGCTCATTCTTGCACGAATCTTCGTGCATTGGGCCTCTAGTATAATTAATAATAGTGCTATGAAGGAGAGGTACATGCTATTATGGAAGTGAGTGACGGAGGGCATGGACTGGTTTGTTCTTTGTCTCTCATAATAAAACTTGTCATTTGGACCCTTCAACTTCTGTCTGGATTTCTTAACCTATCAGTGGATCAATCTGGTGTATTAGAGGAACCCTAGCAAAATAAACATTTTGAATAGAAATATAAAA
>NW_005365120.1:0-626 GCF_000412655.1 Myotis brandtii | reverse complement strand
GGGTTGGCCCTGGGCACCTTCCACACCACCTTGCCCCCACCCCAGGTCACCATCCATCTGACAACCAGGACCCTTTCTCAAAACCAAATCTTAAGACTTTCCTAAACTCTCTCGAACAAGTAGCAGCTGGCGTCCATGTGCCACATACCTATCAATAAGAGGCCCAAGACCTGGCACTAGCACTGCCTGCCTTGTTTCACAGCCAGGCCTCACCTGAACTCTTCCAAGCCCAATACAAGTAGCAGCCATCTGCAGATCTCTCTGTAGCTCCTGTCAGGTGGCTCCAGGCAGTGGCTGACTTTGCACCTCCCGGGAGGCCCCAGAGCCCGTGCACCCAGTGGATAGCTTCAGATCACACCAGATTACAACTCTACACATCCACAAGTGACACACTCAAGGGGCAGACCCAGTGAGCACCAAAGTCTCACTGAAGCAAGTCCTGCTCCATAGGGGTGTCTCCTGCACATCAGCTCTTCCACTGTAGTTGCAGCTGGTCCTCACAGCCAACTGGCCTGGTGGTCAAGTACTCCCAGTGACGCCAACAGCAATCAAGGCTCAACGACAAAAAGACTGTGCACACAACCCACAAAGGGGCGTACCTAGAGTGACCAGCTCAGGTGACTGGG
>NW_005365119.1:0-1366 GCF_000412655.1 Myotis brandtii | reverse complement strand
CAAGCCCACTCTCAATTAGCCATGCTCTCTATTTCTTTACAGAGCCACTGATAGTGCCCACCCTCCTAGGCAGCAACACAACAGTCAGGGAGCATAAGGATTCTGTGCTCCTGACCTGCTACACAAATACAGTCTCCATCCAGTGGTTCTTCAATGGCATGAATCTGTGGCTGACAGAGCGGATGAAGCTGTCCTGGAACGACAGAACCCTCACCATAGACCCCGTCAGGAGGGAGGATGCTGGGGAGTACCAGTGTGAAGCGTCCAACCCCATCAGTTCTGTTGCAAGTGTGCCGGTTGAGCTGGATGTAAAATATTAGTGACCCTCCTCCTCTCCTATATGTTACTAAACTCTGCATAATCATTTGTGCCCTTTAAATAGATTTGTTGTGAGAGTGGAAAGTCCTTAGAAGATTTGCATTGAGTCAATAAATGCTCAAAAAAGAGAGCTGATATTGTCATTATTGTTGACTTAAGGTGATAGTCTATACCAGATCCCACCGCTGTGTGGTGTATGTTGTACCATTTCCACAGTAGAGGTGAAACCGAGTCTTTCAAGAGAATGGCAGTGGCTGTGTGATTACCCTGGGTCACATGATAAGTTTGCATTAATTCAAGCTCTGACCCTCCTCCAGGGGGACATATACTGGCTGCCGAGCCACTCTTTTTGGCAATGGGAATGGACAGGAGAACACCCATGTGGGTAACAAAACTGATCTTTTTTTTTTTTCTCCCTGTTTGACTTATTTCAAAAAATGTCTTAAGTGTTTTTGAGTATTTTTATTATTTATATGGCTACAGACCTTTTTGCATAAAGTAAACAGGACTCTGTCTTCCTTGTTAATAAGGTATAATTGGAAACCTTAGTAACACAACCAATGCTTTGGCTCAAATGTCCTAGTTCAAAATGATGCCCAAAGAATTAGAAATGACCTCACCTTTTATGGAGCTAAATTTGACCTGCAGGGTTTTTTGGAATCTCTTGGAGATGCGGGCATTACCCAAAGCTAGAGGGTGAGGCTTCCTAACCTCAAGAGGCTGTTAGAACTCTCATCTTCGGTTTCATAGAAAAACCTGCATCAGAGCAAACTATGTGGTAAATGTCAGTTCTTCTGCACTTAGGTCACTAATCAGGCCAAATCCAGTGACACCAGCCATGTTGTAGGATGGAGAATACTCTTCTTCCTTGGAGGTGACCTGTGGTCAAAAGGAAGGTGACTGTAGAGAGCAATGTAATGTCTCCATGGAGAACTCTAAAAGCACAGCATTCTGGGAGATCAGATCCTGGCTGTGCTCAGGATTTCTCTGCTACTTTGCATCTGTTTATATATTGCTGGGAAAATGCACCTCTTTATAAAATGCTGGA
>NW_005365118.1:0-557 GCF_000412655.1 Myotis brandtii | reverse complement strand
TGATACAATGTCAGCCCCCAAGAGAAAACCAGAATTTGGAACAGGTGTGTCCCACCACAGGAGCTAGACCGCTCCCCAGTGCTGACACGCTGTTCTAGGGGCCTCTGTGGGAACAACAACACCTGTGAGCTTTGATGACGTGATTCAATGCATCAGCACGGGAAGGTCTCTGGGACTTAGAGACACAAGGCATCACTTTACATCACCTGCATGAGGACCAGAGCCACCCAGAAAGACAGCCCTGGGGACTGTGACAGAACAGAACAGAAACTATTCAATATTCCCCAGCCAGCGGACTCGGTGGTTGAACATTGACCTATGAACCAGGAGGTCACAGCTCAACTTTTTGTCAGAGCACATGCCTGTGCTGTAGGCTCCATTCCCAGTGTGGGGCATGTAGGAGGCAACCGATCAATGATTATTTCTTATTATTGATGTTTCTATCTCCCTCTTCCTCTTCCTTCTTCTCTGAAATGAATATAAAATATATATTTTTAAAAAACATGACTCCTGTTACCAACTCACAGGCAGTGAGCATGCGACATGGATTAATAACT
>NW_005365117.1:0-1003 GCF_000412655.1 Myotis brandtii | reverse complement strand
AAAAATCACTCAATCAGGGAACCAAAAAGAAAAAACAGGACAGCTTAAGGGAGCTGTGGGACATGAAGTGTAACAATATTTACATAATAGGAGTGCTAGAAGGAGAAGAAAGTGAGAAAGGATAGAGAATGTGTCTGAAGAAATAAGGAAAAAAGCTTCTCTTACCTGGTTGTGCCGAGCCTGCTCAGCCAAGGGTTCACAAGCCTGAGCGAGGGCGGTGAAGGATGAAGAAATGACAGACAAAGCGAATAAGCTTGGTCTAGGTGGATCTTCCTGTGCCTGGCTGAGGCCACAGAGAGAGATCCAGAGGCAAGCTGAGCCTTTATTTTATAGCCAGAGGTAAACAATGTGGTCACCATAGTTACAATGTTCTTGTGAGTTTCACTTGTTTTGGCAGCACTTGCTACATCTCCCTCAGCCCATTAGCTTCCCAGATAAGATCTAGGGAGCATCATAAGGTCAAGCCTAATTATGCTAAGAGGACTGTGCTCTCTAGGCTGAGACTTGTTTGTGGCTTTGCCAACAGGTCAGTCGGAGGATTAACCCTATAGCCACGCCCTACACCTGGTGAAAGAAAAAGTCACACAAGTGCAGAAGGCATAGAGAATGCCAAGCATGAATAACCTAAATAGGCCCATTCCCAGACACATCATAATTAAGATGCCAAAATTTAAAGACAATGAGAGAATCTTAAAAGCAGTAACAGGAAAGCAAACTGTTACCTACAAAGAAGCTCCCATAAGGCTGTCAGCTGATTTTTCATCAGAATATCTTCAGGCCAGAAGAAAATAGCATGAAGTATTGAAAGTAATGAAAAGCAGGAATCTGAAACCAACATTACTATATCCATTCAAAATAGATGGTGAAATAAAGGTGATGGTGATACTTCCCAGATCAAAAAGGCTAAAGGAGTTTATCACCACCAAACCAGCACTGAAATAAATGCTAAAGGGACTACTATAATGAGAAGCAGAAATAGAGAGGACCATAAGATACAGAATTA
>NW_005365116.1:0-750 GCF_000412655.1 Myotis brandtii | reverse complement strand
CTTGTAGGATTTTTATGGTTTCCCATCTTATATTTAATTCCTTTAGCCACTTTGAGTTTATTTTTGTGTATGATGTAAGTTTGTGTATGGTGTAAGTTGGTGATCTAGTTTCATTTTTTTGCATGTATCTGTCCAATTTCCCCAACACCATTTATTGAAGAGACTGTTTGACTCCATTGTATGCTTTTGCCTCCTTTGTCAAATATTAATTGAGCATTATGGCTTGGGTTGATTTCTGGGGTCTCTGTTCTGTTCCATTGATCTATATGCCTGTTTTGATTACAGTGGCTTTGTAGAATAACTTGATATCTGGTATTGTGATCCCTCCAACTTTGTTCTTCTTTCTCAAGATTGCTGCAGCTATCCAGGTCTTTTTTTTTATTTCATATAAATTTTTGGAGAGTTTTTTCTAGGTCTGTGAAATATGCCAATGGTATTTTAATAGGGATTGCATTTTGAATTTATAGATTGCTTTGGGTAGTATGGACATTTTAATGATTCTACCAATCCATGAACATGGTATGTTCTTCCATTTGTTTACTAGTATGTCTTCCTCTATCTCTTTTTTCAATGTCCTGTTGTTTTCTGAGTTGTTTTACCTCCTTAGTTAAGTTTATTCCTAGGTATCTTAGTTTTTTTGATGCAATGGTAAATGGGATTGTTTTTTGAGTTTCTCTTTCAGTAAGGTCATTGTTGGTGTATAAAAAATCCATAGATTTCTGGATATTAATTTTATATCCTGCTACATTG
>NW_005365115.1:0-469 GCF_000412655.1 Myotis brandtii | reverse complement strand
GGATTCTAATCCTGGCGGTCTGACCCCAGAGACCTTGCTCCTACTGTTAAGATTATCTTGCCTTCCCCACTGAGAAAACACAGTAAGAATGTGATAAAGACAAGATTTTGTATCCAACTCTGAGGCCAAAGCCTCACCTCTTTCCAATCCTTCTTTCAAAAAGTTGCCAAAACAGAGGTTGAAGCATAAAATAATTGGGAAGTCTTGGTAAGAAATAAAATGAAGCTGATAAACTCTGTTTTGGGGTCAGTTCTGCCAAAGGTGTAAGGAACTAAAGCGGAAGACTTCTCTCACCTGAAGGAAGCTTAGCAGACCCGGGAGGCAGTCTGAATTTCATCACATCGAACTCTCCAATGCAATTGAACCAGGATTCAGCTCCTTGAATGAGAGACGCAAGTAAAATAGAGAAAAAAAATGCTATTCAACTCAAGGTTTATGTCAACGTAAGCTAGATGTACGAAGTTAGAAA
>NW_005365114.1:0-4754 GCF_000412655.1 Myotis brandtii | reverse complement strand
TTAGGGCACGTCACCAGCTTTGCCCTGCCCCACCCCCATCCTGTGAGGTGGTACCACTACATGTTCTCCTCCTGTCAGTGGCTGCAGCCAAGGTTGCTGCTGGCAGAGAAAGGACGGCCATCCCAGTAAAGTCTCCTGGTCTTTAGTCTGGATCCTCCTTGTGAATAGATCCATGCAGTTTTCGTTCCTAGTATGTTATTCCAAAATTAGCACTAAATAGTGAAAAGAGTGCAATTTGTAGTTAGACCCAAATTCAAATCCAAGCTCACAAGATGACCATGGGAAAGTTTCTCTTTTCCCATTTGTAAAAGGGACACAAAAAGACCAATTATTATTTATTCCTTTAGGAAAAATGAATATGAAATGTGAAAAGGAGTGCCTCCTGTTGCCAGGCACTGATAAAAGTGATGTTGATGTGGTTCATGTAGGGAGGGTAGATACACATCCAAAATAACATATGAATTCATATTGGCTAATAATAAATGCCATGAGAAGGAGCGATGAGAGAAGACTTCTCTAATGAGATATCTGAGCACAGGACTGAAAGAAGGCTGGGAATGAGCCATGAGAATATTGAGGAAGAGCATTCCAGGCCACGGGGAACACATGTGCAGGGCCTGCAGTGGAGCGTGCCTGGTAGGTGAGGAAGTCAGAGATGTGGAGGGAACCAGATCCAGTAGGGTTGCAGGGACAGCCAGGAGGACAGACCCAGCCTATGGTCTGTTTATGTGTAGAACCTCTAGGTAAACATGGCTTTTACATTTTGAAAAATTGTTTAAAATGAAGAAGACTATAAGAGAAACCATATGTATTCTGCCAAGCCTAAAATATTTACTATCCAGTTTCTTCTTCTTTTTTTTTACTTTTTTATGTTCTATTGTAGGTATTATTTTTTTAATTAAACGTATTGGGGTGACATTGGTTAATAAGATTGTATGGGTTTAAAGTGTACAATTCTATGACACATTATCTGTACATTGCGTTGTGTGTTTGCCAACCAAAGTCAAATCATCTTCTGCTACCATATATTTAACCCCCTTTACCCTTAACTAGTCTCTCACACACACGTCCCCTCTCTCTGGTAACCACCATACTGTTGTCTGTGAGTTTTTGTTTTTTCTTGTTTGTTCATGTGTTGCTTTCACTTTTATATCCCACATATGAGTGAAATCATATGGTTCTTAACTTTGTCTGAATTAGCATGATATTCTCAAGATCCATTCATGCTGTCACAAATGGCATTATTTCATCTTTTCTTAGGGCTGAGTAGTATTCCATTTGTATATGTACCACATCTTTATACAATCCTCTATCACAGGACACTGGTTGTTTCCCTGTCTTGACCACCATGAATAATGCTGCAGTGAACATGGGGTACATGTATCTTTTGCAAAGAAATTTTTCAAAATTTTCGGGTAGATACCCAGAAGAGGGATTGCTCCATCATATTGTAACTCTATTCTTAATTTTTGAGGAACCTCCATAGTCTTTACCATAGAGGCTGTACCAGTTATGTTCCCACCTTTTTCTTCACAATCTCTGAAACACTTGTTATTACTCGTCTTGTTGATAATAGCCATTCTAACAGGTGTGAGGTGGTATCTTATTCTAGTTTTGATTTACATTTCCCTAGAAGCTAGTGAGGTTGTGCATCTTTTCATGTATCTATTGGCCATTTCTATATCTTCTTGGGAGCCAAAAACATACAATGGAGAAAAGGAAGCCTCTTCAATAAATGGTGCTGGGAAAACTAGAAAGCCACATGGAAAAGAATGAAACTAGACTATTGTTTCTAATTTTTGTCCCCATGTACAGAAAATTAACTCAAAATAGATCATAGACCTGATACTATCTGGTCTTTTACAGAGAATATTTGCCAACTCCTGATCCAATGCCCTGGAGGCTATGGTGAAAGGAAGTCAGAGGTTGGAGGTTGAGCAAGAAAGTAACATAATGCGATCAATGGTCTTTAAAGGACTCTCTGACTGCCTGCCGTATTAACACAGACTAGAAAAGGGAGATTACAGCAGGAAGCAGCGTCAGGAGCTGTAATGATAGTCTAGGGGTGAGAGGCAGCACTGGACTAGACTGGAAGCAGTGGGGTGCCGAGTAGTTGGATACAAAATATCTTTTGAAGGTGGCACCACAGGGGCTTTGGAATGACTATGGAGTATGATGAGAGCAAGAGAGGAGGAGGAGGAGGAGGAGGAGGAGGAGGAGGAGGAGGAGGAGGAGGAGGAGGAGGAGGAGGAGGAGGAGGAGGAGGAGGAGGAGGAGGAGGAGGAGGAGGAGGAGGAGGAGGAGGAGGAGGAGGAGGAGGAGGAGGAGGAGGAGGAGGAGGAGGAGGAGGAGGAGGAGGAGGAGGAGGAGGAGGAGGAGGAGGAGGAGGAGGAGGAGGAGGAGGAGGAGGAGGAGGAGGAGGAGGAGGAGGAGGAGGAGGAGGAGGAGGAGGAGGAGGAGGAGGAGGAGGAGGAGGAGGAGGAGGAGGAGGAGGAGGAGGAGGAGGAGGAGGAGGAGGAGGAGGAGGAGGAGGAGGAGGAGGAGGAGGAGGAGGAGGAGGAGGAGGAGGAGGAGGAGGAGGAGGAGGAGGAGGAGGAGGAGGAGGAGGAGGAGGAGGAGGAGGAGGAGGAGGAGGAGGAGGAGGAGGAGGAGGAGGAGGAGGAGGAGGAGGAGGAGGAGGAGGAGGAGGAGGAGGAGGAGGAGGAGGAGGAGGAGGAGGAGGAGGAGGAGGAGGAGGAGGAGGAGGAGGAGGAGGAGGAGGAGGAGGAGGAGGAGGAGGAGGAGGAGGAGGAGGAGGAGGAGGAGGAGGAGGAGGAGGAGGAGGAGGAGGAGGAGGAGGAGGAGGAGGAGGAGGAGGAGGAGGAGGAGGAGGAGGAGGAGGAGGAGGAGGAGGAGGAGGAGGAGGAGGAGGAGGAGGAGGAGGAGGAGGAGGAGGAGGAGGAGGAGGAGGAGGAGGAGGAGGAGGAGGAGGAGGAGGAGGAGGAGGAGGAGGAGGAGGAGGAGGAGTGTGCCCAACAGTAGCTCTCACAAGAGGAGGAGGAGGAGGAGGAGGAGGAGGAGGAGGAGGAGTTAGGTCAAAGCTCTTGCAGAGGAAACCCCTCCACTTCTAGCATGAAGCTTGGTCTTTCCTTAAAGCAGCGGTTCTCAGTGTGGTCGCCAGACCAGCAGCATAAGTGTCCTGTCCCCTGCAATGGGTTAGAAATGCAGGTTCTCAGGCCCCACCCCAGGCCTGATGGAACGAATGCTGTGGAATGGAGTCAGCAGCCTCTGCTTTAACCAGCGATGTGCACCTGTGGCTGAGAAATGTGGCCCTAATAGAGGGAGGAGCTGGGCTGGGAGAACGCTCCAGGACTGTAATGTCCCCTTCAATCCCAGTGGGGGAGTGACGTCTCTCTAGTGTCTTCTCTTGTCACCATAATAAAGGACATGAGGGCCAGAGAAGGGAGGAGCATAGGCTCTTTAGTGCCACTTTTTGGGGTCAGCAACTTTTGGCTCTTTACTTATGATTACGTACAGACTTGGTAGAAATGAAAGATGGGCTGGAAGAAGGTGTGACCCATGGTCAACACTAGGAAATGTGATTTAGTCTGTAGTTCATTTGAGACATGGGACTCCTTTGGGAGCATACACCTACAACATAAGCCATCATGACCTCTCAGTTAACTTGTGATAATACAAATGTACAGTGAAAATATCGGTTGGACTGACAAGATGTAAAAATTTAATATGACTAATTTTAACAGAAGCTGTTAATACATTTGTAAATACAGCAGCTAAGGTTATTTCAAATGATTTCAAGCAATTTGGAAATATTGTGAAGAAGAACATTTAATTCCTCCACAGTATATTATATATATTGAGAGAGAGAGAGAGAAAGAGAGAGAGAGAGAGAGATACATATAGTTATCCACTTTTTTTAAACAAGATACTATGTTTGTTTTTTCTTTTCTTTAGGCTTATTGTATGACATGAAAAATCATCTCTTTGATGGAGTGATTCTGTTCATCCAAGTTGAGTTGAATTAAAATCACTCCAGGCTTTATTATCCAACCTCTGCCTTCTCTCCATGCCCCCGGCTTTCCCCCATTGCTTGTGGCTCTGATAGAGGGTAGATGCAGGAGAAGTACAGAATCTCAGACCAGGTCCCTGGGCTGTGAATCTGTAGCTCCGAATAAAAATGTGGTGCATAAAAGATGCCCTTGAAAATGTTATAGTTTCTCTATATGATTAATTTTAATCATAAGGTTTGGATTCTCTTTGTGTGTGTGTATATTTGGGGATGGGGGGTGGTTGCAAATATTTTTTCCTAAAAAGGGTATGTGATCAAAATAATTGGATCATATCTGAGGGTAGGTTAACATGACAGAAAGATTTAGGTAAAAGATTGAAAATGTTGATGCCAAAATATTCTAGAATTTTCTGTAGATTTCAGTTTTCCATGTTACCTGGAAATGATAGTTTTGTCTCATATCATGTACTCAGTTGAAATGGTTATATGTGGATCCCACTAAGGGAAAAGGTAAGAAGCGACACAGTGGCTTTCTGGAGGGCTGCCTCTTCTCTCTGCCTCCCTCCCCAACTGGGTGGGCTGCCACTGAGTGAACAGCCGAAGTGAAGTTGCCTGGTGAGGCAGCCAAGGTACCTTGATGGTCCCTCAACTGAAGGATCTATTTCTGCACAATTTGCCCTTTTAAAGCCTCGATGTCCAAGCTATCTCTTGTTGGTGAGATTTGGGTAAATAGGACCCTTTAAGT
>NW_005365113.1:0-390 GCF_000412655.1 Myotis brandtii | reverse complement strand
GGGTGTCTCGGCCCCTCTCCTCCCGCCTCTTCCTGCCCCCCCTCCGCCCCGGGCGCAGCGCTCACACCCTCCTCGCCCTGAGGGTGCGTAGGGACCTTGCTCGTGGCCTCCGCCCGTTCCCAGGGACAACATTACCGTAAACTTCGCCGCCGCCAAGCGAGTCCTCGGGAATGTCTCCGGACTTCCCCACCCTCGGCTGTGCCTTTGCTCTCGGGCTTGGTTTTAGAGAGAGAGAGAGAGAGAGAGAGAGAGAGAGAGAGAGAGGAGAGAGAGAGAGTGAATGCGGAAATCAAAGGATCGCGGTGCTGCGGGCGGGGCGCGCGGGCCCACAACCAGGTCGAGGAATTCTTTTCTAGATGACACTGCAGGGAGGGGCCAGCGGGAGCCCCT
>NW_005365112.1:0-203 GCF_000412655.1 Myotis brandtii | reverse complement strand
TATATGTTTACCAGAGTTATTTCTTCTTGTTGGATTGCTCCCTTTAGTATTATGAAGTGGCCTTCCTTATCTCTTTTTATGTCCTTCACTTTGAGATCTGATTTGTCAGATATAAGTATTGCTACCCCCGCTTTTTTTTTTCATTTCCATTCACTTGAAAAACCCATTTCCATCCCTTACCATCAGTCTGTGTGCGTCTTTTT
>NW_005365111.1:1442193-1443935 GCF_000412655.1 Myotis brandtii | reverse complement strand
AATGCTCTCTCCACTGAGCCAAACTGGCTAGGGCAATTTAACAACAGATTTAAAATGCTGCCTATAAGTTGAATTACTATAAACAAAATCATACTCTATACTTGCTATGTAGAAATAACCTTTTGTAATGCAAGCAATCATTTGTTATCAAACTTTGATAGATATCTGGTTTTGTTAAAGCAGAGTGCAGAGAGCACCTGGGAAGGCACATGGGCATTTCTTTAATTATTATCAGCTGATGCCAGTGGCCTTGGCAAAGCCATGTCCTGGAAACATGTTTTGCCAAAAGACAGGAGTGTTGTCAGCTTGACCTTCAGCCCAGGTGCCAGGGGGTGGGTTTTGTTATTTAAATCCAGCCAAGCACCAGGAATGAATACTACTTGGGTCCACCCAAGAATGCAAATAATCTCCTTTGTCTTGACTTTTGGTAAAACTTCCTGTTTTTTGCTGTATAAAATAAAAACACTGTATCGACTCTGGGTCCCTGTCCCCGTCTCTGTCCCAGTCAGAGGACAGTGGTCCCACCCAGCCCCAGCTCTTTTCTTCCATCTCTGTGTCTGTCTCTTTCTTTCATTTTCTCAATCCCAGCTGCCCCTACTCAAGAACCAGACCGCTCTCCAGCCACGCTGGTCATGGAGAAGAGAGACATATTTACATCTGGCGACCCAGATCAAGGGACTTGAGTACAGGGGAACGCTCGGAAGTCAGGTGAGGGGGTCTCTCCGAGAAGTGCCCTGTGCAACAGATTAAAGTAGTAAGGTAAGGAGCAGATTGTTGTAAGTTGTATTAGCTGGGTGTAAAACATGGGTAATTCAGGGTCTCAGGAAAGAGATCTCTACTCTCAAATGCTTAAAATTATGCTCAAAGCTCGAGGATGCTCTGTTAAGTGTAGTCAGATTCTTGATTTCTTAAGTTCTGTTAATGAATCTTAGCCTTGGTTTCCTGAAGAGGGAACCGTCAACTTTCAAATGTGGGACATGGTCAGAAAGCAGTTGTGTGACCGATAACAGAAGGTCCAGAGAAGATTCCTATTCCTACGCTATGGGTTTTAATTCGTGATTGCCTTGATCCAGCACAGGAGAGTTTAAGAATGTCTAAGCAGGGTGTAGCCAGGGCTTTACAGCCTACAGTGGAGGGGTGCGAATCTCTAAAAATACCACTTCCCCCCTCTGTGCCTCCTCTGCCTTTGCTGTCGCTCTTGAGACCGCAGTTGAGAGCCCACCTGATAAAGATTTACCTTGTAATTATGAGCAAGAGCTAGAGTTTGAGGCAGAGCGGGACAAGCATCACTGTGAGTGGGATGACTCAGATAAGAAAGGTTTTGCTCATAGCTGGATGCAGGCGCTTGGCTGAAAGTGAAAGCGACTTCATATTTCATTTTGCTGGAGGCTCAAACTACTTGTATCAGGCTGAACCAAGTAGAAAGGATTAAAGGAATTTCTCAACAACTGCCAATAATTCTTTATCTTAAAAAATCTTTTTCTTTCAAAACAGTAGATACCAGACCATTACTAAATTTTCCCCCCAAAGCAAGGAGGTGAGGGAAGGGAGACATGTGGCGATCCTGTGTGGACGCCCACTCCCCGAGAAAGCTATTTAAAGAGTCTCATCTTCACCATGCTATTTTCCAGCTAGTGACTTAAAAGTTTTACAAAATTTTTCCTCAGAAAGATGGCAGAAAGGAACCAAAAAGAAAAATGCAAGCTGGTTCTAGCAACAAGATTGGTATTTCCATAATAAAA
>NW_005365111.1:1436877-1439833 GCF_000412655.1 Myotis brandtii | reverse complement strand
TGTACAGGAGGCAGCTGATCAATGTTTCCCTCTCATTGATGTTTCTAACTCTCTATCCCTCTCCCTTCCTCTCTGTAAAAAAATCAATAAAATATATTTAAAAATAATAAAAAAAAATACCTCTGCCTTGCGTAAGGAACTCCATATTTCCCGAGAGCAGGCTCGCCAAGTTGTCAAGCAATGCCCGTGTGTTATCAATCAATAAAATATATTTAAAAAAAATAAAAAAAAATACCTCTGCCTTGCGTAAGGAACTCCATATTTCCCGAGAGCAGGCTCGCCAAGTTGTCAAGCAATGCCCTCAGTGTGTTATCCACCTCCCTGTGCCAGCATTAGGGGTAAATCCTCGAGGACTTAAACCTAATCAAATTTGGCAAATGGATATCAGGCTATAGTGGAAAGAGCCAATCGTACTCTTAAAATGCAATTACTAAAAAAAAAGGGGGGGGGATATGGATGTTAGGTGTCACCTCAAAATAAACTCAGTCATGTTCTTTATACTTTAAATTTTTTGAATTGTGATGCAGAGGGTCGTACAGCAGCCGAAAAGCATCAGGCCTCCTGTACAATAGCCTCCGCTGAGTTAGCCCAGTGGAAGGAAGCACAATCCAGACAAGAGTTTTACCAGATTCAGTAATAATGTGGGGAAGAATTGTGTTTTGTATCTTTCCAGAATGAGCAGTGCAGCCAATTTGGGTGCCAGAGCATTACGTGCGTCACGACAATGGACCCAGAGAAGCTCCTTGTCCCTTTACTCAAAAGACTGAAAGTTGCCCCAATGACAACAAAGCAGAAGAAGAAGAAAACTGAAGGCTATGCAAGAGACCGAGGTGCCAACATGGGGTCATCTGAAGAAGTTAATGACTGAAGCCCAGCAGATAGTAGAAAAGCAAGAAGTGGAAGCTACTTCCTCAACCATGTTTCTGGCTATGCTAGCATTGGTTAGCTGCCAGTCTTCTGTAAAGTCTTGCACAGTCAAGTCTGAGGACTCTGAGTAGATATACACCGGCAGCAAAAGAAACTTTCATTTAGTAGCTAAAAATGTTAACATATTAGTAGTTTGATTTCTCTCTTATTGCTGTGTTGCATTGGCATTGTTTTGTTATTTTAATAGCCAGAGTTTTGCTCTTGACGTTCAAGTTTTTTTAAAATATTGTTTTTAAAAATGTCACTCTTTTCACGAATTTATTATTTGCTTTGGAAGATATGTTTTTAAAATATATTTTATTGATTTTTTACAGAGAGGAAGGGAGAGGGATGAGAGTTAGAAAACATCAATGAGAGAGAAACATCCATCAGCTGCCTCCTGCACACCCCCCTACTAGGGATGTGCCCACAACCAAGGTAAATGCCCTTGACCGGAATCAAACCTGGGACCCTTGAGTCTGCAGGCTGATGCTCTATCTACTGAGCCAAACCGGTTAGGGAGACGTTCAAGTTTTAAAATGATAACATATCTGTAGTTTGGTTTTTGCATTGGCATTGTTTGCAATTGTTGTAATATCAGAGTTTTGTTCTTGATGTTTAAATTTTACTTTTATTATAGCAGCTTAAAAACAAAAAAAGGGTGAGATGTAGAGAGCGCCTGGGAAGGCACATGGGCATTTTTAAAAATATATTTCTTTATTGATTTCAGAGAGGAAGGAAGAGGAAGAGAGAGATAGAAATATCAATGATGAGAGAGAATCATTGATTGGCTGCCTTCTGTATGCCCCTGACTGGGGATCGAGCCCACAACCCAGGCATGTGTCCTTGGCTGGAATCAAACCTGGGACCCTTCAGTCTACAGGCTGAAGCTCTATCCACTGAGCCAAACTGGCTAGGGCGAACATTTCTTTAATTATTGTCAGCTGAAGCCTGTGGCGTTGGCAAAGCCACATTCTGGAAACATGTTTTGCCAAAAGGCAGGAGTGTTGTCAGCTTGACCTTCAGCCCAGGTGCCAGGGGTTGGGTTTTGTTATTTAAATCCAGCCAAGCACCAGGAATGAATACTACTCGGATCCACCCAAGAATGCAAATAATCTCCTTTGTCTTGACTTTTGGTAAAACTTCCTGTTGTTTGTTGTATAAAATAAATATGCTGTATCGGCTCTGGGTCTCTGTCCCAGTCAGACAATGGTCCCACCTGGCCCCAGCTTTTTTCTTCCATCTCTGTGGCTGTCTCTTTCATTCATTTTCTCAATCCCTGCTGCCCCTACTCAAGAACCAGACCGCTCTCCAGCCATGCTGGACATGGAGAAGAGAGACATATTTACAGCAGAGCACATTTTAAAATATAGGGTATTCCCCCAAAATGCATACACACACTTTGAATAATTATAAAGGCAATGTTTATTAAAATACATTTCATTTTCAAAATTGAGCTATCAGCTGTTAAAGCATGTATACATTCTTTTGGGACACCCTATATATATTATTCCACACCCAAACTAGTATTACTGTTGAATTATTTGATAGCTTGAAATATCTATGACAGTTCACCTTCATTGGTAAAAGTAACTAAATTATTTGTGTATATATTGTCCTTTATGTTTAATGATAACAGGACTAATAAAGAAATGTGGTTGATGGTTCATTGTATGACCAATAACTATTTTAGTACTATATATGTGTGAATGTTATCCTTCAGTTTGTAACTATGATAGTAGAATCTGCTGAAATTTGTGGGTTTGTGTCTTTATCTTATGACTAGTGGCCTGGTGCACAAAATTTGTGCACGGGGGGGTTCCCTCAGCCCAGACTGCACCCTCTCTAATCAGGGACCCCTTGGGGAATGTCTGACTGCTGGTTTAGGCCCACAGGGATTGGGCCTAAACCGACAGTCAGACATCCCTCTCACAATCTGGGACTGCTGGCTCCTAACTGCTCACCTGCCTGCCTGCCCCTAACCCCTCTGCCTGCCTGCCTGATCGCCCCTAACTGCTTCTGCCTGCCTGCCTGATCGCCCCTAACTGCT
>NW_005365111.1:1434576-1436570 GCF_000412655.1 Myotis brandtii | reverse complement strand
CCCTATATCTGGACTGATAGCCAGCCATATGCACTATACTGCCAAACTCAATTAAAAAATTGAACCGCTTTCTTACACCTTATACCAAACAGCTGTTGCCCTTAAAACCCCTCCTCAGCCCCCACCTTAGGTTCTGCCTTAGCAGTTCACCCAGATTAGGTTCTGATTTGTCAGTTTCTATGCCAGTCAGTGTCAAAAGCTCCGCTTCCTAGGTAGCCACTGGTTCCTCACAGTTCACCCAGATTTGGTTCTGATTGGTTGGTTTATATGCCAGTCAGCGTCTCTGGGCCTATCACTGGGCCTGATCAGAGAGGCGCAGCTGATCTGCAGCTGCCCTAGGTGAACGGGCTGAACTGCTGATCTCTTGGAAAGAGAGAGAGGCTCAGCTGATGACGAGGCCCGGAGAGAGAAGCAGGTTCTTATCCGCAGGCTGCTGATCAGCCCCGCTTCTCTCTCTCTCTGAGAATTCAGCAGTTCAGCCCGCTGGTCAATTCCTGTCCACCGGAGCCTGCTGCACACACAGCCTGGCATTCAGTCGAGCCTTCGGTTGTTTTGGATGTTACGGACCCTGGCTCTTTATATATATAGACTAGGCCAACGCCTTTGCTCAAACTTGCCTTGATTTAAGCTTTTCTTAAAATGTTTCTCTTGCCCTTAATTTCAGTCTTTGATCATGAGCTATTTGGGTGCCCTATGTCATTGGGGCATTAGGTATGTCCTAGGGTTGACCTCTTGTGCAATTGTCAAAAAATAAGAATAAACAGTTTAATTATTTGCTGTGAGAAATACAACTACCATCCTGGGTAGATAACAGAAAGCTGCAGTTCTCGTCCGGCTGGTGTAGCTCAATGGTTGAGCATCGACCCGTTAACCAAGAGGTCATCAGTTTGGTTCCCGGTCAGGGCACATACTTGGGATGTGGGCTTGATCCCCACTAGGGGCTGTGCAGGAGGCAGCTGATGAATTGATGAGTGTCTCCCTATCTAGCCAAGGCTTTCCAAACTTTTACCAAAGCATTGCCTTAAATGATAGCTTTTACGTACTTGGTAGGTTCAATGCATGATGGAGGTGTTAGTGAAACCAAAATGTGGTGGTCGGGTCTGAGTTTGCTATCTCACAAAATCAAGGAATGAATTCATGGACAAAAACGGTTAGCGGAAGCAAAGTTTATTGAGAGAAGCCAGTCCTGGAAAAGGTGCAGCTGCAGTTCCAAAAGCAGGCCAGTGCCCACAGCTTCCATTCCTTGTTGCAGCAGGGTGTAGGTCAGCATCCAAGCTAATTAAAGTCCATTAGTCCATGTGTGTAGTCCCACATGTCCATAAGCCACGTGGGCACAGGGGAGCATTTCTCCTCCCAGGAACCCAGTGCACCAATGAGAGAAGAGGAGGGAGTGTGTTTCTTTGTATAGGGGTAGATACATGCCTGGCTAGCTCCTGATTGTTTTTTTCAAAGAATTCTGCCTTAGCAACATCCTTGGGATTGGTAATACACCTCACTGCCTGTGTTTGGTTATCTGCAAGCTGCCCGTCTTAGTAACATCCATACATTTTAAAACTCACCTCTCCTACACACACCCTTCTTTCCGCCCACCTGTTAGTTTGGTTCCCCCTGTTCTATGGTTCTACTTTCTTCCCCCATAGTCCTGTCCCAGATATCTAGCCCTCCTCCTTTATTTCCTCATTAGGTCTGAGCAAATAATTGAATCAATATCCCCTCCCCTGAGAAACTGACCTTTAGATCACCATATTTAGCAACCAACACTCCCTTTTGCTTAGACCACATTTCATTTGCTAAGACCAGTAACTTGCCTAAGATCCAGACCTGCCCAGAAAATTCACCACTGAAAAAGCCAACCTATCATCCTTTAAAACAGTGGTTCTCAACCTTCCTAATGCCACGACCCTTTAATATAGTTCCTCATGTTGTGGTGACCCCCAACCATAAAATTATTTTCGTTGCTACTTCATAACTGTAATTTTGCTACTGTTATGAAT
>NW_005365111.1:1430413-1434016 GCF_000412655.1 Myotis brandtii | reverse complement strand
CGGCTGCCTCCTGCATGCCCCACCCTGGGGATCAAGCCCACAACCCGGGCATGTGTCCTGACAGGGAATCGAACGGCGACCTCCTGGTTCATAGGTTGACACTCAACCACTGAGCCACATCGACTGGGCAATTTATAATTCTTTATCACTTTCACCCTCATGCGTTCCTCCTTTGGTGACTCTAGCAGGAAGTCTGAACATAAGAGGCCACTTAGCCCCCTTAAAGTTATTTGAAGTTCCTTATCAATTCCCTCTATACCAGTGGTTCTCAACCTTGGCTGCACATTAGAATCACCTGGGAATCTTTTTAAAATCCTGATTTCCAGGCCCCATCCTCTGGAAATTCTGTTTCTTTGTTACTAATGTTGTGGCCCCACCCCATAACAAAGAACAGAATTTCCGGAGGATGAGGCCCAGAAGTCAGGATTTTAAAAAGATTCCCAGGTGATTCTAATGTGCAGCCAATGTTGAGAATCACTGTTCTATACTATTCCAAAGAATTCAAGAGGAAGAAAGACTCCCAAGCTCATTTTACGAGGCTAGCATTATCTTAATTCCAAAACCAGATAAAGACACTACAAAGAAAGAGAATTATAGCCCAATATCCCTGATGAACATAGATACTAAAATCCTCAATGAAATATTAGCAAACCGGATCCAGCAATATATTAAAAAGGTCATACACCATGACCAAGTGGGATTTATTTCAGGGATGCAAGGTTGGTACCATATCTGCAAACCAATAAACGTGATATACCACATAAAAAATCAAAGTTAAAAATCACATGATTATATCAATAGATGCAGAAAAAGTATTTGATAAAATTCAGCACCCATTTATGATAAAATTCACAGCAAAGTGGGAAGAAAGGGAACATACCTCAACATAATAAAGGCCATATATGACAAACTCCACAGCTAACATTTTACTCAACAGGGAAAAACTAAAAGTATTTTCCTTAAGATTAGGAGCAAACCAGGGATGTCTGCTTTCACTACTATTATTCAACATAGTACTGGATGTCCTAGCCACAGCAATCAGAGAAGGAGAAGAAATAAAAAAAAACACACACATCTAAATTGGAAAAAAAGAAGTAAAACTATCCTTATTTGCAGTTGAAGTGATACAGTATATAGAGAACCCTAAAGACTACACCAAGAAGAACAACTAAAACTGATAAATGAATTCAGTACAATAGCAGGATACAAAATTAATATTCAGAAGTTGGTTGTATTTTTATATACTAATAATGAATTATCAGAAAGGGAAAATAAGAAAACAACCATTTACAACTGCACCAAAAGTAAAAATACCTGGGAATAAATTTAACCACAGAGGTAAAAGACCCGTACTTGGAAAATTATAAGACACTAAGGAAAGAAATTGAAGAAGATACAAATTAATGGAAGCATAGATCATGCTCATGGATAAGAAGAATTAACATCATTAAAATATTCATACTACCCAAAGCAATCTATAGATTCAATGCAATCCCTGTCAATATTCCAATAGTGTATTTTGCAGAACTAGAACTAGTTTGATATTAGGTAGAAGATACCTAATATCAAACTATACTACAAGGCCATAGTAATCAAAACAGCATGGTACTGGCATAAAAACAGACATAGATCAATGGAACAGAATAGAGAGTCCAGAAATAAATCCACATCTATATGGTCAATTAATATTTGACAAAGGTGGTAAGAACATACAATTGGGGTAAAAACAGTCTATTCAATAAATGCTGTTAGGAAAACTGGACTGATAAATGCAAAAAATGCAATTAGATCACATCCTTATACCATATACAAGAATAAGCTCAAAATTTATTATTAATGTCTTAAATGTAAGACTTAAAACTATAAAATCCTAGAAGAAAACGTAGGCAGTAAAATCTCTGACTCTCTTAGTAATATTTTTCTGGTATATCGTCTCGGGCAAAAGAAACAAAAGAAAAAACAAACAAATGGGATTATATAAAACTAAATTTTTTGTTGTTTGTTAATCCTCACCCTAAGATATGGAAAAAACAATTGATTTTTAGAGAGTGGAAGGGAGGGAGGGAGAGGGAGAGAGAGAAACATCAACGTGAGAGAGACACACTGATTGGTTGCCTCCTGCAACCCAGGTAGGAGCGCTTGATCAGGAATTTAACCAGTGACCCTTCGGAGCCAGGAGGTCACAGCTCAATTCTTGGTCAGGGCACATACCCAGGCTGTGGGCTTAATCCCCAGTAGAAGGTGAGCAGGAGGCAGCCAATAGATGATTCTCTCTCATCATTGATGTTTTTTTTCTTTCTTTCTTTTTTTTTGTAATTTGTACCTAAAGGTAGGAGCGCTTGATCAGGAATTTAACCAGTGACCCTTCGGAGCCAGGAGGTCACAGCTCAATTCTTGGTCAGGGCACATACCCAGGCTGTGGGCTTAATCCCCAGTAGAAGGTGAGCAGGAGGCAGCCAATAGATGATTCTCTCTCATCATTGATGTTTTTTTTCTTTCTTTCTTTTTTTTTGTAATTTGTACCTAAGTTTTTTTTAAATTTTGTTTTATTGCTTAAAGTATTACAAAGAGTATTCTCCTTTTTTCTAAGTTTTTTTTAAATTTTGTTTTATTGCTTAAAGTATTACAAAGAGTATTACATATGTCTCCTTTTTTTTCTCCCCTTGACCTTCCCCTGGCCTCCCCTACCCCCCAGTGTCTTGTGTCCATTGGTTATGCTTATATGCATGCATACAAGTCCTTCGGTTGATCTCTTATCATTGATGTTTTTATCTATCTCTCTCCCTCTCCCTTCCTCTCTGAAATCAATGGGAATATATTTAAAAATAAATAAATAAATAAATAAATAACAGTCAGCAAGATGTTAAAAAAAAGAGACAACCTACTAAGTGGGAGTACATATTTGCCAATGATACATCTGATAAGGGGTAATATCCAAAATTTATAAAGAACCCATTCTACTCAACATCAAAAAAACAAACAAAATAATCCAATTTAAAAAAATGGGCAGAGGTCCTGAATAGATACTTCTCCAAAGAGAATATACAGAAATTCAATGGATATATGAAGAAATACTCAACATCACTAATTGTCAGAGAAATGCAAGATAAAACTACAATGAGGTATTGCAACTATCAGAATGGCTATCATCAATAAATCCACACATGAAAAGTGTTGGTGAGGATTGGAGAAAAGGGAACCCTGGTGTACTGTTGGTGAAAATTCAGATTGGTGCTGCCAGCATGGAAAACTATATGGCATTTTTCTCAAAAAGAAATAAAAAAAAATGGATCTGCCTTATGACCCAGCAATTCCAGTTCTGGGGATTTATCCGTTGAAACCTGAAACATTAATTTGAAAGAATGCATGCACCCCTATATTCATTGCAGCATTATTTACAACTAGAGGTCCAGTGCACAAAAATTTGTGCACTCAGGGGGCGGGGTGTCCCTCAGCCCGGCCTGTGCCCTCTCGCAGTCTGGGACCGCTCGGGGGATGTCCACCTGCTGGCTTAGGCCAGCTCCCCGGGGGATCGGGCCTAAGCTGGCAGTCAGACATCCCTCTGGCAGCCTGGGAGCCCTCGGGGGATGTCCACTTGCCAGC
>NW_005365111.1:1429316-1429992 GCF_000412655.1 Myotis brandtii | reverse complement strand
TTGAGCGGAGCTCAGGGCCGGCAGGGCAGGTGGGAAGCTTGGCTTCCTCCATCGCCGGGGGCAACCCAAGCCTCCTGCTCGCTCCAGCTCTGTGGTCGCCGCCATCTTTGTGACGGAGTGAAGGTTAATTTGCATATTACTCTTTTATTATATAGGATAACCAAGCTATGGAAGCAACCCAAGTGCCCATCAAAAAATGAGTGGATTAAAGCATTTTGGTACATTTACCATAGAAATATTACTCAGCCATAAAAAAGAATGAAATCTTACCATTTGCAACAGCATGGTGGGTGGACCTAAAGGGTATTATAGTCTTTGAAATAACATAGTCAAAGAAAGACAACTACCATATGATTTTACTTATATGTTGGATTTAAAGAACAAAATAAGTGAACAAACAAAATTGAAACAGACTTATAGACACAGAGAGAAAACTGTTGGCTACTAGAGGGTAGGTGGATTGGGGAACTGGGTGAAAGATGGGAAGGAGGGTGGGGGTGGGTAAAAAGGTGAAGTGATTAAGAAGTACAAATTGATAGTTACAGAATAGTCATGGGGATGTAAAGTACAGCATAGGGAATATAGCCAATAATGTTCTAATAATTATGTATGGTGTCAGATACATACTAGATTTATCAGGTAAGTAAGTTATATAATGTCCAACCACTTGGTTATA
>NW_005365111.1:1424649-1429194 GCF_000412655.1 Myotis brandtii | reverse complement strand
TATACCTGAAACTAATATATTTTTTAAAAAATATGTTTTTATTGATTTTTGGAGAGATCCCACAACCTGGGCTCAACCACTGAGCCACACTGGCTTGGCTACCTGAAACTAATATTATATTTTATGTCAAATTTAATTGAAAAATAAAAAAATTATTTAAAAGAAAAAAGAATAGTAAGTGAAAAATAGTGGTGGAGTGAGTGGCAGCTACACTGACACTCTCCCAGGACAAATCTGGAAATACAACTAAAATACAGAAACACCACCCTGAAAAATCAAATGTAGACGGCTGGAGAGAACTCTGATAACCAAGGATGGAAAGTGGAGACTGCATATAGACTGGTAGAGAGTCTGGAGATGCGAAAAGGGTGGCTGGGTTCCCACAGACAGTAGCTGAAGGTCCAGAGAAATATTTACGCTGTGGAGGGTTCCCAATGAGAACTCTGGTGTCTAAACCCCAAGCTGGGCTCCACAGCCCAGAGCACCAGAACTGAGAAAGGTGTCCACATAAAACCTGGCTGTGAAAAGCAGCAGGGTTGCTGTCTGCCAGCTAGAGAGGGCTGGAAATGCAGGCACCCTCTTAAAGGGCCAACACAAAATTTTGTGTGAGCCACTCAACTTGGGGTCTGACAGAGGGAGGACAGAGTGGACTGGAGCTGTGTGAGGAGAGTCCAGATTGGAGGGCTTTGAGGTTGAAGTTCAGAAGGCAGCCACCCCAGGTTTCTGTGCTGAGTCATTCCCTCCTGCTGCTGAGGACATCTTTTTCCTATGGACCTTTGCTAACCAGATGGATTAAGCCTGGGAGGAAGGCAGTTGCCACACCCAGTTGGAAGACCTATCCCTCTATACACTGTGGTCCATAGCCTAAGGCCAATCAAGGCTGATAACAGACAGCAGGCAGAGGCGATCTCTGGAGGCTTTGAGTCTTTGCCTGATGCTGGGCCTGGGCCTAGGAAATGCATACCCTAGTGCACATCTTGGTCCTTTCCAAAGGCATCCAGCCACAGCAGAGGGAGCCACAAGCTGTGGATTGCTGATAGTCCCAAACAGGGTACTCAGGGTCAATCAGAAACAGTGTCTGACATTGTCCTGCATTAGAGAATGGGAATTGTAGCAGATCTACCTAATACATAGACACAAACCCAAACAGGGAGCCAAAATGGGGAGATAAAAAAGTAATCCCCAATGAAAGAACAAGAGAATTCTCGAGAAGAAGAGATAAATGAAATGGAGTTAAGAAATATACGTAATATGGAGTTCAGAATAATGATGGTAAAGATGCTCAACAGCATGAGAAAAGCTACAGTAACTATGAAAAAAGAACAGTGGGAAATAAAGAATGACATAGCACAAATAAAGAACACATTGGAAGGAATAAACAGCAGATAAAGGGAAACTGAGGATTAGAAGACGGGGAAGAAAAAAGCACTCAGAGAACTAAAAAGAAAAAACAATAAAATGAACAGGAGGACATATATGAACCCTATATAGGAGCACCTAAATATATAAAAAACTACTAGAGGACTTTAAGGGAGAAATCGACAACAGTACAGTCATAGTAGGGGACTTTAACAGAAATATAAAGGAGTGTAAGAAAATACTATGAACAACTTTATGCCAACAAGCTGGACAATGTGGATAAAATGGACAAAATCCTAGAAAAATACAATCTCCCAAAACTGAATCAGGATGAATCAGAAAACATGGTCAGGTCAATGACAACTGATGAAATAGAAGCAGTAATAAAAAACCCCCCAGCAAACAAAAGCCCTGGTCAAGATGGCTTCACACAGCAGTTTTATTTAACATTCAGAAAAGAACTAACACCTATCAGACTCAGACTATTCCAAAAAATTCAGGAGGAAGGAACACTTCCAAGCTCTTTTTATGAGACCAGCATTACCCTAATTCCAAAACCAGATAAAGACACTACAAAGAAAGAGAACTACAGGCCAATATCCCTGATGAACATAGATGCTAAAATCCTCAATAAAATATTAATAAATCAGATTCAGCAATATATTAAAAAGTTCATATGCCATGACCAAGTGGGATTTATTCCAGGGATGCAAGGCTGGTACAATATTCACAAATCAATAAACGTGATACATCACATACACAACTGAAAGACAAAAATCACATGATCATATCAATAGATGTAGAAAAAGCATTTGATAAAATCCAGCACCCATTTATGATAAAAACTCTCAGCAAAGTGGGAATAGAAGTATCATATCTCAACATAATAAAGGCCATATATGACAAACCTACAGCCAACATCATACTCAATGGGCAAAAACTAAAATCATTTCCCCTAAGAACAGGGACAAGACAAGGATGTATGCTTTCACCACTCATATTCAACACTAGAGGCCTGATGCACGAAATTCATGCAAGAGTAAGCCTTCCTTCCCCCGGCTGCCGGCACCGGCTTCCCTCTGGCATTCAGGACCCAGGCTTCCCTCCCGGCCACCGGCAGGCACCTGGGACCTGGGCTTCTGCAGCCCTGCTGGCTTCCAGAAGGTCGTCCGGAAGGATGTCCAGTTTAATTAGCATGTTATGCTTTTATTATTATAGATAGTACTGAAAATCCTAGCCACAGCATTAGACAAGAAGAAGAAATAAAAGGCATCCAAATTGGAAAGGAGGAAGTAAAACTCTCATTATTTGCAGATGAAATGATATTGTATATATAAAACCCTAAAGACTCCACCAAAAAACTACTAGATTTAATAAATGAATTTGGCAGTGTAGCAGGATACAAAACTAACACCCAAAAGTCTATGGCATTCTTATACACCAATAATGAATTCTCAGAAAGAGAAACAGAACAAATAATCCCATTTACCATTGCAAAAATTAAGATACTTAGAAATAAACTCATCAAGGAGGTAAAAGACTTATACTGAGAAAACTACAGGACTTTGTAAAAAGAGATAAAGATATAAACAAGTTTAAGACTATACCGTGTTCATGGAATGGTAGAATTATCATCATTAAAATGTCCATATTACCCAAAGCAATCTACAGAATCAATGTAATTCCTATTAAAATACCAACAGCATATTTCACAGAGCTAGAACAAATGCTACAAAAATTTATATGGAATAAAAAAAAAAACCCCGAATATCTGCAGCAATCTTGAGAAAGAAAAAAGTTGGAGGGATCACAATACTAGATATCAAGTTATACTACATAGCCACCATAATGAAAACAGCCTGGCACTGGCAGAAGAACAGGCATATAGACCAATGGAACAGAAAAAAGAACTCAGAAATCAACTCAAGCAATTATGCTCAATAAATATTTGGTAAAGGAGGCAAGAGCATACAATGGAGTAAAGAGAGTCTCTTCAATAAATGGTGTTGGGAAAATTGGACAGATACATGCAAAATAAAATGAAATTAGACCATACACAAAAATAAACTCAAAAAGGATAAAATACTTAAATGTAAGATGAGAAATCATAAAAATATTAGAAGAAACCATAGGCAGCAAAATCTGACATCTCTCATAGCAAGATGTTTACAGATATATCTCCTAGAGCAAAGGAAACTAAGGCGAAAATAAACAAATGGGACTACATCATAATAAAAAGATTCTGCACAGCAAAGGAAACCATAAACAAAATAATAAGAGAGCCCACTGCATGGGAGAACATATTTGCCAATGATACATCCAATAAGGGGTTAATCTCCAAAATATTTATGGAAGTCATAAAACTTAAAAACAGAAGACAAACAATCCAATTAAAAAATGAGCAGAAGGAGACAATCAAGATGGCGGCATAGGTAAACACTTGAACTTGCTGCTGCGCACAACCACATTAAAACTACAACTAAAAGACAAAACGAATATCACCCAGAACCATGGGAAGGCTGGCTGAGTGGAAATGACACAACTAGAAGGAAAGAGAAAAGCGCATTAAGGCCGATAGGAGGTGCAGAGGTGTGGAAGTGTGGAGGTACAGAGGCGCGCGCGAAAGGGGCTGGCAGCTGGGTACACTGTTGTTTTTTTCAATTGGGAGGGAGATACAAGCTCCCGACTGCTCTGAACTCTAGTTCCTGGCGAGAATTTGGGGACCTAGACTCATATGGAGAGAAACTGTACTGTCTGGCATCGGGCCGGAACATGAGGGCGGCTTTCTTCTAGAGGTGCTTGCAGCATTCATTGTTCCTGCATGGGGCCGCAGGACACAGACCCCCGGGATCTCTCTGAGGCAGAGCAGACTGGCAGCCATTGCAGTTTTCTCTGCCCTGGTGATTCCCTGAGACCCACCACCACCCAATTTATAACACCACCCAAGCTGTGTGCAGGGGCTTTTGTATTTGAATAGCCTGGCCTTTCTCTGCCTAAAAACCTGTCAAACTGTAGCTGTGTCAGAGAGCCCCAGAGCTTCTAAAAGAAGGCCTAAGGCTCATCAGCAGCCTGCATTGATTCACAGCTGCGCCTCATCTGGGCACCTCCAAACCCCATACAAAGAGGAGGAATCTGCAGATCTCTCCATAGCTCCTGCTGGGTGGCCTCAGGCAGTGGCTGACTTTG
>NW_005365111.1:1419479-1423457 GCF_000412655.1 Myotis brandtii | reverse complement strand
AGGGGGGGCCCAGAGGGGGGGGGAGGGGGGGGGGGGGGGGGGGGGGGGGGGGGGGGGAGCGGGGTGGGGGGGAGCTATGGGGGGAAAAAGAGAAACAACTGTAATGATCTGAACAATAAAGATTTATTTTAAAAAAATGGGCAGAAGATCTAAATAGACACTTCTCCAAAGTGGACATACAGAAGGCCAAGAGAGTATGAAAAAATGCTCAGTCAGTCATCATTGGAGAGATGCAAATCAAAACAACAATGAGGTACCACCTCACAGCTGTCAGAATGGCTATCATCAACAAATAAACAAATGACATGTTGGCGAGGATGTGGATAAAAGGGAACCCTCGTATACAGTGTTGATGGCTATGCAGACTGGTGCAGCCTCTGTGGAAAACAGTATTGAGTTTCCTCAAAAAATTAAACATGGAACTGCCATTTGACCCAGTAATCCCACTTCTAGAAATATATCCTAAGAAACCCGAAACACCAATCAGAAAGGATATATGCACCCCTATGTTCATAGGAGCGCAATTTACAATAGCTAAGATTTGGAAACAGCTTAAGTGCTCATCAATAGATCACTGAGTGGATAAAAAAGCTGTGGTACATTTACACAATGGAGACTACACAGCTGTAAAAAAGAAAGAACTCTTACCATTTGCAACAGCATGGATGGATCTAGAAAGCATTATGCTAAGAGAAATAAGCCAGTCAAAGAAAGGTATCACATAATCTCACTCATATGTGGAATCTAATGAACAAAATAAACATGAACAAAAATAGAGCCAGAGACATAGAAAGATTTGACAGACTGTTGAACCTCAGAGGGATGGCATGGGAGGGTGGGTGGTTGGGAAGAGATCAACCAAAGAACTTGTAGATAATAGGGTGGTGGGCGGCAGGGGCAGTCTGGAAGAGGACAATGGGGGGGAAAGGGGGACATATGTAATACTTTTGACAATAAAGATAAAAAAATGATTTCCTTGCAAATTGTTGCTTGTAGCAATTATTCATTACTTTGTATTTCTGAACAGTATTTCATCGTAAGGATGTACCTCAGTTTGCCTACCCATTCAAGGACATCTGGATTGTTTTCAGTTTTCACCAATTATGAATAGAGCTGCCATAAACATGTTTTTTAAAAATTTTTTTTATTGATTTCAGAGGGGAAGGGAGAAGGAGAGAGAGATGGAAACATCAATGATGAGAGAGAATCATTGATTGGCTGCCTGGGAATCGAGCCTGCATCCTGGGCATGTGCCCTTGACAGGAATAGAAACCTGGACCCTTCAGTTCACAGGCCAACACTATCCACTGAGCCAAACCGGCTAGGGCTGTGTACATGTTTTTGTATGAACATAAGTCTTCATTTCTCTAGGGTAAATACTTAGGACTGGGATTGGTGAGTCATATTGTCAATGTAGGTTTAATTTTATAAGAAACTGCAAAGCTGCTTTCCAGATTGACTGTACCATTTTGCATTTACACCAGCAATGCAGGAGAGTGTTAGTGACCCTGCATCTTTGCCAGCACTTGGTATTATTATTTTTATATTTATTTTAGCCATTTTAATAGGTATCTCATTGTGGTTTCAATTTGCATGATCCTAATGGCAAATTATGTTGAACATTTTATCATGTGCTTATTTGTCACCTGTATATCCTCTTTATAGAAGTGTCTTAGTCCTTTGACCATTTTTAAAAAATTGAGTTTGTTTTCTTGCCATTGAGTTATGAGATGTCTTTATATATTCTGGATGCAAGTCCTTTGTTAGATATATGGTGTGTAACTATTTTCTCCCAATGTGTAGCCTGTCTTTTCATTCTATCAACAGTAATTTTCATAGAGAAAAAGTTTTAAATTTTGATCAAGTCTAACTTATCTTTTTTTCCACATCCTCGCCAACATGTCATTTGTATCACGGTTTTGGTGTCATATCTAAGAATTCTTCCCTAACCTCGGTCACAAGAATTTTGTCCTAGGTTTTCTTCTAAAAGTTTTATAGTTTTACGTAGATAGAGATCTATGTGTAGATCTATGATCCATTTTCAGTTAGCTCTTTATCAGAAATGGATGCCTGTAGGAGAAAGGTAAAAATGAGGACTTAGAGGAAAAAGTCAAAATGTTATGCAGGTACAGCAAAGCTTCACTAAGGACTCTGGAGCCAGTACTACCTTTGAGTATCCTGCATTATGACAAAATGACCAGGCCTTTATATCCCATCCTTGTTCAGTCACCATATGCAGGCTGACCTAGGGAATGTGTGGCTTCAGGTGAGGCAGATCCTTGCAGTTGAGGTCCATCTTGAAGGAGCTGACAGCTGGAGGCTAATCCATCCCCCACAGCTAGGTAGCAAGTCATTCCTTAAAGGGGGATCTGGGAGGAACATTTCTGTTTCTATCAGAGACACGGAAAGAGTGCATGTGTTCTGTGTGACCCCAGAGGGCAGAACTAAAATCAATAGCAGGCCTGAACGGTGTGGCTCAGTGGTTGAGCGTCGACCTATGAACTAGGAGATCATGGTTCGATTCCCGGTAAGGGCACATGCCCAGGTTGTGGGCTTGATCCCCAGTAGGGGTGTGCAGGAGGCAGCTAATCAGTGATTCTCGCTCGTCATTAATGTTTCTATCTCCCTCTCCCTCTCTCTTCCTCTCTGAAATCAATAAAAATATATTTTAAAAATGAAAAAAAAATTAATGACAGGTATAATTTTATTAACCAATGTCACTCCAATAAATTCAATGAAAAATAAAATCAATGGCAGGAGTAGTGGGTTACAAGAGGTAGATCTTAGTAGACCTGTTGGGGAGCACAAGAGACTTGGCTGGAAAGTTGTAAGGAGGACATTCTGAGAAAAGGGAAGAGTGTGGAAGGCTACCTGTCCTGTTTATCGGAATTCCGACTTAGGGGAGACTTAGGGAAGTGTCGAAGGTGGCACCCCTAATTATTCCTTGACCTTTCCAAACAAGTCTGTGCAAGTGCAGACCCCTGAATGTTTACAGGAATCCTTACGCTTAATCCCTGGATGCCCTTGTCTAGAGGACAATGGAAACACATGTGTCCTCCCAAGATTACTCACCCTACTGATTGTATCTAAAGATAAAAATTCCAATAAAGGCCTAACGAGGCAGGCAACCCAGGCGGCCTGGCTTCTTCAGCTGGGCAAGCCCTTAGTCCTCTCACAGTCAAACTGTGTGGGTGTAATCTGTTCATCTGTCATTCAGGGGCTGCTGGTCAGCCCCGGCATAGACCTTAATACACTGCAGTGGTTCTCAACCTTCTGGCCCTTTAAAACAGTTCCTCATGCCCTGACCGGTTTGGCTCAATGGATGGAGCGTCGGCCTGCAGACTGAGGGGTCCCAGGTTCGATTCCGGTCAGGTGCATGTGCCTTGGTTGTGGGCACATCCCCAGTAAGAGGTGTGCAGAAAACAGCTGATCGATGCGTCTCTCTCATCGATGTTTCTGGCTCTCTATCCCTCTCTCTTCCTCTCGGTGAGGAATCAATAAAATATATATTAAAAAAATAAAAAAATAAAACAGTTCCTCATCTTGTGACCCAACCATAAAATTATTTTTGTTACTACTTCATAACTGTAATGTTGCTACTGTTATGAATTGTAATGTAAATATCTGATATGCAGGATGGTTTTAGGCGACCCCTGTGAAAGGGTCGTTCGACCGCCAAAGGGGTTGCGACCCACAGGTTGAGAACCGCTGCTTTAAGGCTTTTTCACTCATATACAAAAGTAGATATAATAGAGTAGTAAACCCAAATACCTATCAACATGCTTCAACAATGATAGATGCGTGGCCAATATTGTTCCATATATACCTCCACCAACTCCCTTTTATCCTTATTACAATATTCTAAAATCCCAGACATCATATAATATCTCTCTAAATATTTTAGTATCTGTTTTCTGGAAAGGCCTAGAGGTGGTGATGTGTTGAGTGGCAATGAGCACACTAAGCACCCATATCTTC
>NW_005365111.1:1405819-1417718 GCF_000412655.1 Myotis brandtii | reverse complement strand
CTTGGATCTCTAAGGAGGTGCTAATTTAGCCTCTGCCTGAGGCTACCCAGCAGGAGCTATGGAGAGATCTGCAGATTCCTCTTCTTTGTTTGGGGTTTGGAGGTGCCCAGATGAGGCCCAGCTGTGAAGCAATGCAAGCTGCTGTGGGGCCTTGGGCCTTCTTTTGGAAGTTCTGGGTCTCTTTGACCCAGCTGCAGTTTGTTAGGTAATTTTCAGATTACAAAGTGCCAGGCCTTTCATATGCAAAAGCCTCTGCGCACAGCTTGGGTGGGGCTGGGTCTCAGGGGATAAACAGGGCGGAGCAAGCAGCTATGGCTGCTCCTCAGTCCTACCCTAAGAGGCCCCGCGTCTCAGTGTCCTGAGGTAATCGCTGCAAGCACCTCTGAGAGATAGCTGCCCTTGAGTTCCGCCCAATACCAGACAGTCCAGTCTCTCCCTGTATGAGTCTGGGTCCCCAGAGACTCGCCCAGAACTGGAGTTCAGAGCAGTCGGGAGCTTGAGACTCCCTCCCGATTGAAAAAGACAACCATGTCCTCAGTTGCCAGCCCTTTCCACGTGCGCCTCTGTACCTCTGCACTTTACTTCCGCACCTCCTCTGAGTCTCAGTGTGCTTTTCTCTTTCCTTCTAGTTGTAGAATTTCCACTCAGCCAGCCCTCCTGTGGTTCTGGATGATGTCCATTTTGTCTTTTAGTTGTATTTTTGAAGTGGTTGTGGGAGGCAGCAATTTCCGGTGTTAACCTATGCCACCATCTTGGTTTTCATCTAATGATGAGAATCTTTGATTGGCTGCCTCCTGCAAGCCCCCTACTGGGGATTGAACCTGCAACCCAGGCATGTGCCCTGACTAGGATTCGAACCATGACCTCCTGGTTCATAGATCAACACTCAACCATTGAACTATGACTGAAGGCCATATCTTGATTTTAAAATACCATTCCACACTTAAAGAAACTAGGATTTTTGGGGGGTGAAAATGGGTGATTCAGTACTAGGGAAGATAAAGTACAAGATGTGCCAGAAGTACTTAAGGAAGTACTTTAAAAATGATGGAGACATGTCAAAAGGCCCTGTGAGGGTCAAATTTAGAGTACTTTGAGCATCAAAGTAATAATAGTAGTGGTTTGTATATAATGGAATAAAATAAAGATTCATAAGTATATACTAATAATAAATAAATAAGGAAATAAAGGAAGTAAGGAACTCTTTCTCACTGTAGTATGCCAACTCATAAATGTAGAAGGATTGATAGAGTCAAAATTCATTTTCCAGTTATCATAGCAACATTAAATTCAGGTAAGAATCATCCATGGAGCCCTAACCAGTTTGGCTCAGTGGGTAGAGCGTTGGCCTGTGGACTCAAGGGTCCCAGGTTTGATTCCGGTCAAGGGCATATACCTTAGTTGCAGGCACAACCCCAGTGGGGAGTGTGCAGGAGGCAGCTGATCGATGTTTCTCTCATCGATGTTTCTAACTATCTATCCCTCTCCCTTCCTCTCTGTAAAAAATCAATAAAATATATTTTTAAAAAAAAAGAATCATCCATGGATGCTAAAACTAGTGAGACACAAGATGTATAATAAATAGACTCAACATATCTTCTCACAAAATACTTATTGAGTACACTAAAGGAAAAGTATAACCTTACAGTAGTGAAGCCTGTCAAACATCACTAATAATAATACCAGCCAATATCATGTGTCTCCTAATATTATTGCACTGAGGACACAATATTACTTACATAGTATTCCCACCCAAAACACATATTCCTGAGTTGATCAAATCATGAGAAGGTATCAGACAAACTCAAATTGAGGGCAAGTCAGCAAATAAATGGTCTGTACATGGAAGACAAAGAAGGCTAAGGAACCGTTTCAGGTTAAAGAAGATTAAAAAAAAACTAAATATATGATCTTAGGTTGGATCTGAGACCAAAATATTTGTTATAAAGGACATTATTAAGACAAATGTGAAATATTTCAATAAGATTTATATATTACACTATAGTATTTTATTGAATTTAAATTTTTTAATTTTCATAATTGTACTGTGGTTATGTAAGTGAATATCTTGGTTCTTTAAAAATATTCACTAAAGTATTTATGGGTAAAGGAGTATGGTTTTAAAATTGTGTGTGTGTGTGTGTGTGTGTGTGTGTGTATGTCTGTGGAGAGAGAGAGGGAGAAAGAGAGAGAGAATGAGAACATAAAATTAATTTATCAAAATCTGGACAAAGGGTATATGGGAGTTCTTTTTGCAACTTTTCATTAAATTTGTTGACAACATTTCAGTATTTGTGATAAGTTTTCTTTAGGGAAAGGGGGATATAGTCAACAATATTGTGATAAGTTTACATGGTGACAGATGATCACTAGCATTAGTGGGTGATCACAGTGTAAGGTATAAAAATGTTGAATCACTATATTGTTCACCTGAAACTAATGTAACCAATATAAAATTGTATACCAGCTATACTTAAATACAAATAAATTAAAAAATTATAACTATGATATCATTCTTAATATTTTTTATCAAATACCTTAAGACCATCAAATATCCAGTCAGCATTCTAATTTTCTAGGTTATCCTATAAGTGTGTGTTTGTGTGTATTTACAGTTGGATTGTTTGAATTAGGATCTTAACAGGCACCACATATTTTACTTGTTTTATATGCCTCATGTTTCTTTTAACCTGTAGATTTTCCCACACTCTTTATTTTATTTTTTAAAAATATGTTTTTATTGACTTTTTTAGAGAGAGAGGAAGGAAGAGGGAAAAGGAGATAGAAACATAGATGAGAGAGAAACAACATCAATATGTTGCCTTCTGCATGCCCACTACTGGAGATTGAGCTCATAATCTAGGAATGTGCTGTGACTAGGGAATTGAACTCCTGGTGCATGGGACAATGCTCAACCAACTGAGCTACACTGGCTGGGCACCCTCTTTATTTTCTTGCAAATTATTTTGCTGATTGTATCCCAGATTGTAGTTCAATATAAAGATGTTATAATAATTATACCTATCCCATAATGTACCTGTGTCCTTTAATGTAGTGAGTGATCCATCGTTGAATATTAAAATAGAAGCTAGATGCCTTAAAAGGCATTTTTATAGTATAGAAGGTAGAATTTTGGACCTGTGGGACCTTCAGAGTTGCTACCAACTGCAAAAGGTTTATTACATGAAAATATCAGCACAAGTGAGACATGCGTAGAAATCTAGGCAGTGGCCACATGGCTGAAATATACTGTCTTTAATATTCCTCATAGTAGGTATGTTCATCTCTTCATGGGCCAAGGAATGTGTGTTGCAGGATATTATCAGATCTATGCATCAGAAAAATTAGGACCCAGGCAAAGTGTGTATGGTGGTTTTAATATATTTCTCTCTTCTAGAGGTGAAACTCAATTTCCTTTCCCTTAAGTGTGGGCTAGAATTAGTGGTTACTTCTAACAAATAGAATATGGCTGAAATGATGGTGTGTGACTTCTGAGACTAGGTCATAAAAGGCATTGTGGCTTCCTCCTTGTCCTCTCTCTTGAATCATTTATTCTGGGGGAAGCTAGCTGCCATGTCACCTGTATATTCAAACAGCCTTATGGAGAGGCCCAGGTGGTGAGAAATTGAGGCCTCCTGACAACAACTGTGTGAGTGCATCGTCTTGGACGGGGATCCTCCAGTCCCAGTCAAGCCTTCAGATAAATGCAATGTCCTGAGTGACCCTGAGCCACAACCACCCAGACTTCATGTTCTTGAATTCATGACCCACAGAAACTGATATACTGTACATACTAGTATATATTTGTTTTGTTTTAAGGTTCCGAGTTTTGGGCTAAACAGCAATAGATAATATGCTTCGTTATTTTTGATTGAACACTAGACATTGTTTATGAAAAATAATTTGAGGCTCTTATTAATGTTGTCTTCCTCCAGAAAGGCTTCACATTTGTTTCTTGCCAGTGGACTATCAGGCTAGAGGTATTAGAAATCTCAGATCAATTATGGGTTGAGATGATAAGAAGCTGGGTTTCGTTCCTTGTGAGGGCTGGACTATTTCCTATTCACCCCTATTCCTTAGGTGTTGTCCTTAGGGGTTGCAAGTCAAAGCCTGTGGGGTTTAGCATAGCCTTTTCTTCCTCATGGGCCCTGAAGTCCAATTTCCCCCCTCTTATCTCCACGAGTCTAACCAAAGCTATGCACAATCTCTCTGCTGCATCTTCTGGAATAGACAGCTGTCCTTGGGGGAGAGGGGGGTGGATAGTCCCAAATATAGGTTTCTTTTTTCCTCTTGAATCTTGGCTTCATAATATTTTATAGCCTTTGATAGTTCTCCAAAAACTCAAACAGATGTTTTTTAAAATTTTGTCTAGCTTTTCTACTATTTCTCAATGGGATGATTAGTTTCAATTACATAGTTCAAGATTACCCCATTGGTAGAGGTAAAACTCTCCCAAGAATGAACTTTTAAAAAATGTAAACTCGATCATACTACTCTTGCTTAAATCCCTGCAATAGTGTAGAAAGATGTTTTCAGCTGCAAGCGACAGTATACAGCAGTCCCCTCCCTTCCTTACCTGTGGTTTCACTTTCTGCAGTTTCAATTACCCACAGCCAACCAAGGCCCCAAAATATTAAATGGAAAATTCAAAAGAAACAAACAATTCATAAGTTTTAAATTGTGCGCCATTCTGAGTATCATGATGAAATCTCATGCTGTCCTGATCCGTCCCACCCAAGACATGAATCATCCCTTTGCCCAGCACATACACACTGCTCCCCACAGATTAGTTACTCCCCACTGATTAGTTAGCTGTCTCAGTTATTGGATTGATTGTCATAGTATGTATCACAGTACTTGTGTTCAAGTAACCCTTATTTTATTTAATAATGGCCCCAAAGTGCAAGAGTAGAGATGCTGACAATTTGCATAAGCCTAACAGAAGCTGTAAAGTACTTCCTTTAAGTACAAAGGTAAAAATTCTGGACTTAATAAGATAAAAAAAGATTGTATGCTGAGGTTGTAAGATCTATGGTAATAACAAATCTTCTATTCCTGGGGGTCTTGGGACATATGTCCTGTGAAAAAGGGGGCACTACTGTACTCAATGCAATGTTTATATTACAGGGCTTGTTAATCTTAAGACAAGAAATTGAGTAGTAGGGTAGTGCCATAGTTGGTTAATTCAGTAGGCTTGTTCTATAGATCTGCTTCGCCATCCTCAACATGTTGGTGATTATTTACCTTTACCCTTATGGTAGCAAAATAATTGCTGGAACTCTGTATTAGTTATCTATTGCTGAAGAACAAAAACCCTCAAAGTTTAGCCCCTTAAAACAACAAACATTTATTATTTCACAATTTCTGTGGGTCAGGAATTTGAGAATAGCAAAGCTGGGTAGTTCTGGTTCAAGGTCTCTCATGAGATTGCAATCAAGATGTTAGCCAGGGCTGCAAGCATCTGAAGGCTTGAGTGGGCCTGGAGGATCCATTTCCAAGATGGCTCATTTACATGCCTACTGGCAGGAGGCCTCAGTTCTTCCTTTGCTGGTTGTTGACAGAAGGCCTCCGTTCTTCACCACCTGGGCCTCTGCATTAGGCTGGTTGAGTGTCCCTCATGACATAGCAGCTGACTTCCACAGAGTGGATGATCCAGGAGAAAGAGCAAGGAAGAATCCACAATGTCTTTTATGATCTAGTCTTGGAAGTCATACGTAGTCATTTTTACCACATTTTATTCATCAAAAGTGAGTCAGTAAGTACAGCCCACACTCAAGGGGAGGGAATTAGCCTCCACCTTTTGAAAGCATGAGTATCAAACAATTTGTGGACATACTTTAAAACCACCATAAATCGCAAACATAATGTTCTCATAGGACAGTATCCCAAGGAAGAATGTCTGGAGTAGGGGCAAAAATTAAAAAATAAAAATACCTTGGTTTTCTAGCTGCTTTATCTTTTATGAGAGAGTAAATTCCTTCCCAGAAAGGGTCAGTGGACTTCTCTTTATGTATCATTGGCCAAAATGAGTCAATACCCATTCCCAGAGCAATTCATGACAAAGAGAAATAGGATAACTATGCTTAATTTAGGTAAATTATGATTCTTCCCTTGTGGCTGTGAAATACTATCTTCTTGGAGTATTTATCACTGGCCCGATAATCAAATCAAGTTTCTGTTAGCAAGGAAGGTGGTGACTGGGGAATGGTTGTCGGGTAGGCAACAGGGACTACAACAAATGGCTTCTCATTGCTCTTGGGATAAAAAATCACCTCTTCATCATGCTTATTATGTTCAAAGGATCTGGTCCCTGCTTATGTTGCTTTCTCAGTATAGTTTTAGACCTTTCTTCCTCCCACTCTATTTCCCAGCAACATTGAACTTTTTGTGTTGTTTCAAACTCTTTCCCATCCATCAGGATCTTTGCATCTGTGATGTGGTTTCAAATCTATAGGGGATAATATTCCGGATTTTTATGGGCTTCAATGTTCTCATTGTGAGGAGCCAGTCATGTATATTCAGCCCTTAGCAGAGTCTGGCATACAGTAAGTGTTCAATAATTGGGAAGTATTGCTAAGTTCAGATTGTCAGATTGTATGCTTGTTTTGCTTTCCCTGCTGACGCCTTTGGTTGCTAGTCTATCTTACCCAAAAGGAATTGTTTCCCACTACCACAATATCCTAGGTGGAATGAAATAAGTGCCATATGTATGCAGAACTGATCATGGGGAGGCCTCAAATGTAAACTCATTTGGAAGTAACTCTGTGGAGGTTTCCCAATGACAGGATTGAAAGAAACAAATGTTTATCATATAACTTTAAACTTGTGTCTCATTATCAGACAGACACACTTGTCTCAATACCAATGCACTATGAATTAATATTGCCTATACCTTACCTGGACTTTGAGCATCATATGTGGGAAAATTTTTGTATTTCTGACTTCATTCCAGCTAACTGTGTAAGCATGTTGGACACTCACCTACCTAGTTCCTAGCAATGGTGACTGTATTATAGTATAGGTAGGTGTATGGACTCTACATGTTGACTGTCTAAGTTTGAATCCACTACTTACAAGATCTGAAACCCTAAGCAAGCCAGGAAACTTCTTTGTGCATCAGTTACTTGATTTGTACAATAAGGATGACAGTACCTACTTCAGAGTTTTGTGAGCATCAATACACGAAATAGTAGTATGCTATGTGTTTGTCATTAGCATTGTGTTGTAACCAGAACAATTACATTGCACTTTTTCTTTAAAAAACACACACACATATTTTTATTGATTTCAGAGAGGAAGGGAGAGGGAGAGAGAAATACCAATGATGAGAGAGAATCATTGATCGGCTGCCTCCTGCACGCCCCTACTTGGGCATGTGTTCTGACCAGGAATCAAATCATGGCAACCACTGAGGCACACCAGCCGGGCTGCACTTTTTCCTATAAAAAAAGGTAGGGAGGAGGAGGGACCTGGACTTCTAAGATTATTAAAACCAGTCAGCAGCCTTATGTGGAATTTCATTTGCATGAACTTAGTAGAGCTGCCGGGAACTCTAAGGGGCGGGGGCTGGGGGTTGTGCTTTTCCCCAGAATGTCATAGGTTTGGGTGGCGTTGCAGCTGCTCTGGGTGAGGCGGCGGAGAGCCTAGCGGCGACCTTGGGCCTCTCTGTTCACGTGGCTGTGCGAGGCCATCCGCCTCCTTCTCCTCCACCGGCGGGCGCCGCCTCCCACTCCCGCCCATAGGAAAGTTCCCACTCCGGCCCATAGGAAAGTTCCCAGCCGGTCGCTGCGTGTAGTACGTGACAAGTGTGAGCCGCACGTCCCATCAGCGCCCTCACAGACTGACAGCGATTCCGAGCAACTGAAGCGCGCCGGTGCCTTTGGCTGCGTATCTATTTTGTTCACCAGTTTATTTTGTTACTTAGATTCCACATGTAGTGAGATCATGTGGTACTTGTCTTCCTCTGACTGACTTATCTCACTTAGCATGATACTCTCCAGGTCCCTCCATGCTGCCTCAAAGGGTAAGAGATCTGACATTTGCTGCTGTCTCTGTCGCTGACTGGTCTGCGGGCTCTCTGAGCTGCTGTATTGCCAAGATGTCCCTTTCTAACAAGCTCACTCTGGACAAGCTGGACGTGAAGGGCAAGCGGGTCGTCATGAGGTAATTCTGCACATCTGCCCGCGCTTCCTCGGGGCCCTGCCGCAGCCTCTGGCCAGCGCCGACTTGCTTTCCCGCCTACCCAAAGTCGCTTTTAGTCCTGGGCTCGGCCCTATGGGCTCTAGCCATACTAGGCGATGCTGCCGACCGTTGTGGCTGAGGCTTTTCCGGGTGTGACGGTTCCTAACCTCGTTTCTCCCAGCCCAGGAAACGAGCTGTAGGTGCCCTTTTGGGGTGGATCCACCGAGGAACAGCTCAGATTGCCGAGAACCACTTTGCCCTCTTTCCCATTCCTGCCATGCAGTTCCGTCTCCTCCAGTTCCCAGTTGGCGAGGTGGAACCTAAGGCGTAGCCTGCAAATCTCTAGGCCCCAAGGCAGGGACCTTGAAAGGTCATTTGGTTAGTTTCCCTTCCCCGCCCTAGGCCATCCCAGGCAAAGAGAAAGGGCCCACATTTCAAAGGTCCTTGCAAAAAAAATCTTTCCCAGAGGGTGTTGATATAGATGTTCAGGAGTAGAACCCCCTAAAGCATCGGGGGTAAGAGGGTGAAGTCGGGTGGGGCTCACCGAAGGCAGTCCTGCAGAGCTTATGTAACAGGCCTCTGCCGCCCAACCTGGTCTTTGGACTCGGGGCATTGGGGTTTGCATCAGGATTGTGACACATGCTGGGTAATGGTAGAGCAGGGTGTGGCTACTCATTCTTGCTGTTCTCCAACCTCATCCTCACAGGTGGCTAGAGAAGCAGGATATTAGAAATGGGGAGGGCTCCCCATATACTTGGGGGTCTCTGACTCTGCACTTGTGGGTCCCTGGTCACTTACCAATATGGCTTCTCACTTATTTGCCCCAGTTACTAGAATGGTGTATGGAGCTTGTACATTCTTTTTGTAAGGTGTGGTACATTTGTGTGTGCCAGAGGCAAAGTGCATGAGGACAGTTAGCTATATAACTGATACATTTGACTGTTACATATCTTTTTTAAAAATATAATTTTTATTGATTTCAGAGAGGAAGGGAGAGGGAGAGAGAGATAGAAACATCATTGAGAATCTTTGATCGGCTGCCTCCTGCACGCCCCCTACTGGGGATGGAGCCTGCAACAAGGGCATGTGCCCTGACTGGGAATCCAACCGTGACCTCAGACCTCATGTTTCATAGGTTAATGCTCAACCACTGAGCCACACCCGCTAGGCTAAGGACTTGCTTTGATGGCATTTTGCAGGCTTGTCCTTTTCGGGAAATGATTGATGGGCAGGCATGTGAATGGTGTGATTCAGCCCCTTTCCCAATTTGAGTTGGTTCAAGTGAGGGCATCTTTTGGATATTAGCAGACACATAGGATAGTAGGGGACTCTTCCTTTACCCTGAGCTTAAACATATGAAGGTACTATGAATTAGAGAACTCTATGGATACCCCAAAATTCATGTAGTCTCTCCCTTCCGTCTAATTTCACTATGGCTTACTGTTAGTTTGCAAGTGGCCTTCTGTGCCTTGCTATGGAAATAGTCAGAAGAATTCAATAGCTTATGGCCATGAAAAACACCTGGTATCCACATTTTCCCAAATAATCTAGGCCATTTCAATCTGGACAAAGTAGGAATTACTTGCAGTCACCTTGGTATTAGACAAGGGCCCTTTCTACCCCTTAGATGATGTTAAGGAAAGGGGATGGATCCTCTGAAAAAGAGGACAGGTGGACATTGGCAACTAGATCTGAGGTTTAATTATTTCCTCCGATCTCTTCTATGCTCAAGCCTGACCTTTCCAGATGCACGTACCAGCTGAAAGACAAGAAATGGGGCATCATACAATGGTCGCTTTCCTGCAATTTCCATTTGGGGCTTTATCTCTCTCCCCTGGGAAATTGGCTTGAGGAATTAACTGGGATGGCTGGGAGTGGGACTAGAGAAGGTGCTTATCTTTTCTCACTCTGGATCTAATATGAAATATCTTTCTGCCTAAGGGCTCAAAGTTTCATTCAGATTGACCCTGAGTCTTGAAACAATTGGCTAGTCTTGTTTTGCTGATGGAAAATGACCTGTCCAAGGTCACTGAACTAGCAAGTTGGTGGCAGAGCCAGAACTAGAATTGGGTCTCTTTGGCTACTGAGCAGATCCTCTGAATACTGGGGCATAGTGAAGACAGGTTAAAATAGACTTTTTGTTGCTGACAGTTGCAATCTATAACTCCCCCCTGTAATCTGGATAAATTCTGTGGCCTGAGGAGAGGAAGTAAGTTACTTTGTTCCCTGATTAACACATCTCTCTTGAATAGAGAGTCACACTGTAGCCCTACTTTTTGGAAGAGCCTAGGCAGCCATGCTTTGTCAAATTTCTTTTTGTTTCAATGTCCTTATGTGGTCTTTGCTGGCAGTGTTTTGGAAATGGGCCTCCTGAGTAATGGCTGCTTCACTTAACCTCCTCTCTTTGTCCCACAAAAGAGAACTTTGATGTTTGTTGAGACTTCTGGCCCCTGCTTTGATTACTAAGGGAAATTTTTTTGTTGAGGGAACTTTAGATAGCCAGAAACCTGAATAATTACCAGGTTCCACCTCAGTTTTTTAGGACACCAATTGACTTTACCTTTGTATAAGCTTCCTGTATATTTTTGCAATGTCATTTTCTTCCTCTCATAGGATGCCAGTCATACTCCGTTGCTGACTGTGAAACACTTCCCTTTTGCTTGCCTGCCCCCCCCCCCCTTTTTTTAAACCTCACTGATTCTCTTTATCCTGTTGTAACTTGTTAAGCAAGCCTTGATGTAGTGGAAAAAGAAACGGAGAGGAAAAACTGAGAGCAGATAAAAAAAACCTCTAAGACAGCCATGATATCCTAATTTTTCAGTTAGGGGCAGTGAATCAAGGGTGGACATGGTTCCTTTGAGAGCTTTTAATGGAACTGGGCTTAGGACTCCTGAGATTTCAGGCGATTGATAGAGACTTGATATTTCTATTAACTCAATATGTTTAACATTTTATTTTGAAATAATTATAGGTTCTCAGGAGGTTGCAAAGATAGTAGAGAGGTCCTGTGTTCACCCAATTTCCCCTATTGGATACCTCTTACATAATTATAGTACAATATCAAAAGTAGAAAGTTGACTTTAGAATAAAATATATAGTTCTATGCTATTTTATCACATGTGTAGATTTGTGTAACTCCTGCCAGAGTCAAGATACAAAGCTAGTTTTGTTTGATTACTACTAAGATCTCCCTCATGCTATACTCCCTTAGAGTCATGGCCCCTCTCCCTCATTTCTAACCTCTGGTAACTACTAATCTGTCCTCTCTTTCTAAAATTTTGTCAGTTCAAAAATGTTACATAAGCGGAATCACATAGTATGTTACCTTTTGGCATTGGCTTTTTTAAAAAATATATTTTTATTGATTTCAGAGAGGATGGGAGAGAAAGATAAAAACATCAGTGATGAGAGAATCATTGATCAGCTGCCTCCTGCATGCCCCCCACTGGGTACTGAGCCCGCACCCTGGGCATGTACCCTTGACCGGAATCGAACACGGGACCCTTCAGTCTGCAGGCCAATGCTCTATCTACTGAGCAAAACCAGCTAGGGCTGGCATTGGCATTTTTTAAAAATTTTCTTTATTGATTAAGGTATTACATATGTGTCATTATCCCCTCTTCCCCCCACACCCCGCTCATGCCCTCACCCCCCCCCCAGGGGTCTGTGTCCATTGGTTATGCTTAATATGCATGCATACAAGTCCTTTGGTTGATCT
>NW_005365111.1:1400250-1405802 GCF_000412655.1 Myotis brandtii | reverse complement strand
CAGTTTATGTTGTTCACTATATTCCACAAATGAGAGATCATGTGATATTTCTCTTTATCTGATTGGCTTATTTTGCTTAGCATAATGAACTCTAGGTCCGTCCATGCTGTTGCAAATGGTAGGAGTTCCTTCCTTTTTACAGCAGCGTAGTATTCCATTGTGTAGATGTACCACAGTTTTTTAATCCACTCATCTGCTGGTGGGCTGGCTTTTTTTTATTTACCATAATGCCCTCGAGATTTCTCCAAGTTGTTGCATGTATCAGTAGTTCAGTCCTTGTATTACTGAAGAGTATTCTATGGTATGGTTGTTCTACCATTTGTTTAGCCCATTAAAGGATATCTGGGTTATTTCCAGTTTTGGGCTATTTCAAATAAAGCTGTTGTGAACATTGAACATTCATTCGTACACAAGTCTTGGTATGGACATAAGTTGTCATTTCTGTTGGGTAAACACCTAGGAATGGAATTGCTAGGTCATATGCTTAACCTTTGAGGAATTCCCATACTGTTTTCCAAAGCAACCACACCATTTTACATTCCCACCAGCAGTGTATGTGATCAGTCTCTGCATCCTGATCAGCATTTGGTGTTGTCATTATTTTTTATTTCAGCCATTCTGATAGTTCTGTAGTAAAATCTGATTTCATGCCTGAGTGTTTCAGGGAAGTGGAAATGAAAGGAGTGCAGATTTTACATGGAATGGAAGAAGTGGAATGTGTAGGCAAGAGCAGTTTCTTTGGTGGAGTCCACCGAGAGAAGGAGCTAAAAGGAGAGCTGTTGCCTGGCCGGCCAGTGTGGCTTAGAGGTTGAGTGCTGACCTAGGAACCAAGAGGTCACCGGGTTCGATTCTCATTTGGGGCACATTCCCAGATTGTGGGCTCGATTCCCAGTAGGGGGCATGCAGCAGGGAGCTGATCAATGTTTCTCTCTCATAGATGTTTCTATTTATCCTTCTCCCTTCCTCTCTCTCTAAAAATCAATAAAGAAAAAGGAAAAATTTTGTAGTTACATCAGTATTGAGTAAATTTGTTGGTATGGCAAATTTTAGTTTCCCAGTTTTACTGGGATGTGAATTCAACAAATGCTGAGTTAGTTTAAGAACCTAAAGTGAGGCTTAAATAGTATTGAGCACTGTCTTGCTGCAGTTAATTGTATCCAAATTCTAGGAAAAATAAATGATGCTAGAAGTTGAAAAAAAAAGAAAAGAAAAATAAAGGAGAGCTATTGTTGAGAGTCGAGGAGATGATAGCGGAGGTAATCCACAGGTAATGAGAAGAGAGTGCAAGTCCAATTCTCATCAGTAAGCTATGTAAGCTTGGATAGATGTGACAGATCAGATTCTTGAGTGTTTCTGCGAAAAGAATTTCCTCCTTGTAAGGGCTTGAGAGTAGGGAGTAGCACTGTAAGGGGTGGCTTGTGCTCTGCCTCTTGCCCTTAGCCCTTTTGACCACAGACCTTCAGGGAGGCTGCAGAGGGAGAAAATGACCCGTGGTAATGGAATACTCTATCCTTTTTGGAATGCACTTTATAACCTTGTTCAGCATATTTAAAGAAGATGCTTTTGAATCAGAATCAAGTAGCCTAAAACTAAGGAGAGTGTATTTATTTCTTCAAAGGCATATGTACTGACTTTATTTTTTCGGACTTTCTTTAATTAAAATGTTTGAATAATAGAATTATTATCTTCACCCACCTTTGGAAAGGCTGCTCTTCAGTGAGGTAGATTGGAGTACAGACATGCCTCTTTTTATTGCATTTTGCCTTATTGCACTGAACAGATACTGTGTTTCTGTTACAAATTGAAGGTTTGTGCAATTCTGCATTGAGCAAGTCTACAGGTGCTGTGTTCGAAATATGCTCACTTTGTGTCTCTGTCACATTTTGGTAATTCTTGTAATATTTCAAAAATTTTTATTATATTTGTTATGGTGATCTGTGATTAATGGTCTTTGATGTTACTACTATAATTGTTTTGGGGTGCCATGAGTTCCCCATATTAAGGCAGCAAACTTAATAAGTATTGTGTGTGTTTTGACTGCTCTCTCCCTCTCCTTGGGCCTCCCTATTCCTTGAGACACAACAAAATTAAAATTAGGCCAGTTAATAACCATATAGTGACCTCTAAGTATTCAAGTGAAAGGGAGAACAGCACATCTCACTTTAAATGAAAAGCTAGAAATGATTAAGCTTAGTGAGGAAGGCATGTTGAAAGCTGAGATAGGCCAAAAGCGAGATTTCTTGTGCTAACAGTTAGCCAAGTTGTAAATGATATAAAGCCTAATATGCAAATTGTTCCCATGGGAGTTCAACTGGGAGACTGATCGCTTGCTATGGTGTGTGCTGACCACCAGGGGGTGGCGCAGAATGAAGGAAGGCGGCAGCCAGGGAAGGGAGGCCCTGGCCAGCAGCCGGAAAGCCGGAAAGCCCTGATTGGCCCTGATCGCCGGCCAGGCCTAGGGACCCTACCTGTTTATGAATTTTGGGGTCCCTAGAGAGAAATGTTGATTGGCTGTCTCCTGCACGCCCCCCCCCCCTACTGGGAATTGAGGCCGCAACCCAGGCATGTGCCCTTGACTGGAATTGAACCCAGGACCCTTCAGTCCACAGGCTGATGCTCTATCCACTGAGCCAAACAAGCTACAGCACAAAGGAATAGTTCTTTTTTAAAAAAAATACTTTTATTTTTTATTTTATTTTTTAAATATATTTTTATCAATTTAAGAGAGGAAGGGAGAGGGAGAGAGAGATAGAAACATCAATGATGAGAGAGAATCATTGATTGGCTGCCTCCTGCATGCACCCCAGTGGGGATCGAGCCCACAACCCGGGCATGTGCCCTTGACCGGAATTGAACCTTGGACCTTTCAGTTTTCAAGCTGATGCTCTATCCACTGAGCAAACCAGCTAGGGCAGGAATAGTTCTTGAAGAAAATTATAACTGCCATTCCAGTGAACACATAAATGATATGGAGAAAGTTGTAGTGGTCTGGATAGATTAAATCAGTCACAACACAACATTTACTTAAGCCAAAGCCTAATTCATAGCAAGGCCCTAACTCTCCTCAGTTTTTTGAAGGCTTAGTGAGGTGAAGAAGCTGCAGCAGAAAAGTTTGAGACTAGCAGAGGTTGGTTCATGAGGTTTAAGGAAAGCAGCCGTATCCCTAACATACAAGCACAAAGTGAAGCAGCAAGTGCTGATATAGAAGCTGCAGCAAATTATCCAGAAGATCTAGCTAAGATCATTAATTAAGGGGCTACACTAAACAACAGATTTGCAATGTAGATGAAATAACCTTCCTTATATTGGAAGAAGATGCCATCTAGGACTTTCATAGCCAGAGAGGAGAAGTCAATGCCTGGCTTCAAAGCATTAAAGAACAGGCTGACTCTGTTGTTAGGGGCTAATGCAGCTGTGACTAAATTGAAGGCAGTATTCACTTACCACTTAGAAAATCCTAGGGCTCTTAAGAATTATGCTACATCTATTTTGCCTGTGCTGTATAAATGGAACAACAAAGTCTGGATGACAGCACATCTGTTTATAGCATGGTTTACTAAATATTTTGGGCCCACTGTTGAGAGCTTGCTTCTCAAAAAAAAAAAAAAGATTTCTTTCAAAATATTACTGCTCATTGACAATGCACCTGGTCACCCAGGAGCTCCAATTGAGATATACAGTGAGATTAGTATTATTTTCATGCCTGCTGACACAACATCCATTCTGCATCTCATGGATCAAGGAGTAATTTCAACTTTCAAGTCTCATTATTAAATAAATATATTTTGTAAGGCTATAGCTGCCATAGATAGTGATTCACTCTGGATCTGGGCAAAGTCAATTGAAAATCTGGAAAGGATTCGCTATCCTAAATGCCATTAAGAACATTCAGGATTCACAGTATGAGATCAAAAATATCAACATTATCAGGATTTTGGAAGAATTTGATTCCAGCCCTCATGGATGATTTTGAGAGGGGTTCAAGACTTCAGTGGAGGAAGTAACTATAGATAGAAAAGGTGATGAAAATATCAAGGGAACTAGAATTAGAAGGGGAGAGTGAAGATGTGACTGAATTGCTGCAATCTAATGATAGAACTGTAATGGATGAGGAATTGCTTCTTATGGATGAACAAAGAAAGTGGTTTCTTGAGATGGAATCTCCCCCTGGTGAAGATGTGGGAAGATTATTGAAATGACAGCAAACGATTTAGAATAGTACATAAACTTAATTGATAAAGCAGGGCAGGGTTTGAGAGGATTGACTCCAACTTGGAAAGAAGTTATACTGTGGGTAAAATGCTGTTAAATAGCATCACGTGCTATGGAGAAATTGTTCCTGCAAGGAAGAGTCGATCAGTGTGGCAAACTTCACTGTTGCTTTATTTTAAGAAATTGCCACAACCATCCAGCCTTCAGCAACCAACATTCTGATCAGTCGGCAGCTATCGGCATCAAGGCAAGGCAAGGCAAGGATTATGACTTGCTGAAGGTCAGATGATGTTTAGTATTCTTTTTAGCAGTAAAGTATTTCTTTTATGCAAGAATGTCTTAAGGTAATTTTAATGTAAGTTATGAAAACAGATTAATAGTCAACGGTAGCCTCATTTTAATGACAAAAAACAAAGGATACACAGAAATGGCATTGTCCCTTAAATAAGTTGAATGAGGTGTTGATAACCCTGTAATCAAAGTAATCATTCTCTTTTATGTACCACATGTCAATTTTATATATTATCAATTACACTAAATTAAAAAAAATTCAATTTTGATAATTCAGGCAGAAAACTGAATACACAGGAACTAGAGCTTTGATTTCAGAGAGGAAGGGAGAGGAAGAGAGAGAGGGAAACATCAATGATGAGAGAGAATCATTGATTGGCTGCCTCCTGCACGCCCCCCACTGGGGATTGAGCCCGCAACCCCAGGCATGTGCCCTTGACCGGAATCGAACCTGGGACCCTTTGATCCACAGGTCGACGCTCTATCCACTGAGCCAAACCATTTGCTGTGTCTGGAGGTCCAGCGTCTTAAATTGGTGCTTGAATTTGTCCATCAAGGCAGAGGTCTTCTCTAGATTCATGGTTTTTACTGTCGCATCCATCAACTTAACCACCCTGGCCACTGACTTGGTCACCTTGCCCATTGTCACCACCGTCTGGACTCTGGCAGCCACCACATCGGCCCGCACTCATTCTCAAGAAATTCACTGCCTGATTCTTCTGGTGAATGGCATTTTTGGCGTGTATCTTCGCAACTTCCACGTTGCCCTTCTGAATGTCCTTTTAAATTTTGGCCTTTTTGGCCTTTTCCTCCTTGTTGCATTTTTTGGTACTTCTGCTCAGTTCTTTGGCCTCGAACTTCAGGTTGAACAGATGTTTCTCCATGTTAGACATAGTCCCATGGCTCCTCTGAGTGGGCGGCCAGGTAGATGTGCGCTGAAGGGAGGCAGAAAGGCTAAAGTATTTTTATATATATATTTATTAATTAAAGAGGGAGAGAGGAAGAAAGAGGGAGAGAGAGACAGAAACATCAATGATGAGAGAGAATCA
>NW_005365111.1:1380873-1399977 GCF_000412655.1 Myotis brandtii | reverse complement strand
TCACAGAGAGGAAGGGAGAGAGATAGAGAGAGTTAGAAACATCGAAGAGAGAGAAACATCGACCAGCTGCCTCTTGCACATCCCCCACCGGGGATGTGCCCGCAACCCAGGTACATGCCCTTGACCGGAATCGAACCCGGGACCTCTCAGTCCGCAGGCTGACGCTCTATCCACTGAGCCAAACCGGTTTCGGCTCATTTTTTAATTGGATTGTTTGTCTTCCTTTTGTTAAGTATGAGTTTCTTATATATTTTGGATATTAACCCTTTATCAGATGTATCATTGACAGATCTGTTCTTCCATGCAGTGGGCTCTCTTGTTATATTGTTCATGGTTTCTTTTGCTGTGCAGAAGCTTTTTATTTTGATGTAGTCCCATTTGTTTATTTTCTCCTTAGTTTCCTTTGCTTGGGAGATGTCTGAGATTTTGCTGCCTATGGTTTCTTTTAAGATTTTTATGGTTTCACGACTTACATGTAAGCCTTTTTTCCATTTTGAATTTATTTTTGTGTATGCTGTAAGTTGGTGATCTAGTTTCATTTTTTTTCATGTGTCTGTCCAATTTCCCCAGCACCACTTATTGAAATGACTGTCTTGACTCCACTGTATGTTCTTGCCTCCTTTGTCAAATATTAATTGAGCATAATGGCTTAAGTCGATTTCTGGGTTCTTTGTTCTGTTCCATTGATCTATATTTCTGTTCTTAATGACAGTACCAGGCTATTTTGATATTGGTAGCTTTGTAGTATAACTTAAAATCTGGTATTGTGATCCCTCTAACTTTGTTCTTTCTCAAGATTGTTGCAGCTATTCGGGGTCTTTTTGGTTCCATATAAATTTTTGGAGTATTTTTTCTAGATTTGTGAAATATGCTGTTGATATTTTAATAGGGATTGCATTGAACCTATAGATTGCTTTGGGTAGTATAGACATTTTCAATGATGATGATTCTACCAACCCATGAACACAGTATAATCTTCCACTTTTTTATATCTTCTCTTTCTCTTTTTCAATGTCCTTTAGTTTTCTGAGTACAAGTCTTTTACTTCCTTGGTTAAGTTTATTCCTAATTATCTTAATTTTTTTGTTGCAATGGTAAATGGTATTGTTTGTTTAGTTTCTCTTTCTGAGAATTCATTATGTTTATATATATATAAAGGATAATATGCAAATTGTCCCCAGGGGAGTTCGATTGCTTGCTATGATGTGTGCTGACCACCAGGGGGTGGCACGGAACGAAGGAAGGCCCTGGCAGTGAGCTGGCAGCCAGGGAAGGAAGGCTCTGGCCGGCAGCCAGAAGTTCCTGATTGGCCCTTATCACTGGCCAGGCCTAGGGACCCTACACATGTACGAATTTCTTGCATTGGGCCTCTAGTTGGTGAATAAAAATGCCAAAGAATTTTGGGTGTTAATTTTGTATCCCGCTACATTGCCAAATTCCTTTATTAAATCTAGTAGTTTTTGGTAGAGTCTTTAGGGTTTTCTTTGCATAATATCACGTCATCTGCGAATAATGAGAGTTTTACTTCCTTCTTTTCAATTTGAATGCCTTTTATTTCTTCTAGTCTGATTGCTATGGCTAGGACTTCCAATACTATGTTGAATAAGAGTAGTAAAAGCAGACATCCTTGTCTTGTTCCTGTTCTTAGGTGAAATGATTTTAGTTTTTGCCCATTGGTCATGATGTTGTCTGTAGTGTGTGTGTGTTAATCCACATCTGAGGATATTTTTCCATTGATTTTTAGGGACAGTGGGAGAGGGAAAGACAGAGAGAAACATTGATGTGAGAGAAACACATTGATTGGTTGCTTCCTGCATGAGCCTCGACCAGTGCCTGGGCTGGGGAGGAGTCTGCAACCAGTTTATGTGCCCTTGACCAGAATTAAACCTGGGACCCTTTGGTCCACAGGCCAATGCTCTGTACACTGAGCCAAACCGGCTAGGGCTGCTGAGAGTTTCTATCAAAAATGGGTGTTGGATTTTGTTGAATGCTTTTTCTTCGTCTACTGATATGATCATGTGATTTTTGTCTTTCAGTTTTTTTATGTGATGTATCACTTTGTTGATTTGCAAATATTGTATCAGCCTTGCATCCCTGGAATAAATCCCAGTTGGTCATGGTGTATAATTTTTTTAATGTATTGCTGGATCTGATTTTCTAACATTTTGTTGAAGATTTTAGCATCTATGTTCATCAGGAATATTGGCCTGTAGTTCTCTTTCTTTTGTAGTGCCTTTATCTGGTTTTAGAATTAGGATAACATCCTATATAATAAAGAACTAATATGCAAATTAGACCAGATGGCGGAACAACCTTCCAGAATGACCTTCCAGAACGACCAGTGGGTGGGGGGCAGTTCTGCAAGAGCTGCGAAGGCCTACTCTTGCATGAATTTCATGCATTGGGCCTCTAGTTGGTCTAATAAAAAGAGCTTGGAAGTATTCCTTCCTCTTGGATTTTTTGGAATAGTTTGAGGAAATAGGTGTTAGTTGTTATTTGAAGGTTTGATAAAACTCCTCTGTGAAGCCATCCGGGGCAGGGTTTTTGTTTGCTGGGAGTTTTTTGATTACTGCTTCTATTTCATCAGTTGTTAGTGGCCTATTCAGGTTTTCTGGTTCTTCCTGATTTAGTTTTGGGAGATTGCATTTTTCTAGGAATTAGTCCATTTCATCTACATTGTCCAGCTTGTTGGCATAAAGTTGTTCATAGTATTTTCTTACACTCCTTTATATTTCTGTGGTGTCAGTTGTTATTTTGCTACTTTCATTTCTGATTTTATTTATTTGGGTCCTCTCTTTGTTTCTGGATGAGTCTGGCTAGCGGTTCATCAATCTTGTTTATCTTTTCAAAGAACCAGCTCTTGGTTTCATTGATTTTTTAAAAATTTTATATTTTATTGATTTTTTACAGAGAGAAAGGGAGAGGGATAGAGAGTTAGAAACATCGATGAGAGAGAAACATCAATCAGCTGCCTCCTGCATATCCCCAGTCTCATTGGCTATATTAATAAAAGACTAATATGCAAATTGTCCCCTCTACCGGGAGTTCAACCAGGGGGTGGGGCCGGCCAGCCAACTGCGCACAGCCCCTCCTACCGGCTGGTCCTGCCCCCAATTGGGGCAGGCTGGCCAGACCCCACCCTTGCACGAATCCGTGCACCAGGCCTCTAGTTGCTTAATAACATGATTAGCCTCCACCATGTGTTTGAATGTTTTTGAGTGTTGATTTCTTATTTCATTCCAGTGTGGTCTGAGAAGATACTTGGAATTATTTAACAGGTTAAGCGCCAAGCCTGTTCTGTCTTCCTTTCCGTTTAGCCCGCGATATCTGATTTCACCAACATGCTGGAGGCCGGAGACTGATGAGGTCCAAACGGAAAGTATAGTGTCAGTCACCGGTGACTGACATGGTGCTTAGTGTGTTAAATACTAGGGGCCCAGTGTACAAATTCGTGCACCTTGAAAGGAACTGTGGACCATGAGGCTGTGGTGGGCACATGGGCGGGTCTTGGCCCATCCTCTGTGCCCCTGCCCAACCCCTCCCGTTGTGGCCCCTGGTCTCTTCTCTGCTGGCAGCCCCCTTCCCGCCGCTGCTGCTCCCACACATTGACGGTGCTGTCCCTGCTCGCACCCGCTAATGGTGCGGAGTGATTGGCGCAGTGCCGTCAGCAGGTGCGCGCAGTGGCTGCTGCCCCGATCGCCCCTCAGGAGCAGGGGTAGGTGGAGAAGCCCTCAGAGGGGATCGAGGCCTGCAGCTGCCACGTGCACCAGCTGATAGCACTGAGTGATCGGGACTGGCACTGGGCGCCAGCAGTGGGTGCAAGCGGGGACTGCAGCGTGCGGGAGCAAAGAATTTTCAGTAACCACCAGAGGCTCGCCCCGATGACAGGGACTGGTGCCCTACCTTGGTTTGGTGCCCCCACTCACCTGCTCCACCATCCGGCTGCGGCCAATGCCCGCCATGTTCCGCGCTCTGACGCCTGCTGCTGACACCTGCCATGTTCCACGTGCGTCCCCTGGTGGTCAGTGCATGTCATAGCGACTGGTTGTTCGGTTGTTTGGGTGTTCTGCCGTTTGGGCTATTTGCATATTAGGGTTTGATATATATAGATTCTTGAACTTGTAGAGATTTATTTTGTGTCCTAACATGTTTTCTGTCTTTTAGAATGACTCGTGCACTTGAGGAGAATGTATATTCTGCAAGTTTGGGGTGAATTGTTCTATAAATGTCAATTAAATCCATCTGATCCAGTGTGTCTTTTAGAGTCTCTGTTTCCTTGTCAATTTTTTGTCTGGAAGATCTAACCAATGAAGTCAGTGGTGTGTTAAAGTCCCCTACTCTGACAGTCTTGCTGTCGATTTCTTCCTTAAAGTCTTCTAGCAGGTTTTTGTTTGTTTCTATTTACATGGAATAACTTTTTTCAATTTCTTCAATCATCCTGTATGAGTCTTTTGTTCTGAGAGGTGGGTCTCTTGTAAGCAGCAAATAATTGGGTCATGTTTTTGTATCTATTCAGCTACCCTATGTATTTTGTTTGGAGCATTTAATCCATTTACATTTAAGGTTATTGATGGTTACTTATTTATTGCTATTTTAATTCTATATGCCTATGTTTCTCTCTTTGTCTATTTCTTCTCATTACAACAGTCCCTTTAGCATTTCTTGCAGTGCTGGTTTGGTGGTGATAAGCTCCTTTACCTTTTTCTGGTCTGGGAAGCTCATTATTTCACCATTTATTTTGAATGGTAGTCTTGCTGGACATAGTAATCTTGGTGTCCAATTCTTGCTTTTCATTACTTTGAATACTTCATGCCAATCCCTTCTGGCCTGTGGAGTTTCTGATGAGAAATCAGTTGTCAGCCTTATTGGAGCTCCTTTGTAGGTAACAAATTGCTTTTCTCTTGCTACCTATCAGATTCTCTCTTTGTCTTTAATTTTTGGCATTTTAATTATGATGTGTCTGGGAATAGGCCTGTTTGGGTTCTTCTTGCTTGAGATTCTCTGTGCCTCCTGAACTTGTGACTTTTTCCTTCACTAGGTTAGGGAAATTTTCTGCCATTATTCAAGCACATTTTCTATCCCTTGCTCACTTTCTTCCCCTTCTGGTATACCTATTATATGAATGTTGTTACGTTTCATGGTGTCCCTTTCCCTTAAGTTGTCCTGTTTTTAAATTTTTTTTCTTTTTGGGTTCTCTGATTGAATAATTTTTCTACCCTGTCTTCTAATTCACTGATCTAATCATTGTCTTGTCCTAATCTACTCAGTAGTCCTTCCACTGTGTTCTTTATTATATCATTTTTCATAGTTACTATATCTTTTCTCATGTTGTTGAGCATCCTCTGCCATCATTCTGAACTCTCTATCTGATAAATTTCTTTTCTCCCTTTCATTTAGCTCCTCTTCTGGAAAATTCACTTGTTCTTTCATTTCTGGCTTTTTTTTTTGTATCCCCATTTTCGCTGTTTGTTTGGGTTTGTGTCTATCAGGTAGGTTTGCTACAACTTCCAATCTCTAGTGCAGGACAATGCCAGCCACTATTTGTGACTGCTAGATAGAACAGGTTTAGCTACTCAGGTCTTCAGGGCTAGTTCCTATTATTTCAGTTAGTTTTATTTTTACAAATGTCTCTTTTAAAGTATGAGATACACACTGTAAAGGACACAAATCATAAGCTTGAGGGATCACAAAACGAGCATATTTATACAATCATTCCAGTCAAGAAATAGAACATTACCAGAACCCCAGAAGACCCCTCTGGTGTCCTATCTCAGTCACTACCATCATCCTCCTCTGCATGGCTAACCATTATCTTGACTCCTTATACTGCTTTTTAATTTTAAGGTGATTTTTGAACTTCCAATTTATTTAACTGGTTCACTAAAAGTACTTTTCTAATTTTTGAGGGAATAATGCATTGATCATGACTCTGAACCTGAAATTTTGTTTCCTTTTTAGAGTGGACTTCAATGTTCCTATGAAGAACAACCAGATAACAAACAATCAAAGGTAAGGTTCCTGCTAAGCATTGTGTTAGGTTATGATGTGTGTTGGTGTAACTATGAAGGATGAAATGTTTTTCCTTTCTTATCATACAACTATGATAATTTAAGTGATCTGAGCAAGGATTTTCACCAAACTACCCTTGGTCTGCTCTGTTTTTTTGTTTTTTTTTTTGGAGAATTTTTATGACTCTCCAGTTCTGTCCATGCTGTTGCAAATGGTAAGAATTCCTTCTTTTTTTACAGCAGCATAGTATTCCATTGTATAGATCAGGGGTCCTCAAACTACGGCCCGCGGGCCACATGCAAATACAAATATTGTATTTGTTCCCGTTTTGTTTTTTTACTTCAAAATAAGATATGTGCAGTGTGCATAGGAATTTGTTCATAGTTTTTTTTTAAACTATAGTCTGGCCCTCCAACGGTCTGAGGGACAGTGAACTGGCCCCCCGTTTAAAAAGTTTGAGGACCCCTGATGTAGACATTGAAAAAAATCATCTTAAAGTGATTTATTTTCTGCACTTGATTTTTGAAAATTTGAAGAATTTGGGGTTATGCATTTTTAATGAATGTCAGAGTTTAAGGTTTCTTGTCTTCCCTGCAAAATGAACTATGCAAGAGAAGGATTTTTTAATTACCAATAATTATTGAGATTATATGTAGTATTATAACCTACTCCAGATGGCCCAGATAAAATCAGTTTTTGAGAATTTTGACTTAAGGGAAAAGACTTTAGAAGTAATATTTTCAATCTGTGTAGATTGAGAAGCAGACATTTTAATTGATAGTACTGCTCTTGCTTTTGACTAGATTGTGATACAAGGTTTTTTGTGTTTTTTTAAAAATATATTTTCTTGATTTTTTATAGAGAGGAAGGGAGAGGGACAGAGAGTTAGAAACATCGATGAGAGAGAAACATCGGTCAGCTGCCTCCTGCACACTCCCTACTGGGTATGTGCCCGCAACCAGGGTACATGCCCTTGACCGGAATCGAACCCGGGACCCTTGAGTCCGCCGGCCGACGCTCTATCCACTGAGCCAAACTGGTTAGGACACAAGGCTTTTTTTTAAAAAATATTTTTATTGATTTCAGGGAGGAAAGGAGAGGGAGAGAGAGTTAGAAACATCAATGATGAGAGAGAATCATTGATTGGCTGCCTCCTGCACACCCCTACTGGGGATTGAGCCTGCAACCCTGGCCTGTTCCCTTGACCGGAATCAAACCCAGGACCCTTGTGTCCGCAGGCTGATGCTCTTTCTACTGAGCCAAACCAGCGAGGGTCAAGGTTTTTAAGTTTTATTTATTTATTTACTTATTATTGAATTTATTGTGGTTACACTGGTTAACGAAATTATATAGTTTTCAGGGTCACAATTCTACAACATATCTACACTGTATTGTATGTTCACCATCCCAAGTCAAATCTCCTTCCATCACCATTTATCTCTCCTTTACCTTCTTCTACCTCCTCCCACCTCCTCCCCTGGCAATTATCACACTGTTGTCCATGTCCATGAATTCTTTCTCTTTTTTTTTCAATTTCTCCTCCACCTCTCAGCCCCCTCCCCAAATATTTTAAATTTTAAATGAAAGTTTTGAGCTTGCAAGGTGCTTTTCAATTATTAGACCAGTGTTGTCTAATGTAAATATAATATGAGCCACATGTAATTGAAAATTTTCTAGTTGTCACATTAAAAAAGTAAAAAGAAATGGGTGAACTTGGTTTTAATAATATATTTTATTTAATCCAGTAAGTCTAAAATAATCATTGCAATATATAACTCGTAAAATAATCAAAGGCACATTTAACTTTTTTGGTATTAAGTCTTTGAGATTTGGCATGTATTTTACACTATAGCACATCTCAATCTGGGCTAGTCACATTTCTAGCATCTAAGAGGCACATGTGTCCAATGGCTATCATATTAGACAGTTCAGGTCTAGACCCAGAACTATCTCAGATATTGGCCCCAGAATAGAACCTGGCTGTCTGTCAAGACATTTCTGCTGTACCATAGTGGAAGGTCTTGTACAAGGCAGCTCTGACCCTTCTTGAGTTACATTATTTTCTGCAGCACACAGAAAAGATTGGAAATATGCCTGCCTATGAAGGTATTTTATGAATAAAAAGTAGAAAAACACATCAGAGTAGATCTTTTCATGTTTGGAAATCCATGGGGTTTAGAAATAATAGAACTTGCTGACAAAGGATAGCCCTGAAGGTTAATTTGTTTTCATTGGGCAAACTTTATACCTGATAAAGGTTTACTTTTTATTTGGTATAAATGATTTTTTATATATGCCAAATAGCATAGGTTATTTTAGAAACATAACTTGGTTTTTGTTATTCCATACTCTGCTGAAATGTCACCTTATCATAGACTGTCCCTGGCCACCTTTCTAAAATCCCCTCCCACTGTTCCCCATTCAATCTTGTCCCCTTACCTTGCTTTATTTTCTCCATAGTTCTTATCACCATATGAGATAGATATATTTTGTTAATTGTTTTGCTAGAGGCCCGGTGCATGAAATTCGTTCACTTGGGGGGGGTGGTCCCCTCAGCCCAGCCTGTGCCTTCTCCAGGACCCCTAGGGGGATGTCCGCCTGCCAGCTTAGGCCTGCTGCCTGGGGAGAGTGGGCCTAAGCCGGCAGGCGGACATCCCTCTCGCAGTCTGAGACCCCTCGCTCCTTACCACCCACCTGCCTGCTCCTTACCTCGCTCCTTACCACCCACCTGCTCGCTGCTCCTTAGCGCTGCCGCGGAGGCGGGAGAGGCTCCCACCATCGCCTCTGCGCTCACCAGCTATGAGCCCAGCTTCTGGCTGAGCAGCGCTCCCCCTGTGGGAGTGTGCACTGACCACCAGGGGGCAGATCCTGCATTGAGCATCTGCCCCCGATGGTCAGTGCGCATCATAGCGACTGGCTGTTCCGCCGTAATGGTCACTTAGGTTTTTATTATATAGATTACCTCTCTCATGATTAGAATTTCACTTCCATGAGAGCAGAGACTGTTTTATTTACTGTTGTATTGTCAGAATGTGTAACAGTACCTGGCTTAAAAGAAGTATTCAATAAGTATTTATTGAATAAATAAATCATTTTCTTAATTATAAATTTTAATTTTTTAAAGACTGGCAAAAACGAAAAGCTAGTATCAGGTTTGTAACAAAAATTTGAAATGTTTTAAGTTTAATAATTTTTTGGTTAAACTCAAATGTAGTATAGTATATAAATCACATTCTGTATAATGCATATATTTTTTCTTAAATAGAAAAGTGTCTTAGGATCTGTAATGGGTGCAAAAAAGTTACTACAATTCTTCCCAAATTTTCTTTAATGGTTTCAAGATTTCTTCCAGTTATATAAAAGCTGTGTTTTGGTGTCCCTAAGACCATGCACATTTTGTGATTTGCTAGGACTCATAAAACACAGTGCATAGTCTCACTAGTAAAGTTCATTACATTGAAAGGATGCATGGAAGGGTCAGCACTGGGAAAAGACAGGGAGAGTCTGGAGAAATCCATGAATGGGTTTCTGATGCTCTCTCCCTCCCATGAGGGGACATACCGAGTGTGTTCCTTTCTCCAGCAGTGAAAAATGCAGTAAATTGTGTGCAATGATTATGCCCAGAAAAGCCTGTTAGAGACTTGGCCCTCAAGATTTTTATTGGGAGCTGGTACCATAAGTACCCTCTGCCTAGCAACTATCGAAATTCCAGACTTCCTGGAGGGAAGCAGGTACCCAGCATAAATGGCCTTGTTTTTTTGTAGACAGTCTAGGAATGGTGAATGCCTTTTGTCTGTTAAAGGACTGAGGGACCACTTTGAAAGCCAAGTTCTGGACACCAGCCAAGGATCAACCTTGCAAGCAGGTTTTTCAAAGATAGCAGCTTCAGGCCTGCTAGCTGAGTTCTGCTTTCTGCATAAGGGGCAAACAATGATGAGAATGTATAATCCTAGGTGGAGAGTGTAATTAACTTTGTAATTAACTTCTTCCCTTGAACATGTATCTGAGGACCATCAGTGAATTGTTGAAAGTACATTTGAAGGAATTTGGAAAAGGAAAGGGGCTTTATGTTTTATGAGGCCATGAAGGACATATTTCCCACTAATTTCTAGACGTAATCTTCTTGTTCTACCTGCTGTCTCTTTCTGGTTGCAGAATCAAGGCTGCCATCCCAAGTATAAAATTCTGCTTGGACAATGGAGCCAAGTCAGTTGTTCTTATGAGCCACCTGGGTCGGCCCGATGGTGTCCCCATGCCTGACAAGTACTCTTTGGAGCCAGTTGCTGTAGAACTCAAATCTCTGCTGGGCAAGTAAGTGCCAGCTCTGGTGCTGGTAGACGTTGTGACAGGAGATGTCAAGCATATTGTTACTGGTTCTTAACTTTCAGACTGCTTAAGTCTCTCCATCTCATGCTCTTCCCAGGGATGTTTTGTTCTTGAAGGATTGCGTGGGCCCCGAAGTGGAGAAAGCTTGTGCTGCCCCAGCTGCTGGGTCTGTCATCCTGTTGGAGAACCTTCGCTTTCATGTGGAAGAAGAAGGGAAGGGAAAAGATGCTTCTGGGAACAAGGTAGGACCTGTGATTTTTAAAATTTATTTGTATATTTTTATTAGTTTAGAGAGGAAGGGAGAGGGAGAGATTGAAACATTAATGATGAGAGAGAATCATTGATCGGCTGCCTCCTGCACGCCCCCTACTGGGGAGTGAGCCCCTAACCCAGGCATGTGCCCTTGACTGGAATTGAACCTGGGACCCTTCAGTCCACAGGCCAATGCTCTATCCACTGAGCCAAACCAGCTAGGGCCTGACATTTCTTAAGGTCACTTGAGTGCCTTCTTTCAAGCAGTTTCTTTTCTTAGCACCACAGGCCTTGGTCATATTGCCTTATCGTGCCTTTGGCATGATCTTGCTAGTAGAAGTAAAATGCTGACCTAAAATTTGGTGCCCTTTTAGACAGAAACTCGAGCTGCACAGACTCTAGGACTTAGACAGGGCAGGAGGCAACTGGGAAATTGAGGCAAAACCTTTTATAAAGGAAGTGAGGAACAAAAAAAAAAAAAGGAAGTGAGGAACTAACTACTCTAGTCAATGACTTTTTTCTTTAGTTGACTTTACATTTAGTGTCCAATAGCTTTCAATGCTTGAAATTTCAGGAGCCAGTCATGACTTTAAAATGGGTAAAAAACAAAGTGAGGCCATAAAATGTTTCCTTTATCCAGTGTCTCTGCATTGGTCTTTTAGGGGCATTCTCTTCCTTCTAGTTATTGGCAGAAGAAAAATGAGAAGTGGGTTCTGATTATTATTGTTAATTTCTAAAGCACTTTTTCATGAAGAGCTTTCAATTTGCCATTTTGCCTCAAATAATTCTTGATAGAGGGGTTATTATGCCTTTTTAATATGGGAAGATTTCAGGGATAGAGAGCAACTTGCCAGAAGTTACACTGTGAATTCGTGTCAGAACTGGGCTTAGAACTCAGGTCTCCTGCCATCGAGGCATTGTTTTCATTACTATATGAATCATCTTCCAGTCACCAGTAGCTGATGATATTCCATTTTAGAGAGATTATGGGGGCTTTTCAGTCTTTAGTTTTAGCATTAGTATACCTGTATTCTTTTTTTAAAAATATATTTTACTGATTTTTCACAGAGAGGATGGGAGAGGGATAGAGAGTTAGAAACATCGATGAGAGAGAAACATCGATCAGCTGCCTCCTGCACACCTCCTTCTGGGGATGTGCCGCAACCAAGGTATATGCCCTTAGCCGGAATCGAACCCGGGACCTTTCAGTCTGCAGGCCGATGCTCTATTCACTGAGCCAAACCGGTCAGGGCAACCTGTATTCTTTGGGTCATTAGAAGAATGCTCATGTGGCAGCTGCATTCATCTTGATACGTAGGAGGATGGGAGTGGGCAGTGACTAAAATGAATATCTGCTTTGTGCTGTGCCGTCTCTCCCTTCATCTGGCTTCCTGTGCATCTTCGCTTAGTCTCCTCCCAAAGACTTTTTGTTCATCCTGCCATTCTGCTTTCCATCCCCTTTGGGGGGTGGTATCCCTGGATAGTGAGCTGATATTTCAGAGCTCTATATTTTACTTATAGTTTTTGTTCCTCTCTTCTTTTTTGTAGAAGTGTATTTCTTATTTTCTCAAATGCCTAACTTCAGGAAAGGCCATATAAAATACCTCCTTTTGGTCAGCATAAAATGTTTTTGAGGTCCTTTTCTCTTGTCATGTTTCTGTCTGCCTGCTCTGTCCCAGCCTGCCATTGTTGCTTTCATGAGGAATATGTGTGAGGACCTCTCCCTTTGCAGAAAGGCTTTTTCCTCTCTTTTATAAGGAGAATATGTTAAAAATGAGGAAATGAGTCAAAGAGATAGAAGAATAGTCAGAATCTTGTCCTAGAAGTAGGGGAGAGGCCAGTGAAAAATGAGATGTGGTTATTAGCCTTTGTGATTAAGCAGTTAAGCCACGGGTCAGGAATCTTAGGTTTGCAATTTGAGGGAAGGCAAAGGAGAGCAAAAACACGTAAAGTTGACCAAAAGACCTAGAATATTTGCAAGAAAGAGCAGACCCTGTTGCTAATTGTAAATATTGATGTCTCACCAACTCAAGGGTCTCTAGAGAATGTTCAAGAAGACTCTTTGTAGGAAATGCTTTTATAGTTGCCTTTGCAGCCATCAACATTTACTGTTGTTGGTTTTCCTTTTTTTTTCCTCTGCAGGTTAAAGCGGAGCCAGCTAAAGTAGAAGCTTTCCGAGCTTCACTTTCCAAGCTAGGGGATGTCTATGTCAATGATGCTTTTGGCACTGCTCACCGAGCCCACAGGTAGTACGAGTCTTATTTGATGTTGAACTGGGAACAGTATTATTCTGTTTACTCAAGCAGCCCAATCTCTGGGTTGCTTTTAGAGACATCTGTATTATACTGTGATTCTGTTGGCTTCTATCTCTAATTGGAGCTACCACTTAGATTGTGGCTCTTGTTGAGTGCCTCTGATCCAAAGAGGAAATAAAAGTAAAAGTTGAGAATTGTGGAGCTTTTTTTGATCTTCTGTAAGCAGTTGCTCTTTCTCATTGTGGATATTTCATGTAAAGTTCACCCTCTGTGAACATTGTGGGATCAGAATCTTATGCTGTCAGTAGGAAGAAATTTTAGGAATCTTCTCTTGTCATCAACTGGCTGATTATTTATTGAAATTAATCCCTTGGCCTGAAGACTACTAATAATTGGGTATATTAAATTCTGCTTAAGGTAATTGCTTTTCATTTGCCCCTTGACACTGCACTATTAGTAAAAATTTATACCTAAGTGTTTTTGTTGCAGTTTAGGGATGAAAATCATGGTCTCCTGGAATCTTCAAAGTATTTCAGTGATAAGGAGATGGCCTCTAGAATTGGGAGAATTGGGAGGGACCGACTACAATTTGAATGTCTCTTGTCTTTTCTAGCTCTATGGTGGGAGTCAATCTGCCACAGAAAGCTGGAGGTTTTTTGATGAAGAAGGAGCTGAACTACTTTGCCAAGGCGTTGGAAAGCCCAGAGCGACCCTTCCTGGCCATCCTGGGCGGGTATGAAGAACTCTTCAAGATTATGCTTTCAGTAGTGTGTTTGCCTGGTAGGAGGCCATAACTTGGGTGTTTATTGTCAGAATAGGGTGTTTATTGTCTTTCAGCTCAGCCTGTACCCTCTCCAATCTGGGACCCCTCGGGGGATATCCGACTGCCGGTTTAGGCCTGATCCCACAAACCGGCAGTCGGACATCCCTCTCACATCCCAGGACTGCTGGCTCCCAACTGCTTGCCTGCCTGCCTGCCTGCTGGATTGCCCCTAACCACTTCTGCCTGCCAGCCTGATCACCCCCTAACCACTCCCCTGCCGGCCTGATCAATGCCTAACTGCTCTCCCCTGCCGGCCCGATTGCCCCTAACTGCCCTCCCCTGCAGGCCTAGTCGCCCCCAACTGCCCTCCCCTACAGGCCCAGTCGCCCCCAACTGCCCTCCCCTGCAGGCCTGGTCACCTCCAACTGTTCTCCCCTGCAGGCCTGGTCGCCCCCAACTGCCCTCCCTGTTCGCCTGGTCGCCCCGAACTGCTCTCCCCTGCAGGCCCAGTTGCTCCCAACTGCCCTCCCCTGCTGGCCCGGTCATCCCTAACTGCCCTCCCCTGAAGGTCTGGTTGCCCCCAACTGCCCTCCCCTGCTGGCCCGGTCATCCCTAACTGCCCTCCCCTGAAGGTCTGGTTGCCCCCAACTGCCCTCCCCTGCTGGCCCGGTCATCCCTAACTGCCCTCCCCTGAAGGTCTGGTTGCCCCCAACTGCCCTCCCCTGCTGGCCCGGTCATCCCTAACTGCCCTCCCCTGAAGGTCTGGTTGCCCCCAACTGCCCTCCCCTGCTGGCCCGGTCATCCCTAACTGCCCTCCCCTGAAGGTCTGGTTGCCCCCAACTGCCCTCCCCTGCTGGCCCGGTCATCCCTAACTGCCCTCCCCTGAAGGTCTGGTTGCCCCCAACTGCCCTCCCCTGCTGGCCCGGTCATCCCTAACTGCCCTCCCCTGAAGGTCTGGTTGCCCCCAACTGCCCTCCCCTGCTGGCCCGGTCATCCCTAACTGCCCTCCCCTGAAGGTCTGGTTGCCCCCAACTGCCCTCCCCTGCTGGCCCGGTCATCCCTAACTGCCCTCCCCTGAAGGTCTGGTTGCCCCCAACTGCCCTCCCCTGCTGGCCCGGTCATCCCTAACTGTCCTCCCCTGCAGGCCTGGTCACCCCTAACTGCCCTCCCCTGCTGGCCTGATTGCCCACAACTGCCCTTCCCCTGCCAGCCATCTTCTGGTGGCCATCTTGTGACCACATGGGGGTGGCCATCTTGTGCGAGGGTGTGATGGTGAATTTGCATATTACCTCTTTATTATATAAGATGGCACAATCAAACTGGGTAACAGAGGAGAATTTAATAAAGAGACTATCTACAAAGGTATGGGTAGCTTTCAGAGAAACTTAAAGGGGATAGTACAGTAATCTGGGCCTAGCAATAGCTATTACCATCCCTAGGCCTAAAGGGACAAAGAGGGAATGGTTACCAAAATCCAGAGAGGGTAGTTGTATGGAGAGGGCTCTCTGATAGGACAGGGGACATAGGGATAGATATCTGTCAGGGAGGGAGCAAGGGAAATAATATTCTGATGTCCCTTCAACCTCCTACTGATGTACTCCTCTCACCCTCAGTTGGCTGCAACCCAACTAGAAGCCAGAGAGCAAGGGAGTCCTTTGAGGAAGACCATGCAGGTCAGCCTCTTGGTACAGAGAATAGGGCTGAGAAGGAATAAAAAATGGTTCTGGCCCTAACCGGTTTGGCTCAGTGGATAGAGCGTCGGCCTGTGGACTGAAAGGTCCCAGGTTCGATTCCGGTCAAGGGCATGTACCTTGGTTGCAGGTACATCACCAGGAGGGGTGTGCAGGAGGCAGCTGATCGATGTTTCTCTCTCATCAATGTTTCTAACTCTCTATTCCTCTCCCTTCCTCTCTGTAAAAAAAATCAATAAAATATATTTAAAAAATGGTTCTGGAGGAAAGAATTGGAAAGGTCCACCACATATGCTCATCTAACAATTTTAATTTTTGATGCATTTGAGCCTTTCATATCCATATAATCTGGCAAGGAATAACTAGGAGAATCTTCTCATTTGTGTTTAATATATCATTTAGAACTCATTTCTCCAGATCACATACCATTTTGTATTTTCTCCTATGGGTAAAGATACCATGTGAATAATTATATTGTGATAGCTTAGTTAAAAATAGAAATTTCAGAATTGTGGGTCAAGAGGCTAGCTGAGTAAATTTTAGGTGATAGAGTAGGGACAGGGACCTGGTACTGCTTAGAAAAGATAACTTACTATCACTTGGCATGGCTAACTAGGTACCAGCCTCTTTATGACTGGAAGCCTCTGACCCTTCTATGAGCAGGGCTTTAGTCCTCATGGGAATGAACACACTCAGCATTTCCCTATGAAAGCTGACTCTGGAGTTGAGTGTCAATTTCACATAGCATAATTGCTCTCTCTTTTGTGAGCCGTTTCAGGGTCCTAAAAATTATTCAGGAGGATACGGGTTATCTGTGTCTTGTGACCTTATAAAGTTCAGACTGATTGTTGCTTCCGGGGAGATTAGGATTTGAGCTGTCTGATTTTGTTTTCCAACCTTCTGTAGACATGGAATTTGGGAGTGAGTGCCACCTTGTGGTTATGATTAGGTTTTAAACTCAGCTTGAAATAGTTGTTTTGGGGAGCCTGATGTGGAGGTTTTTTTTTTTTTTTTTTTTTGCTACCTTTCTTGCAGTGTAGTCTCCTTAGACCATTAATGATTTTGGGAAAATTTTTACATTTTTATTAAAAGACATTATTGTGGAAGCACTCAAACAGGCACAGACGTTGAGAGAATAGTATAATAAACCCCAGGTGCCTGTCACCCTGCTTCAAAAATTTTTTGACATTTTTGCCAATCTTGTTTCATCTATTGTCTAATACTTTTATTTATCAAGAGTATTTTAAAGCAAGCCTTAGCCCTGGCCGGGTGGCTCATCACTCAGCACACCAAAAAGTTGTGGGTTCAATTCTGGGTCGGGGCACAAACCTAGGTTGTGGGTTTGATTTCCGGTCAGGGTGCATGTGGGAGGCAACCAATCGATGCTTCTCTCACATTATTTCTCTCTTTCTCTTTTCCTTTCTCTCTCTCTAAAATCAATAAACATATCCTTGGGTGAGGATAAAAAAATAAAGTAAGCCTTAGATATCGTATAATTTCACTTATAATACTTCTGCATGCATCTCATAACTGATAAGGATACTTCTTTTAAATAACTACCTAACAAAATTTAAGTTTCATCTATAGTACCTCATCTGTATTTAGAAGTTATCTATCATCTCAGAAATGTCTTTTTACAGTTTGTTTGAATAAGGATCCAAACGAAGTCCATGTATTACATTTGGTTGTTAGGTATCTTTCATTCTGTGATAATCCTGTTTTCTTCTTTTTTTTTTTTTAAAAAAATATACTTTTATTGATTATGAGAGAGGAAGGGAGAGGGAGAGAGAGAAACGTCAATGATGAGAGAGAATCATTGATTGGCTGCCTCCTGCAAGCCCCCTACTGGGGATTGAGCCTGCAACTCAGGCATGTGCCCTTGACTGGACTCAAAACCAGGACCCTTCAGTCCTTTGGCTCTATCCACTGAGCCAAACCGGCTAGGGCAGTTCCCTCTTCTTTAGTATTTTTCATTGCATTGATTTATTGAAGTAGGGAATTTGAGTTATATCCCACATTCTTTAGAAGAGTTTGAGTCTCTTTACTTTTATTTTCTCCGCACCTCCCTTCCTCCCTCCTTCTCTCTCTCTCTCTCTCTCTCTCTCTCTCTCTTTCTCCATTAACAGATAACTCCATTCTGACCCTTCATGATGACCAATCTTGAGAAGAGAGATAAAGTCTCTTGTCATCCATTTCCCCACATCACTATTGTTCTGAAACCCTATTTTACAAATCCTAGCATAGTGCCTCTCACAGGGTAGCCATCATCTTTTTTATTGAATGGAGAGGAAACAGGCTCAGGTGATTTGTTCATTTAAGTAGGATTTAGATATATAGGAATGTGAACGGAAGGCAAGCTATTATGTGAGGGACATTAAAGGTTGTGCTTCAAGTGAACTCGTTTTTCTTTAGAGCTTTTTCCTTTCATAGGGAGGTGAAAAAACATCTGTATTTATTGTCTTATTTCCCTCTACTAGAATATAAGCACCAAAGGGGTAGGGGTTTTTGTTTTTGTCAAGTGATTTTTCTTGAGACCTAGAATAGTGCTTGGCACATAATAGGTACTCTATAAATATGTTGAATCAGGTGGTCCAAAAGAATAATGAATGCCATAAAGCAAATGTCCCAGTCACTGAGAATAGACTTACGAGTGTGAATATCTATTTTTGCTCAGTATGTATTAGTTTAGTATATAATCTCATCCTTGCTCTAGGGTTAAGACAGTTTTGAGTAGGCTTAGGGAAACCCACAATTAGCAGTCTTGCTCAGGCATAATTAGTAATCTTGACCTTCTGATTTTTGGGGGGAAAAGAGATAAAATAGACTTATTTGGAACTCATGGTTCCTTTAGATGATAGTAGGTCTTCTTAGCCATTTTTAGTCTAGAGCCATACCGTTAAAGGATTTCTTAGAAATGAATTGGCCTTTTGGGTTAAAGAAACATAGGCAAAGTTAGCCAATACTTTTGTCACTTTGTGGGACATTTCTCTGTTTCTCTGCCTTGATATAAAAACTCAGGCTCTATGTATTATCACTTCTTTTGTTTGTCCATTATTCTTTTGGTGATGATTTTTGCTTTCCCTTCCAGAGCTAAAGTTGCAGACAAGATCCAACTGATTAATAATATGCTGGACAAAGTCAATGAGATGATTATTGGTGGTGGAATGGCTTTTACCTTCCTTAAGGTGCTCAACAACATGGAGGTAGGAAACCAATGACAAGTGGATATGAAATAGCTCTTGATGAGAAATAGAAAGAAAACCAGCTTTTGACATGAGCCCTAAAAACTCCCATTTTTGTTTATTTTGGCAAGTTGTTTTTCTTTTGTCTTGGAATTGTTCTTTTATATTGTATTGTATCTTCTTCCTGTCTACTTTGTGAGGCAATCACATTCTTAGTATAGAGGTTGATCTTCATCATTTTGGTCCCTTGTGTAGATTGGCACTTCTCTGTTTGATGAAGAGGGAGCCAAGATTGTCAAAGACCTAATGTCCAAAGATGAGAAGAATGGTGTGAAGATTACCTTACCGGTTGACTTTGTCACTGCTGACAAGTTTGATGAGAATGCCAAGACTGGCCAAGCCACTGTGGCTTCTGGCATACCTGCTGGCTGGATGGTGAGTCACTTGGGTGGTTGATAGTGTGAGTGAACAAAAATATTTTGGTATCATTTATTCAACCAACCTACAAGCATTTTATTATTTTTTTAAAATATATATTTTATTGATTTTTTACAGAGAGGAAAGGAGAGGGATAGAGAGTTAGAAACATCGATGAGAGGGAAACATCGATCAGCTGCCTCCTGCAC
>NW_005365111.1:1369673-1380784 GCF_000412655.1 Myotis brandtii | reverse complement strand
TAAAAAATATATTTATTGATTTCAGACAGGAAGGGAGAGGGAGAGAGAGATAGAAACATCAAGGATGAGAGAGAATCATTGAGTGGCCCGCCTCCTGCATGCCCCACACTGGGGATTGAGCCTGCAACCTGGGCATGTGCCCTGACCAGGAATCGAACCGTGACCTCCTAGCTCATAGGTCAATGCTCAACCACTGAGCCACGCTGGCTGGGCCAATCAACAAGCATTTTAAAAGAATCTCCACAGGAGGTCTCTGTCAGAGAAGGCTCCAAATGTTGCATTGAGATCCTCCTTAGAGGAGAATCCATGGGGGAAAAGCAATGGTATCAGATTGCTATTGTCTTCATAAGTAATGTGGGGACAAAACCATTTTTGTTTTCTTCATCTATTGATTTCTTAAGTATTTAACTACGTGCTAGGGATGGGGCCATTTTGAATTATGTTTTGCTATGTAGAAACCGGTATAAGAAATCTTCTATGAAAACATAAAGATAGTAAAAGTATACTGATTACAAGCAGGGAAAAATGTATGTGTATACTCAAGACTAATTTAGTTGATTGTAGTGTTCTCAATTTTAATAGCTGTATAAAATTGTATCATGTTGACATACTAGTTTGCTTAGTCATTTGCTTTTGTTAGTCATGTAGATTTTATTTAGTTCAGTGTTTCTCAAAGTGTGGTCCCAAGAACCATTAGTATCATTTTGGAATTTGTTAAAAAACAACAACTAGTTCTTGGGCCCCACCCCAGACCTACTGAATCAGAAACTCTGGAGGGGGGTGGTAGAGCCCAGCAATTATACTCAGACAAGCCCTCCTGGTGATTCTTATGTATGCCAAAGTTTGAGAATCACTGATTTGTTCAGTGTTTTTCAACCTGGCACTACTGACATCTCAGGTAGTTTTTGTTTTGTTACGGAGGGCTGTTGTGGCATTAGAGGGTTTTTACGGCATCTTTGACTATAGGCGCCAGTAGCACCCCCCCACTCCCCAGTTGTGACAACCAGAAATGTCTCCAGACATTGCCACGTATCCCCTGGGAAGGGGCAGAACTGACCCTGATTGAAAACTACCAATCTAGTTCTTCACAATAACACACAATGATAATAGCATGGCTAAGAAAGTTATTTTATCAAATAACCTTTGAGGTTTTCCCTTAGATTTGATCTTCCATAAAGGGCATGAACAGATTTATAATTTTAAAAGACTGAAGAGTATCTTGGTTCTAGAAGAAACTCTGATGTTCAGCCTTAAGTTCTGGTCTTGGTAAAGGTGGTATTTGTTTCTCTAAGTAGATTTTCTTGGTAGCTCATCCTCTCTATTAACTCTACCCCATAGGGCTTGGACTGTGGTCCTGAGAGCAGCAAGAAGTATGCTGAGGCTGTCGCTAGGGCTAAGCAGATTGTGTGGAATGGACCTGCGGGCGTATTTGAATGGGAAGTTTTTGCTCGATGGACCAAAGCCCTCATAGACGAGGTGATGAAAGCCACTTCCAGGGGCTGCATCACCATCATAGGTAAGGGGTCATCTATGAAGCTACTACCAATGTGAGCTGGCAGAATTCTGATCAGAGGAAAGTAGACGGGAAATGGGTAAGTTTTCCTGGGTTTCTTGGCACAGTGATTCTTGAGAGCTAAACAGTTATATAATTTGTGGAGGAACCTCTTAATGAGATGGAGTTGGGGTTTCATCAGTTTCTGGTTTGGGCTTGCAAGTATATCATTCTGAAGTTTTGGTGCCAATTCTTTTTTTTTTCCTCCTTTCCCATTTTTACTTGGCTTCCATTCAACAGGTGGTGGAGACACTGCTACTTGCTGTGCCAAATGGAACACAGAGGATAAAGTCAGCCATGTGAGCACTGGGGGTGGTGCCAGTTTAGAGCTCCTGGAAGGTGAGGTTCTTCATTGGTTTTTTGGCTTCTTTGAGGGAAGGATGAGGGTTATGCAGTGAGAGGTGGGTAGAATGGAGTGGTGATAGTAGGTAGTGTTGTCATTAGCAGTCATTTTTAGCTGGGCAGTACAAATGGAGGAGCTTGAAATTAATCTCCTGCCATCTATTTGAGGTGGAGAGGGGCCTATAGGAAAACTTATTCTCAAAGAGGTTATGGTCTAGTAGACCTGGGACCCAAAATGTAAAAGATAGCCAACTTCTGGCTATCTATCATAAAGAAGAGCTGACATATTATTGGGAAGATAGAAAGTGACAGATCTGGCTTAGTGAATCCTATCGTAATACTGTCTCTTTGTGTATGCTCTCTCAATAACAGGTAAAGTCCTTCCTGGCGTGGATGCTCTCAGCAATGTTTAATACTTTTCCTGCCTTTTGGTTCCTATGCACATCCCTTTAGTGAACTTAGTGCTTTCCGCATCTCTACTTGATATTAGCTAAAATCTTCCCCCATGTCAAGATTCAGCTAATGGCCAAGAGACGCAGCCCAGGAACACTTAAACGGTTGCACAGAAATTCAGCTCATCTTTACTGCACCCTGGACTTGCTTCCATTCTTCAGGATCCCATTTGAGTTTCTTAGTGACTAAACCATTATACATCCTACAGTGCATATATTTATATTTTGTCTGTTAAAAAAGTAAGCTGTTAGCTTAATTCTCTTCTTGGAGTAGCTTATTCTGATTAGCTTTGTCATTGTTTCACTACTCGCATGAAAACCAGGTGAAATTCCAGTTGTAGGGAGGGAGGGAGACAAAGTTGGTGATCTGTTAAATAAATAAAAAAATATTCATTGAAACTGGGATTCTTTTCTTGTCATATTTTGTTAGGTAGAGTGAGAACAGACTTTTCAAAGGATCAAATCTACATTTCTGAATGGAAGAAATGGGGCATCAGTGGTGGGGAGGTGGGATTAGGTCAATGTCTACTCTTTTATGCCACACATTGTGATACTTTATTTTAAATTTTATTTTTATCTGTTACACATGAATGCAATTTTTTTAATATATAGATTTTTTTTATTTCAGAGAGGAAGGAAGAGAGATAGAAACATCAATGATAAGAGAGAATCATTGATTGGCTGCCTCCTGCACGCCCCCCACCACCACTGAGCCCACAACCCCGGCATGTGCCCTTGACCGTAATCAAACCCTTCAGTCCGCAGGCCGGCACTCTATCCACTGAGCCAAACCGGCTAGGGCTAATTTTTTTGAATATATGTTTTTATTGATTTTAGAGAGAAGAAGGGAGAGAGAGAGAAAGAGAAACATCAGTGTGAAAGAGAAATATCTATTTGTTGCAACCCACATGCACCCTGACCAGGGATTGAACCTGTAACCTGGTTATGTGCCTTGGGGTGCACAAGACAATGCTCAACCAACTGAGCCACACTGACCAGAGCCACATGAATATAATTTAAAGTCAAGGCTTATAACAAAAAAATAGGCCTCATTTCATTCCTCCCACTTGTGATTCCCACTCCCCAGAGGTGATTGCTTTCAACTCTTAGCTTTTTTATGGTATTTGCCTCCATATTTTAAGTAATATGCTTATTCTGTTAACTTCTAATTTTTTTAAGAAAGGTGTCTATTAATTTTATACATGGGACAATTTAGCCCACTTATAGACTCTCCCACAATACTTCCTATTCTTCATTCTCCCAATATAGTTTTATCATAATTCTAGATTAAATCTATAATTGTAAGTATTCACAGCTGAGTTATGTCATATGCTATGATTACATTTACTTATGTAACTTTTATTATTTTTTTACAGGAAATATCTTTATTCATGAGTTCTGTTTTTATTTTTATTAAATTTATTGGGGTGAGATTGGCTAATAAGATATAGGTTTCAAGTGTACATTTCTCTAATACATGATCTGTATATTACATTGTATACCCACCAACCAAAATCAAATAATCTTCTGTCACAATATATATGGCCCCCTTTACCCTTTACCACCCCCTACTCTCTGGTAACCACCATATGTTGTCTGTGTCTATGAGTTTCAGTTTTATATCCCACATGAGTAAAATCATATGGTTCTTAGTTTACCTTCTTCTGACTGACTTATTTCACTTCCATAATATCCTCAAGGTCCATCCATGTTGTTGCAAATGGCACTATTTTATCTTTTCTTAAGGCTGAGTAGTATTCCATTATATATAGGTACCACATCTTCTTTATCAAATCCTCTATTGAGACATTTTGGCTGTTTCCATGTGTTGGCCACCAGGAATAATGGTTGCAGTGAACATAGTGGTACATATATCTTTGCAAATAAATGGTTTCAAAATTTGCTTGTATTTTGTTTAGGATTTTTGCATCTGTATTCATCAGAGATATTATTGCCAGGTTTTGGTACCAGAGTTATAATGGCCTCAAAAAATGTGTTAGGAAGTATTGACTCTTCTTTAACTTCTTGGAAAGAGTTTGAGAAGAATAGATTTCAAATCTTATTTGAATGTTTGGTAGAATTCACTCATGAAGCCATCTATCTGGTCTTGGACTTTTTTTGGGGGGAGGTTTTTGACAGTTGTTTCATTTTCCTCACTTTATGATTCAGTCTAGGGAGCTTATATTTTTCTAGGAACTTGCCTATTTCTTCTAGGTCAGTGGTTGGCAAACTGCGGCTCGCGAACCACATGCGGCTCTTTGGCCCCTTGAGTGTGGCTCTTCCACAAAATACCACGTGCGGGCGTGCATGTACAGTGCAATTGAAACTTCGTGGCCCATGTGCAGAAGTCGGTTTTCGGCCTGGGCGAGTCTATTTTGAAGAAGTGGCGTTAGAAGAAGTGGGGGTATGTTTGCTGAGGTCGACCCCTCAGATTGAGGACGTTTTTAGCAAAGGGAAGCTTCGGAGTACCCTAATTAAGTGCATAACAATGTACCTACCTATATAGTTTCAGTTTAAAAAATTTGGCTCTCAAAAGAAATTTCAGTCGTTGTACTGTTGATATTTGGCTCTGTTAACTAATGAGTTTGCCGACCACTGTTCTAGGTTATTGAATTTGGTGGCCTATAGTCTTTCATAGTATTCTAGTATGATCCTTTATATATCTGTGATGTCTGTGGTAACTTCTTCCATTTCTGATTTTGTTTATTTGAGTCATGTTTCTTTTATCCTTGGTCTAGGCAGGATTTTGTCAATTTAATTTTTTTAAATTTCTTTATTGATTAAGGTATTACATATGTGTCCTTATCGCCCTATTATCCCCCAACCCCCACTCATGCCATCACCCCCCTGTTGTCAATGTTCATTGGTTAGGCTTATATGCATACATACAAGTCCTTTGGTTGATCTCTCCCCCTAATTTTATTAATCTTTTCAAAGAACCAGCTCTTTGTTGTATTAATTTTTTGTATAGTCTTTTTGTTCTCTATTTCATTCAATTCTTCTCTAATTTTTATTATTTCCTTTCTTTTGCTGACTTTGGGTTGCTTGTATTCTTCTTTTTTTAGTTCTTTAAGATGTAATGCTAGGTTGTTTACTTGCAGTTTCTCTTATTTCTTGAGATAGTCCTGTAAAGATATAAACTTTCCTCTTTATTATTGCTTTCGCTGCATCTCAGGTTTTTAAAAATATTTTATTGATTTTTTTCAGAGAGGAAGGGAGAGGGATAGAGAGTTAGAAACATCGATGAGAGAGAGAAACATCGATCAGCTGCCTCCTTCACACCCCCTACTGGGGATCTGCCTGCAACCAAGGTACATGCCCTTGACCAGAATCAAACCTGGGACCCTTCAGTCTGCAGGCCGACGCTCTATCCACTGAGCCAAACCTGTTAGGGCAATCTCAGAAGTTTTGATATGCCATATTGTCATTCTCATATCTTTTGATCTCACCTTTTATGTATTTGTGTTTATTGAACAAAGTCTTATGTTTTTTATTGTAACAAAAATCAACTAAGTCTTAAGATTTGTTTACATATTTAAAAAAGCAACCTAGATCCAGTTGCTTAAGTTTTCATGTATTTTCTATTTACTTTTTTAAATTAAAATAAATTTTCCCCTTAAACAAACCATAACATAACACCTTATTAGAGATGGCCTTGTTGGAGTTCTCTGTGCTCCCATTCCAGTTTGTCCTGGCTGCCCTTTCGGTAACGCTCTCGGGGATTCTTTTCACCTGCGTTGGATCTCCCCTTTCCTGTATTTCCTTTCTCCCCTCTTTCTTGGTTTACTCTTATGAAACACGAGACTCCAACTAGCTTCCTGAGAAAGAGTGCCCGGGAGGCAACATTTTGAAGACCTTATATATCAGAAAATATCTTTATTCAAACTTGCCTGTTTGACTATAGAATTTCAGCTTATATATCAGTTTCTCGGATTTGAAGACTTTGTTTCATTGTCATTGCTGAAAATCATTCTGCACTTGATCTTAGCCAAAAGATCAAGAGGCGATTCTAGTGACATTCTGATTATTGTTTAAGTAATTTTACCTTCCTTTTCCTTTCCTGTCATTTTAATGGGGTTTCTGGAGTGAGCAGAGGTAAACATGAAATTTCAAAAGTCCATGTTTAACCAGAATTTCTCTGCTGGGCATTTTGCATACTAAATATCTATTTCACCTTTATGGATAGAGAAGTACTTGACCTCTTGGACAGGATCACAGAGCTAGTAAATAACAGCAGGTAGTCAGGTCCAGATTTGTCTAATGGCTGGTGCTTCTTATTGTGCCTCCCTGAAATAATGCTCCTAGACTAGCACTTGTTTGTTTAACTTTTGGAGAAAACAGCAAAAGAAAATTTTGGTGATTTTTTTTAAACAAAATAAAAATTTTATGGCTCAATTTTTTTCTTAAAAATACATTTGTATTTTAATTAATATTGTCCCTATAGTTGTAATTAATTTTAAAATGCACCATGTTTCTGCATAACTCTAATGGTATGCTGTACCTTCGATTGAAAAGCAGAAATTCTAGCCTAATCTTTTTGAAGATGAGACCCAGACATGCTACCCATAAATCCAGCAAATTAGTGTCACAGCTGGGCCAGAATTTTAGCATACTGATGACTCTGCGCCCCCCCCCCACACTCTGATTGCTTTTCCCCTAATATTTTATTATTTCAAATGTACATAGGAATTGAAAAAATTGTAAAAATCCATAAACCTAGCACTTAGACTCTATAACTGCCAATTTATCCATCCATCAATCTGACTGTACCTTTTAAGTACTTTCTAATAAACTCTGCTTCCAGGATTTCCCCCCATTTATTTGGGTCATTAACCCAGAGTGAATGAGGAAATGCAAATATTTGAGTACCTGCTTTATGCTTAGGACATAATGGAGGGAATGTAAGATAACATTTGTCCCGAAGGAGTTTACAACTCTTTGAGGACAATTTATGAGCATATAAACTAGAATAGTGCAAGGATGTGCTTCCTGATTTAATATAGAATTAGGTATTACTGATAAAACATGGCAAGTGTTTAGGCTCAAGTGTAGCATATTCACTTTCAAAGCCTAGACAATATATGCATGCCTGTATACAGATGAGATTATACTCTTCATGTCAAAAACTAATTCAATCCCTTTGGCTCAGTGTTTTCTGCTTCCCTTCTTTTCCTTTTTTATGACCAAACCTTCCCTATAGGACATAATAAGAAAAATCAAAAAAGAGGTACAGAATGAGACTCCTTTCTACCCAAGTTCCCTAGCTGCCAGTTTCCCTCCTTAGAAATAACCACTCTAAGACTGGTTTCCTTCAATGTGGAGCTATTTAATGCATATAAAAAGCATATCTATGTGTGCATATACATATAAATCTATTAAAATATATATGGTGGCATATTATACACATGACTTTGTACTTACTCTTCTGATTAGTGTTTTCTTCCTTACCTTTTGAGTACTTACTTCCCTGCACTCTGGACTTCTTAGACCACAGTGTGCATTTTATCTTCCATTCTCCCACATGCTGGCTGTATTCCAATATTCATACTCCGATAAAAGACACTTGTTTCCTATTTGTGAAAGAATGAACTTGGGACATCAATGTCCTCACCCCAATTACCATCAGTACCTCTTAAAAAATCCACCTAGAAGCTGGAGGACAAGAGCTGCCTTAAGTCATTCTTGAAGCTAGATTTGGTGGAGGTAGTTAGGGAAGGATGATCTGCAAGATAAAGTGGTCGTCACCTCAAAGAGCAATCCACCCACTGGCTGACCTAGTAAGTGAATGAACATTCAATTACATGTATGAATTCCCACCAAAGACAGAGCATGTAATGTTTTTTAACAGATTTAAACCTCTATTTCATTTTTATTTTGCTTCACTAGAGTCATATGCTGATTCTAAATAAAAGCAAACAGTTCCCTGATTTAGAATTAACTCATCCATTAAATCTTAATTGCTTTTTGAGCCTCAGAATTACTGGGCCTTGTTCATCTTCCTTGAGTCTTTTTTTAAAAATCCTCACCCAAGGATATGCATTTATCGATTTTAGAGAGAAAGAGAAACGTTGATGTGAGAGAGAAACATCAACTGGTTGTCCCCTGACTTGCCCCGACCAGGGATAGAACCTGCAACCCGGGTATGTGCCCTGACCTGGAATCAAAACCTGCAATCTTTTGGTGTACAGGATGATGCTCTTAAGTCAAAAAAGAAAGATAAATGATACAATTTTTTTTATTAATAATCTTGGAACAAATACATTAACAATTCATTAGTTATATAACATTTTACAATTTTAAAAGAACTTTCACATATATCAATTAACCCTCACAACATCCCTGTGAGGTAGGCAGGGTCGGTGTTATTTTCTTGTTACTAGTGAAGAGAACATGGCTCAAAGGTAAAGTAAGGTCACACAGTTGGTAAAGGATGGAGCCAGGACTACAACTTAGGCCTTTTGACATGCTGCCTCCCTGAGAACATTCAAGTAATGATTTCCTATGCTATATATAGTGAACATTTCTCTCCTATGATGTTCATCAGATCTGTTTTTATAAGTTTGATACCACCTTTTCCTAACATCCAAAAACACTCAAAATAAGACATTTCTTCCCTGTTACTGGAGTAATTCTTTATCAAGTGGCATCCTAAGATAAAACTTTGTGTTTTAAATTTTGAAAATCCTCAAATATGAAAATTCATTACAGGAAATTCTGTAAAAGTAATCATATGTTGAATATATGTCAAATTTACTTAAACAGAAACTGTACAAACCTATTTATATTTTTGAAAACTTAGCAATCTTACCCAATAAGGTATTTAGATGTGTATAAAAAGGGAAAGGTGTTTAGTAACATTACTGGGAAAATCTAAGCAGAGTGTATCTAAGTGCAGTTCACATCACACTAATTTGTTATTGGCCTTCTACAGGAAGGAAAACCATTAGAAAACTTTCAAGTGTGACCCCATCTTAAGTGTGACATCCTCAGCAACAAACTAGAAAAATGATCTGAATTATACCAATAGGAGGAAGGTTCAAGCAGTAGTGATCAAAGCATGTATGCATGTGGTAAAATACTTGCTCTTCAGTGGTTTTGCCTAGGTCCAGTGTAAATATACTTATCAACGCAGATTTTAAGCTATAGCATCATCTATGTTAAATTTAGAAATGTGAAATATGGTGGAGTTATCAACTTGGAATATAAGACTGAAACTGAATGTAAACTACCTATCAAAAAGAGAGTAAAGCTCAATGGGCATAAAATGCAAGGGATAACAGATTGCTCTGGTATAGAGAGAAAAAGCAAGTGGAAACATCCAGGTTAAAGTGAACTGTAGAACAGCAGGCATATAAAACAGGTTTTAAATATATGAAAATGATACTAAGGTGTATTATTAGGAATGATATTTTTAAAATTCCAGTTTTGGCCTTTTAAATTTAAGAGCAATAGGGAGAAACTTAAGCCTATGGGGAAAAGATGGTGCAGAAAACAAATGGGATCTAGAAACGGGGTTGAGGAGGTAGGAGGTTAAGGAAAACCAAGAAACAAATACATTCAAAACTGGATTTAGAATCTTAAATACATCCTCTCCAAAGTATTTACTAAGTTGAGAGAATTCTTTATAAAAGTTGGTGACAATAAAAGTGACTATTTTAACTTACAAAAGAAAGTAGTACTTGAATGTAGATTAGAAATTATGATGTAAAGATTAGTTCACACTGATCAGGCCGCAGAAACTGAAACTTAAGTGCTATTGTCAGTGATACATGGCAGAAAACTGCTTCCAAAAACAGAATTGTAGGACTCAACATTAATGAAACTATTAAATAATTGCTTAACTTTTTCTACTTGAAGCCTAATGAAAAAACATTGGCAGCCTTACTTAAATCTAACAGTTTACATAAATATGAAAAATATTGCAGCTGTCTTTGTTTTCCAAGATAAAACTTGAGAAGATCTAGAATGTTCTAGTTCAGTATATTGGGCTCAAAACCAACTATGCATCTGAAATGCATCTAGATTATTTCCTTACAGAGTATCACTGTCATCATCATCTTCATGTTTTCTCTTCAATGGGTTTGATTCATTGGCCGTGTTCTGTGATGAAACCATGTTGGCGGTAATAAGAATATTTTTTGGTCCAATCATTGAAGGATTAATCAGAACATTCTGAACTGCAGTTGCTGCAGGAACTGTAAACAGAGGAGAAAACATCCCCAAACTATGAATTACCCAGGATCAGAAACAAATGGTAAAAAGTATTCAACAGAGTTGAGTGTAATTCTAATAATTTCCATAGGATTAAATGCAACTACATCATAGAAGAAACTCAGGTAATTATAATTATGCTGCATTAAAAGTTGAATTAAATTTTATTTATTTTAAATATATTTTTATTGATTTCAGAGAGGAAGGGAGAGAGAGAGAAACATTAATGATGAGAATCATTGATTGGCTGCCTTCTGTACGCCCCCTACTGAGGATCGAGCCCACAACCTGGGCATGTGCAATGCTCAACCACTGAGCTATACCGGCCAGGCTGAATTAAATTTTAAATACTTAAATTAGTATCTAGTATAAAGTTAAAGGTTTTATGTTAGGAGAGACCAAGATGGCGGCATAGGTAAACACCGAAGACTGCTGCCACAAACAACCACTTCAAAAATACAACTAAAAGACGGAACGGACATCACCCAGAACTACAGGAAGGCTGGCTGAGGAGAGACTCTTCAACTAGAAGGAAAAACAACAGCATACCGAGG
>NW_005365111.1:1364780-1368231 GCF_000412655.1 Myotis brandtii | reverse complement strand
ATGTAACCTGAACAGTAAAGATTTAATTAAAAAAAAAAAGGTTTTATGTTAGTTTTTTTTGAACTTTTAACTACCTAAAACTTTACTTAGTACTTAGTCATGGGAAGCAGTGCACTGGATTCATCATGGTACACACTCTGTATGTTCAACGTAAGAATCTTGCTTCCCTCATAGGCTAATATTTTATATACATAGTTTATTGTGTGTGGTTAAGTTTAAGATGTGAATCTAAACATGTGCATTAACAAACTATACTATAACAGAATTCTACTTATATTATTCCAATTTTATATGTCTCCTTCCATGAAGTGAGTAAAGGTACACTTTTCTTTTGATGTACATTCAGTTGTATAATTTTCTTGAGCTTGAACCCCAAGTGCTTTCTCCTGAAGCTGCCTTAGATTTGTGGGCCCTAACTTATTTTAGTTCACATTGTTTTTTGAGAATCTGATGGTCACAGTGAATACTCTCCCTAACCCCAAAATGTTATATATACTTAAAATTTCATATATTGTAATTTTAGTGGGCTCATAGACCCCCTCTGAAGATTTGCAGCATTATTGCCACCTTCTTATGTTATTTAAACAATTTAACTCTTGCTATAGGAACACAAACTGTTCTATAGTCACAAATTATTCAGAAATTTTAAATTCAGAAAAAAATATTTTAAAAGAACCACTTACACCACCACCCCCCTTCCCCACCCATGACGTTACCTGGTTTGACAGGTGTGGACTGAGAAGGTGGAATCTGTACCGTAAATCTTTGGCTTGTCACTGATACTGGAGGTGCAACTTTATTTGTAACAGACACTGTTTGTGGGGTTGCTGTAGTTGTAATTAACAGACTATGTTAGTTAGATGACTTATAAAGGTTCATATTCTGCCCTCCTTACCTTACCAGAAACTACTTTCAAAGCATAGGGAAGTAATAAAAGGTGAGAAAAAAATCATTAGAAATTAGAGTGAAGTAACTTCAAAAGTGTTTACAAGCTCAATAGTTTACTAGTAGATGCTAAAACTTCAGGATAGTGCAGTGGTAAAAAATGTAGGTTCTGGAGCCTACCTGCTTGTGTTTGAATCCAGGCTTTTATCACCTAATAGCTGAGTATGCTTGGGCAAGTTATTTAATCTTTTTGTACCTCTCTTTTCTCATCCATCAAATGGGGACAACAGTACCTATTTAATAGGATTCTGTGAGAATTAAAACAAAATAATCCACATAAAGCTCTTCAAACAGCGACTGGCATGGAATTTTAGTGACAGGAAGTCATAAAATTGAGTGTTTAAATAAGCTAGCAGAATAATGACCCACGTTTTCTATTAATTACCCTACATGGCACTTTTAATTTTTGTCACTTGCTGAGAACTAGAAGATGTCTATTATGCCCATGAAGTTAAATCACACACATCTAACAAAAAGCTTATCAGCCCTAACCGGTTTGGCTCAGTGGATAGAGTGTCGGCCTGCGGACTGAAGGGTCCCAGGTTCGATTCCGATCAAGGGCATGTACCTTGGTTGCGGGCATATCCCCAATAGGGGGTGTGCAGGAAGCAGCTGATAGATGTTTCTCTCTCATTGATGTTTCTAACTCTCTATCCCTCTCCCTTCCTCTGTGTAAAAAATCAATAAAATATATATATATATTTTAAAAAGCCTATCAAATATACCCTTTGGGGTCCTCAGGTTGGCAAAAAATATATTTCTTTTTTATATTCAGATTTTTTTTAAGTAGAAAGAGATCTTGGAGATAACCATGTTCAACACCCCTCATTTTAATTCAACCCTTTAATCCAAGGTAAAATTCAAATACCACCCCATTTTGTAAATTTTTTTATTCAGAAGTCATTACCTGCCTCTGAAATTCCCTTAATATGTTATAGGAGCCTTATTATTAGTGTCTTATGTTGTTCCCTCAATTACAAGCCTCTGCTAACCTTTTTCATCCTTGTGAGCACATGGCTTTTGTGCCTTGCTCCTAATAGGCACTCAACAAATATTTGCTTAATGGATGAATTTCCCAAGACTCAAAGACTCAGCGTGTAAACTAATGTCACAGCTCTCTCAAAAAAATGCATTTTTGGAAACATGTATGTTCCTAGTTTTCCCCTTGGGGATGTAAGGTTTTCCATATATTCCTTTCCCCTAGAACCAACCTGCCCAGGGATAGTTATTTGAAAAACTACAACTATCAAGAGAACCAAGATGGCGGCATAGGTAAACACCTATACTTGCTGCCTCTCACAACCACATCAAAATTACAACTAAAAGGCAGAACTACTACCACCCAGAACCATGGAGAGGTGAAGAAAGTGCATTGAGACTGGTAAGAGTTGCGGAGGCGCAGAAAGTGCTGGCACCTGGATGTGCTGCTCTTTTAATTGGGAGGGAGATACAAGCTCCCACTTGCTCTGAACTCCAGTTCTGGTGAGACTCTGGGGGACCCAGACACATACGGGGAGAAATGGGACTGTCTGGCATCGGGACAGGAACACGAGGGAGGTTTTCTCTCAGAGGTGCTTGCAGGGATCATTGTTCCTGCACGGGGGTGCGGGACGCAGAGACCCGGGGACCTCTCCGATGCAGGGCTGACTGGCAGCCATTGCTGTTTGCTCCACCCTGGTGATTCCCAGAGACCCCACACCACCCAATTTACAACCCCATCCAAGCTGTGCGCAGAGGCTTTTGCATATGAATGGCCTGTCCTTTCTCCACCTAAAACCTGTCAAACTGAAGCTGGGTCAGAGAGCCCCAGAGCTTCCAAAAGAAGGCCCAAGGTCTGGCAGCAGTAGCCTGCCTTGCTTCACAGCTGGGCCTCATCTGGGCACTTCCAAACCCCATACAAAGAGGAGGAATCTGCAGATGTCTCTGTAGCTCCTGCTGGGTGGCCCCAGTCAGTGACTGACCTTGCACCTCCTTGGAGATCCAAGAGCCAGTGTACCCAGTGGTCAGAGTGAGACCATACCGGATTACAACTCTTCACATCCATAAGATACACACTCAAGGGGCAAACTCAGTGAGCACCAAAGCCTCACTGAAGCAAGTCCTGCCCCATAAGGGTGTCTCCTGCGCAACAGATCTTCCAGTGTAGACACAGCTGATTCTCACAGCCAATTGACCTGGAGGTCAATTCCTCCGAGTGATACCAACAGCAATCAAGGCTCAACTACAACAAGACTGTGCACTCAGCCCACAAAGGGGTGCACCAAGAGTGTCAACCTCAGGTGACTGGGGAGGCTGAGCCACTGGGCCCTATGACACCTACCACACAAGGCCACTCTATCAACTCAAGGAGACTTAGCAGTTACCCAGTACATAGAAGCAAACACAGGGAAGCAGCCAAAATGTGGAGACAAAGAAACAAGTCACAAATGAAAGAAATGGATGAAAGCAAACTACTGGATATAGAGTTCAAAACCACGGTTATAAGGTTACTCAAGAATCTTCTAGA
>NW_005365111.1:1355930-1363855 GCF_000412655.1 Myotis brandtii | reverse complement strand
TATTCCCAGCCCTGGAGTGTGAGGGTGGGGGCGGGGGAGGAACATCTGTAATAATCTGAACAATAAAGATTAAAAAGAAAAAAGAAAAACTACAACTATCATTGAAAAAAACCTACAACTGTCATCATCTCCAGGAACAAAGTAGAAGAAAGCCTTAATGGGGGAAGAAAGCCTAAAAGTACACAGAAATCTGGGTTCTAGGGCTTTCTCTTACAAACTCAGGAAGTGAGAACTTTATATCTTCATCCCTAGGCAAGTTTTCTTATGTATTAAAGAGTGGTTCAAAGAATTTGATGATGTTTAATGAAGCAGTCATAAGTTTTATTTGGTCAAGAAATTTCACAGTAGGTAGGTGTTTTCTTAGCCATTACTGTAAGGAATTGTTAACATTTAAGTAAGTATGAAGTTTAGGCTTTAAAATTCAACAGAGTAGTTGCTTAGGTCTTATGCATTATAAAACCCATTGGAAAAAAATTTAAAGTTAAAAACTTGCACCTTTTATTTTAAAATATGTTTTTAGTGATTTCAGAGAAAGGAACGAAGAGGGGGAGATAGAAACATTGACGAGAGAAAACCATCAATCAGCTGCCTGCTGCATGCCCCCTACTAGGGATCCAGCCTGCAACCTGGGCATATGCACTGACCACATGAACCCACAGCCCCTTGATTCTTGGGTCAACACTCAACCTCTGAGCCACACTGGCTGGGAAAAACGACAGTATTGATCGTAGCAAAAAGGCCAAGAAGTGATCTAACTAGGAATAAAAATCACAACTGATAACAAATTGGTTAACTTACGAAAAACATGTGTAACTGATTACCAAGCTTAGACTTAGAAAAAAAAAAGGGTAGCCCTGGCCAATTTGGCTCAGTGGATAGAGTGGCAGACTGAAGGGTCCTGGGTTTGATTCCAGTCAAGGGCACATGCCCAGGTTGCGGGTTCGATCCCTGGTGGGAGACGTGCAGCAGGCAGCCGATTGATGATTCTCTCTCATCATTGATGCTTCTATCTCTCTCTCCCTCTCCCTTCCTCTCTGAAATCAATATAAAAAAAGCGTATTCACTTAATATGAATCTACAGATGAGCAGTATATGACCAAAACCTTACACAAACTTATATGCAAATTTCTATTCACAGAAGTCACATGAAGTTAGAAGTGTACAAATAATGCTATACTAGGCTGGTTTGAAAATGCTGAAATGTAACTTCATATCCTAAGAATATGAAGAGATTATCTACACACCTCAAAAATCAAATGGTGCTTACACCAGAGTTATATGACATCTACAGGACTCAAGTTATAAGCAATAAGAGCCAGAAAACAATACTGATCAAAGAGAAGGGATTTTTTTTTTTCTGAAAATACTTTGTGAAAGAAATCCAGCAAGAATTTAGGACAAAAAAAAATCAGGAAATCTAAATCTATTATTTATATACTAGAGGCCCGGTGCATGACATTCATGTACTGGGGAGAGGGGGTCCCCTCAGCCCGACCTGTACCCACTCGCAGTCCAGGATCCCTCGGGGGATGTCCGCCAAGGGGTCCTTAGTGCTACTACTGAGGCAGGAGAGGCTCCTGCCACCGCCACTGTGCTCTCCAGCTGTGAGCCCGGCTCCTGCGTTAAGCGTTTGCCCCCTGGTGGTCAGTGCGTGTGATAGCGACTGGTTGTTCTGCCATTTGGTCAATTTGCATATTAGCCTTTTATTATATAGGATTTCCTTATTATCTAATCAATGACATTAAAAAGATGTAAATAGCCCTAACTGGTTTGGCTCAATGGATAGAGCATCGGCCTGTGGACTGAAAGGTCCCAGGTTCGATTCCGGTCAAGGGCATGTACCTTGGTTGTGGGCACATCCCCAGTAGGAGTTGTGCAGGAGGCAGCTGATCGATGTTTCTCTCTCATCGATGTTTCTAACTCTCTATCCCTCTCCCTTCCTCTCTGTAAAAAATCAATAAAATATATATATTTTAAAAAAGATGCAAATAATGGTTTCTTTTTTTTTATTGTTTAAAGTTTTACATATGTCTCCGTTTTCCCTGATTGACCCCCAACTGCAACTCCTAAATATCATTCTCACCTTGAGAACATTATACTAATTGAAATCAGTCAGTCATAAAAAGCTAAGAACCATATGATTTTACTCATATGTGGGATATAAAACAAACTCGTGAACACAACAGTGCGGTGGTTGCCAGAGGGAAGTGGGTTGGGGGAGAAGGGGGTTCTAATATATGATGACAAGAGAAGATTTGACTTTGGGTGGTGAGCACTTGGCACAATATACAGATCCTGTAACACTGAAACCCCCACCTGAAACCTATATGTTCATGTTGACCAATGTCACCCCTATAAATTTAATAATAAAAAAATACCATTCTCCACTAAAAGGAACCAGCGCTCTTTTGAGAAATGGCTGATTCTAGGACTTGGGTAGAAATATAAGCTGAGCTTGGAACATCTTTTGCCAGAAAGCAAGAAATGCTCAAAGAATGATGGATGGGCATAGATGAAGGCAGTGATGAAGGGGTCAGGATACAGGGGTGGGGAACCTTAATTCTGTCAAGGGACATTTGGATATTTATAACATCATTCATGGGCCATACAAAATTATCAACTTAAAAATCAGCCTGTTGCCCTAACCGGTTTGGCTCAGTGGATAGAGCATCAGTCCATGGACTAAAGGGTCCCAGGTTAATTTCTGGTCAAGTGCATATAACTCACCATCCTGCAGGAGGCAACCAGTCGATGTGTGTCTCTCACATCCATGTTTTTTCCTCTCTCTGTCCCCTTCCACTCTTTCTAAAAATCAATGAAAAAATATCCTTGGGCGAGGATTAACAAACAAACAAACAAACAAATCAGCCTGCTATATTTGGACAGATATTTAATTAACTCACCCCTAATGCCTTGGCAGGGCCACACCAAATGATTTCTTGGGCCTTATACGGCCCATGGGCTGGACATTCCCCACCCCTGGTATAGGACAATCAGTGCTACTTTTGAAGTGGTTAGTATTAAAACAGAATTTTTTCCCTTTGATATCCTTAAACTTTTTGTACATTTTAAAACTTTCTTTTGACTGCATTCTGTTGTCAATTTATTCAGAAATTTCTTTAATTTCTGATAATAAATTGGCTACTGCCATGAGTGTATTTGGCAACTTCATTTGTATAAGAGGCAGAAAGAACACAGCTTAAACTATTGGTATTATAGTTTATACTAACCACAAGGTTGGGTAATGTCCACATTTATACTCATTTGGGATCAGATATTCTTTATGGCTTTCTCATTTTGAAATCTGATAAAATATATGTCTATAGCTTTACTAGAGGATGAGTAAATGTAATGATGGCAACACACATATGGGAATTTCTGACTCACCTTTTGATTTGGATTATAGCTCAAAATCAAGTGCTGAGGCACTTCTTTACCACCCAGAAAAGGCATTTCCCTTCTCACTTACCTATAGTAGGAGTGGTAGGTCTGCTATTAACAGCACCAACACTTAACCGTGGAAGTAGTCTTCCTTGGTTAGGTCCCTAAGGGTTTAACAAATTAGTTTTAATGTTGTTCACATTTGACACTTAAACTTACCAGGAATGAAATTAGGATTGTTGATGTGAATTATTAATGGATAATCCATGGCAAGAATGTCTTGTTTTTGTTCTATTAGTGTTCTAAATTTAACATTAAAACTAGGGTTTTCATAAATGGATGTGAGTATGTATATAAGTTAATATATAATTATATCGTATTTGGTTTAAGGTAGAGTCTTATTTGGGGATAATAGCTAACTTCCTTATAATTTTTAATCTTATCTTAACTAGTCAACATCTCAGCCTCCCAAAATAAACTCTTACTAGTATAGTGGAATTTCAGACATCAAAAGCAGCCCAATGTGAGAACTTTTTCAGTGGTGGGAGAGCCTTAGGTCATATTTCAGAAAGCAAGTTCAATTCCTGATGGTGTATAATCAGGCTTCACTAAAAAACTATGGTAAAGTGGAACAATTGGGAATTATGAGACCTGAATATCAGTCCTAGCTTTGCTACTAACTACATAGGTAAGTTTAGGATCACTTTCCTGATGTGAAATATGAGTGTTGGGTTAGATGAACACTGAAGCTCCTTTTAGCTCTAAACATCTTAGATGTTATATTTTGTTTTTTTAACATAGCAGGTAACTGCAGACATGGTATTTTCAAAGCAGCAAATTAAAAAACAATCCTAGTAAATTAAGTTATCTTAGCTTTTAATCTACTGTACTAACTACTTGCTTTTTACAAATTCCCCTAATATATCTCAACTGTTTAAAAAGCTAAATTGACCAAAAGTTTTTACCTTTTTCATTAAGGACTTCAGCCTATAGTTTGGAGATATTAAGCAGTATCTGTCAGGTGGCAGTCTGGGTCCTGCATATGGCTTAATCAGAGGTAAAGGGGTTTGATTTTTCTGCCTTGCGATATCCAGTAAAAACTAAAAAAACAAAAACAAAACCAAAAAACCTTATTATAACTACAACGAAAAAATTGTAAGTCGAATTAACTTTAAATAAACGTTTGCTCACATCTCTTGGGGGAGGAGAGGTAAAAGATTGATCAGCACGACACTGGATTGCCAGTCTCACATCATCTGCATCAACATTAGGTTTCTTAGCATGGCTCGAATAAATTTTTGCATCGTCCAGAATTGTAGTTACATATCCTTTAAGAACAAAACATTATTTTCTTAAACATGAGACTAGCTTAATATTTATGGCCACTTTTCTTAATCGAAGATTCCATTGATTTCTGAATTAGTTTATGCATTTTGTTTTTAATATCTAATTGTTCTATCTCTATGATCAATTAAAAATATATCTCAGTATAAATACCATTTCCCCTTATCTTGAGCTCTCTTTACTGCTTTAAGCTGAATTCTATGATGTTAACTGTTAAAAGTAATTTAGTTGAAAATGTTCTTAAAATAAAACAATCTTTTCAAATTCACAAAGTAGGCAAATTTTTGGTGTTTTATTAACTTACGGAAAGCAAATTCCAACATTTGGTTTATAACTCTTGGTTCGTACTCCGTAATTCCCATATCCTTCAGGATCTGTGCCATCACCTGTGGATTCAAATAAGAAACACCGGATGCATAATCTAGGTATTAGAAATCAAGACTGGACCCAAGGTAATATCTGTACTTATGATACAAGGTCCCTGTTCTCTGGGCTCCAAACTTGTACTCCTCCTTTTCTTCACAAGTGAGTGTCAGGAACACACCAAATGCTGTAGCACCCTCTTTGCAGAAAACTTTCATTTGGGCGGGGAGGTGGGGTGCAAAGAGAGAAGAAGGCCGGGTTTGGTTTTCCCAGCGGAGGCAGGGGTGGCTACAGCTGGTTGTCATTTTCGGATGTGGCGATGGGGGAGGCTAGCTAACACCAGAACTCTGGACGCCAGAGTACGAGCACATTACACTTGCAGCTGAGACGAAGAGGTGGCGAGGACCGAGGTCCCGGAGACAAAGCCCGGCTGCTGGCCTGCGCGCTCCGGCGGGGCCCCCGGATGGCGGGAGGACGCCCCGGAGCCAGAACCCCCATCCCATTCCTTCCGGGCCGCCCAAGTTGGGCTGAAGCCAGCACGCAAGACCATTCTCAGGCCTACGCCTGCGCCTGCCTCCCAGGTTCCTGGCTGTGCCGAGCTTTGCGCCCCGCCTCTCATCTCTCGCACTCACCAAGGCGTCTCTCGGAGCGTTCTTGCCAGGCGCCATCTTGCCCGACTCCATGTTTTCCCGCCGTTCGTCATCCGGGGAGAGAAGGCTGCTTGGGAGCTCCTTGCTCAGGCTCCACCCGCGGGGGGTGCGGAAGGCGGGGTTACCGCGACGCCCTGCAGACCGCCTCCTCCCAGCAGCTCCCCATCCCCGAGGAGGAGGATGGGGAGCCTATTGGCTCGGAAGGTGCGGGCAAAACTTCCTTGAGAAACCCCCGGCCAACACTTGGAAGAGCTGAGAAGCTCCTCTTCCCAGTGTTGTTCTCCGCAGAAGTGCACCCAAAAGGCCGCTCTTGTCTTTTCTGGGGCCTCTCCTCACACCTCCCCTGCTGCCACTTTGACCCCTTCAGTTTCCCTGGAATCCCTGCAGGGGCCCTGCCTCCACTGGCCCTGTGGTAGAGTTGTCAGGTCAAAAGCAGAACACGGGTTAAATTTGAATAGCAGATCAACAACTACATTTTTAGCATAAGTATATCTCAAATATCACCCAGGCTATACTTCTACAAAATTACGTGTTACTGATGTGACATTCATGTTAGGTCTGATCAAAGAATTGAATCAATACCCCTCCCCTGGGAGCTGACCTTTGGTCCACTTCACAATGGACATTCCACTTGCTGAGACCACATTCCACTTGCTAAGACCATTATCTCTCCCCTCAGGAGTTTCCCAGAATCCAGACCTGCACAGAGAATTCTCTGGCCAGAAAAAGCCCACCTAGAGTCCTTTAAAAACCTGACTCCCCGTCTTTGGGGGCTGGCACCATTTTGGGGCTCAGCCCATCTGGTATCCAGATGACCCAATAAATTCATAATTCTTTACCCCTTTCGGCCTCATGTGGTCTCCAGCGAACCTAGCAATTCAAATTTAACAAGGCATTCTGTGTTTTTATGTGCTAAATCTAGCAATTCTGTTCTATACCCTGTTCTCCATACAACAGGCTCTTGGTCAGCTCTGGGCCCCGTCAAGATTGTCCATTTTATACTGATGAGAAGCTAAATCCCTTGACTGCCTGCAGGATTCCTCATTGGAGCCCCTTCAGCCTTGATCCTTGGCCCTGAATACTTTTCTTTCTGTCTCTGCTGAAGCCCACCCAGGGCCCTTGCTTGCCTCTCGGATGCCCTCCCCACCCCACTCTCCACGGAACAGTCTGAATGATTTAAGAAAAATGTGCATGGCTTAACCGTCTCTGGTTTAAAGTGTTCCAAAGAGGACTCTTTCTTACTCCTCCACAATCCACTAATGCCCTGGAGTTCTCCATCCCAGGAAAAGGCACTTTGACCCAGCAGTCAGCCATACTATGATCTTTCCCTCACAATTCACACTCAATCTAGTAGCAAGTCCTGTCAAGGTGACCTCGCAAAGTCTATCAGTGTCTCCATCCAGCCTTACCTTGCTAACAGTCTGAGCCAACAGCCTCCTCACCAAGACTACAGAAATATGTCCCCAAAATTGTGCCCTCCCCCCATTCTCCACACAGCCAGAGGGATCTTAGTCATAAATCGAATAATTCTGTTCCTTTCCTTAAAACCCTCCAATGGCTTTCCTCACACAAAAATTCATACTGATTTTGGGGGATTAATGGGCCCTTCAGTTTTAAGCAGGAGTTTACTTCATAGGACTTGTCTGAATTGGTCATCCCCAGGCATCCATCTTGAACTTTGCATAGGTTCCCCAAGAACCTTATATTCTTAGCACATTGTTTCCAGTGGGAACCTTGATACCTATGCTCTGCTAGCACCTTTCCCAACTCACCGCAGGCAACCTCTATGTAAGAGTAATACTTTTCTCCCTTTTGAATAGGTAGTATATGTACAGGCTACACAATTTAAAAAATACATATTAAAAGACAAGAAAAAGAAAACCTATCTGGCTTGTTCTAGCTACTCATTTCTCTTTTCATAAAAGGCACCACTGTTTACCAGCTTCTTTTTTTTCTTTTTTTATTGATTAAGGTATTACATATGTGTCCTTATTATTTACCAGCTTCTTGTCTACATAAATTACAAATATTATCTTTATATCGTGTTCTCCCACCCAAATGGTACTAAACCATTGGGATGACCAACCTCTAGAGCAGTGGTTCTCAACCTTGGCTGCACATTAGAATCACCTGGGAATCTTTTTAAAATCCTGATTTCTGGGCCTCATCCTCCGAAATTCTGTTTCT
>NW_005365111.1:1348563-1355635 GCF_000412655.1 Myotis brandtii | reverse complement strand
ATGTGTAAGAAAATATTTTTTCATATTTCTGTTGTGTCATAGCAATTTATTTTAACTCTCGGATATTTAAATTTTATAGCTCATGTGGTACATTAATATACATAAATGTAAGACTTTAAAAAAGTAGAATGTAAGTACAATAAGATAAACAGCTATAACCTATTGTACATATTTAATAAGAAAATCACAATGAAATGTTTCTTTTGGCCCCATGATACAGTAGGATATTTTTATTCTTTCTGTTTTGTTTCCCATAATACTTCTCTGAACTGCCTGCAGCCTTTAGGACATCTACTAGTATATCAATACCTATAGAAATCCTCATTGCTATTTTAAAATAACTTTATATATAACTCATCCCCCCACAAAGAAACCCTACTTGGACAAAAAAAATTGACTCACTTATACTCCCTATGTAATCTGTGCTTCACTAAGATACTACTTCTTATGTAGCTATCAGGCTTATCTGACTACTGCACACTAATGTATTCTGAGTATTTGGAGTAATAGAGATTTTCAGATATTTACAACTACCATCCTGACTTACAGTAATAATAATTTAAAAAACTAGTATAATTCATCATCTAGGTTTGTCATCGACAGTCATATAGCCCTTGGTTTCTTCTTGGCTAGCTAATGGAAAATTTGAACTATAGTAAAAAGTTCTTGTTATACCTATATAATTACTACAGGACGGGTAAAACTGTCTGTCACTAGCATAAAAGAAACAAAAGAAGCTAGGTCTAAAACAGACCCAGCTGAATTCTGGGACATGATTTAATTGCCTGGGTTTTAGAATTTTGGTTCATGGCTTTGAGATTTGTTTCAAGGACCAATAGTCATTTTGTTTCTAATAATTGCCTATTAGACTTTGTCTGGTGTATTCTATCCAGAGTCTTAAACGCTGCTGCACAACCATTATCATATCAGATGGTTCAATAACTCACCTACAACAAAAGGAGAAGAAAGAATTAACTCTTTTTCAACTATAGACTATGTTTAATTGATACTCTTCTGATCTTGATCAGCAAAATCGTGGTGAAAATCCAGTTATCATGGATTACCATAAAGTTCTGTGGTCTGATGTCATCTGTCCTTGGACAAAAGGAACCAACAGCAACAACAATAACAGCAATTCTCTGACATCCAGTAACTGTTTTAATACAGTTAGGCCTCAGTATTGTTAGAAGCTTGCATGGTGCTCATAGCTAGGTGATTTTATTCTCCTGTTGACATAACCTCAAGGAACACCAATATCTGACAGTCACTCTGGGACCATGACAAAGTGAGACAAAGCAAAGCCAATTCATAACTTTGTCTAAGCACAGACAAAAACAAGGTCACTGTGACCCATAAAATACCAAATATCCCTTTTACTCAAGTACCATAAGTAACTACTACTTCTTTACCAATTACAGCTTTATCTTTGTTGTAAATCTGCCTTCCCTGTAGATGAGATTTATTGTGATACCCAATCACAGAGTTGCCCCTACTTTCTGACAGCACTCAATCTAAACATCTTCCTACTTAGATCCTCTAATATTTTCTTTTTCTAAAAAAATATTTTTGTTGATTTTAGAGAGAGGAAGGGAGAAGATATATATAGAAACATCAATGATGAGAGAGAATCACTGATTGGTTGCCCCCTGCATGCCCCCCACTGGGGATCAAGCCCACAACTGGGGCATGTGCCCCTGTCTGGAATCGAACCCAGGACCCTTCAGTCCGCCGCCCGACGATCTATCCATTGAGCCAAACCAGCTAGGGCTAATATTCTCTTACTATGAACACAGCTTGTTCAACTACAGGTGCATACCTGGTGCTCTTTAGTTTGGAAGGCATTGGCATTTGCTATCCATATATCCTCTTTGGTGAAGTATCTCTTCTTTATCCCTTAATTCATTATTGAATTGGATAATTTGTTTTTTTTATTGTATAATTTTAAGAGTTCTTTATGTATTCTGGATATAAATCTTTTAACAGATTTGCAAATTTTATCTCTTGGTTCTATAGCTCATGTTTTCATTTTTCTTATGTTGTTTATTAAATTTCATTTAAAAATTTTTTGAGGAAATCTAATTTATCAATTTTTAAATAGACTGTGCATTTGGTCCCTTGATATCTTCCAGGAGTTTTTTTTATGTATTTGGGTGCACCTGCATTCTGTGCATATATGTTCACCAGGGTTATATCCTCTTGTTGTATCGATCCGTTTAGTATTATTAAGTGGCCTTCCTTATCTCTTGTTATGGCCTTCACTTTGAAGTCTATTTTGTCAGGTATAAGTATTGATACCCCAGCTTTTTTTCATTTCCAATTGCCTGGAAGATGTTTTTCCATCCCTTCACTTTCAATATGTGTGAGTCCTTGTTCTGAGTAGGTCTCTTGTAGCTTGCATATATATGGGTCATGTTTTCTTATCCATTCGGCCATTTGATGTCTTTTGATTAGAGCATTTAGTCTGTTTATGTTTAAAGTTATTATTGATAGGTACTTGTGTGTAGCCATTTTTATTTTTTTGTGCCTGTGTTCCTTCTTTCCTTTTTATCTTCTTTTTACAGCAGCCTCTTTAGCATTTCTTTCATTGCTGGCTTGGGGGTGATATATTCTCTTAGACTTCTTTTTGTCTGTGAAGCTCCTTATTTCCCCTTCAATTTTGTATAATAGCCATGCTGGATAGAGTATTCTTGGATTTAGTCCCTTTCTTTGCATCACCTTGTAAACTTCCCTCCAATCCTTTCTGGCCTGATGTGTTTCTGTGTAGAAATCATTTGATAATCTAGTGGGAGATTCCTTGTATATAACTTTCTGTCTCTTGCAGCCTTTAAGATTCTCTATTTTTCCCGAATGTTTGCCATCGTAATTAAGATGTGTCTTGCTGTGGGTCTTTTCAGGTTCATCTTGTTTGGGACTCTCTGTGCTTGTATGACTTTTTTCTTCCCCACCCCAGGGAAGTTTTCTGACATTTCTTCAAATAGGTTTTCTAACCCTTGTTCCTTTTCCTGTCATTCTGGCACCCCTATTATTTGTATGTTCTTCGTTTCATGTTGTCCCAAAGCTGCCTTAGGCTCTCCTCCTATCTTTTAATTTTTTTCTCTCCAATTGCAGTTTAGTTTGGGTGTGTTTTGCTTCCCTGTCTTCTAATTTGCTAATTTGGTCCTCCGCTTCTCCTAATCTACTGTTGAAACTTTCCATAGGGTTTTTTATTGCAGCTATATCACTCTTTATTTTTTCTTGATTCTTACATCAGTTGTTGATTTTTTTTCAACAACTGAATTGTATGACCCTTATTCTGAATTCTTTTTCTGGCATAATGCATGCCTCTGTGGGGGCTCCTCCTCAGGCAGCAGTGGCTCCTTGGGTGGTGGCTGCTCCTCGGGTAGTCATGATAGCAGCTGTTCCCAGTTGGTGTGGGTCCTCTGGTGGGTGCTTCTCATGCTGCTGCTCACAGCAGTGGTGGGTCCTCTGGCTGGCAGGAGTAGGCTGCTTGTGCGGCCACTGCTTCTCAGATAGGGGCGGGTTGCGCTCGAGGTTGCTGCTCCTTGGATGGGGGCAGGCTGTGTGCAGCTGCTGCTCCTCGGACAGGGGAAGGCAGCTTGTGTGGCTGATGCTACTTGGACGGGGGAGGGCTGCACGCAGCTGCTGATCCTCGGATGGGGACAGGCTGCTTGTGTGGCTGCTGCTTCTCGGATGGGGGCAGGCTGCTCGTGTGGCCAGTGTTCCTGGGACAAGGGAGGGTTGCTCGTGGGGCTTCTGTTCCTTGTAGGGGGGCGGGCTGCTCATGCAGCTGCTGCTTTTTGGATGGGGGCGAGTTTTGCGTGGCTGCTGCTCCTTGGACAGGGTTAGACTACTCACTCTGCTGCTGCTTCTTGGATGGGGGTGGGCTGTGTGGGGCTGCTGCTCCTCATATGGGGGCAGGCTTCTCGTGAGGCTGCTGCTCCTCAGACGGGGGCGCCTGCTTGTGTGGCTGCTGCTCCTCGGATGAGGATGGGCTGCTCCTGCATCTGCTGTTCCTCAGATAGGGGTGGGCTGCTTGGGGCTGCTGCTCTTTGGACGGGGGCATCCCGTGTGAGGCTGCTGCTCCTCAGATGGGTCGGGCTGCTTGCAGGGCTGCTGCTCCTTGATGGGGGTGGGCTGCTCTCACAGCTGCTGCTCTTCGAACCAGGGCAGGCTGCTCGCGCGTCTGCTGGTCACGTGGTTGCAGCACCCTGGGCTAAAGTGTTAGGCCAGCCAGAGGGGAGTGTGCTTCAGAACTCACAGGAGCCCATGGCTGGGGTGGCTGGAGTCTCGGTGACTGTGGGGCTGCAGCTGAGGCAGCAGGTGCCTAGCAGGGGTGGCTATAGAGTTCCGGGTATTGTTTGAGGGCACCCTGGATGGAGGTGAGGCTGGGCTCCCAGTCACAGCAGCTCTCCCCTTCAAGAAGGTGTGGCTTATGTGGTAGAGCCAGTCACCCTGGAACTGTTTGCCTTGGTAGCAGAGGCTGCCTGGCTAGGCTAGCCCGGTCTGCCTGCCCCTGATGGTCCTGTGGGATCTAACTGTCCCTCACTCATGTACACACACACACACCCCACACATCCACACACTCCCCTTTTGCTCCCTCACTCACTCAAGCTCTCTCCTTCACTGCTGCCATCTTCCTGCCTCTGTAGGTGGGCCTGGAGTGTCATTGACCCATTTGTGGTGGAGTCTCCTCTCCTGGTGTCTGGTTATGTAACTTGCTCTCTACCACATTGACCAAACAGGATAAAATGCAACTCGACAAGACATGACACAAAGGGAACAAAATACGAATGTTCTCATGACACTGATATACCCAATATAAATGACCACCAGAGAAAAGAGAATTAGGGGAGAGAAAAGAGAGCACAAATGATATCAAGGAGAGAAAAAATGGTAAGAGAGAAAAGAAAAAGGAAAAAAAATATATATGGGGAAAAAACACCACAGAACAAACAGATAAACCAAAAAATGCAGACCCCAAACACCCAGAAAAGAGGGTGGGGGTAGAATCTGTAGAGGCTGGGCTTAAAAACAGAAAGTAAGGTTAAGGAATTGGATGACTATGAGGAGGACCTCAGTTCAGTATAGAGGAAGTAGAAAGAGGATGAGTGGATAAGAAGAAAGAGAAAGTGAAAGAAGAAAAAAATAATTAAAAATAGGATAAAATTAAAAAAATAATATAAAAATAAAATGATGAAAAAATAGTGTGAAAAGAAATAAAAAATAAAAAAACAAATGAAAAAGTAAAATAAAGAAAAAAAGAGAAAAAGATAGCAAATTAATAATAAAATAAAATAAAAATGAAAAAGTGAAGTATCTTCCATTTCCACTGAGTTTTAATACCCCATGGGGGCTGGTTTAAGATCCCACTCTTCTGTACTGTCTGCCAATTCTCAGTTTCCTTTTATATTGTTAAAGTTCCAAGTGGTCCACTGCTCCTCTGTTTGTGTCTATCTCCACAGCTTTGACTGCCAGCTGGTGGGACCAATCTTTCCACTTAGCCTGTCTGTCCACTGTCAATCTTAATCTCTCAAGCAGCTGATTCTGACAGGGCTATAGTTGGGGAGGTTGCCATATAGCTTTATGGGACTGAACGGCCTCTCTTCAGGCCAGTCCCTGAGGGCTCTCAGGGACTATTCAGATTTTTTTTGTATCCTTTGTAACACTCAGGGTGTAGTATGGGTGTGGCTGTATTGGTTGCCTGGAGACTACAGGGAGGGGCTATCTCTTCAGGAGAAAATGGCTGCTTAGGTCCGGCATGTCATGTATGTCTCAGTGCCAGACTCCTGGCCATCTCTACCACACCTGCTCATCTCCCCGGCCTCTCCCCAGACTCCACAAGTCCGCACTTCCACCTGCACCTCAGCCACATGTAAGTGTTTGTATTTAAAAGGTCCTATGAACTGGGTTTAGTGAATAAAAGCAAAGACCAAAAAGAGGGAAAGAGCTGCACCACTGCAAGTTTCTCTCCCCCCAGCACCACGTGGCTTGGGCAGTTGTTCAGGCTTCCCCCTCCAGGATCAGCCTCTCAAGGTTGTGGGCTTAGTCTAAAATCCCCTGCAGTCAGCAACCCTGTGGACTGCCTTTCCACAGTCAGATGTTACGCCTGTCCCCAAGGGACGCAGCAGCCATATGGCTTACTTTTGACCCTCTGAGCTCTGAGGTATCACAACTCTCTCCAGCCCAGATCCCTGATTTTTACCATTCTCCAGGCGTCATCTACCCTTCCCAGTTGTGAATTGTCTCACCAGCTGTGTCTCCTCCTTTATCCATTTTGAGTTTGTTTTTGTGTATGGTGTAAGTTGGTGGTTTAGTTTCAATTTTTTTTTTTGCATGTATCTGTCCAATTTTCCCAACACCATTTATTGAAGAGACTGTCTTGGCTCCATTGTCTGCTCCTGCTTCCTTTGTCAAATATTAATTGAGCATAATGGCTTGGGTTGATTTCTGGGTTCTCTGTTCTGTTCCATTGGTCTATATGTCTATTCTTGTGCCATTACCATGCAGTTTTGAGAACAGTGGCTTTGTAATATAGCTTGATATCTGCTATTGTGATCCTTCTAACTTTGTTCTTCTTTCCCAGGATTGCTGGGGCTATTTGGGGTCTTTATTTATTGCATTTAACTTTTGGAGAGTTTGTTCTAGGTCTGTGAAATATGCCTTTGCTATTTTAATGGGGATTGCATTGAATCTATAGATTGCTTTGGTTAGTATGATCATTTTAATAATGTTGATTCTACCTATTCATGAACATGGTATGTTCTTCCATTTTTTTATGTCTTCCTCTATCTCTTTTTTCAATGTCCTGTAGTTTTCTGAGTATAGGTCTTTTACCTTCTTAGTTAAGTTTATTCTTAGGTATATTAATGTTTTTTGATGCAATGGTAAATGGGATTCTTTTTTTTTGGTTTCTCTTTCTGTGAGCTCATTATCCTATCTAATAATAGACAAACATGGTAATTAACCATAACTTCGCTACCCCTTCCCATTGGCTAATCAGGGCGATATGCAAATTAACTGCCAACTAAGATGGCGGTTAACCGCCAACAAAGATGGTGGCTAATTTGCATAC
>NW_005365111.1:1345618-1348359 GCF_000412655.1 Myotis brandtii | reverse complement strand
GCCTGCGGTGTCTTGGGCGGGGTGGGCGGGCAGGGCTAGCAGCAGCGTGATCCGTGAGAGGGCACAGGTTGGGCTGAGGGACCCCCCTTCCCTGCCAGTGCACAAATTTTTGTGCACGGGCCTTCTAGTCTATATTATAAAAGGCTGGTGGCTGTAATGCCGTAATGCAGGAACGACCAAAGGATTGGTCACCAGGTGGTGCATGGAGCACCTCTCGGTCCCTCCCCCCAGGCGGTGAGCTGCTTGTGGCGTGCAGCGGGGCTCTTGCAGTGAGGTGGGGCTTGTGGCTCTCAGGGCGGGGCGGGGCTTGTGGTTTGTGTGGCGAGGTGGAGCTTGTGGCTCCCATGGCGCAATGGCTCGCGGCGGTGAGGTACTCGCGTACGGTGGGTCTGGGGTCATGCAGGCGCAGTGGGTCTGGGGTCTCACGCAATTTCACGCTCAGGGCCTCTAGTTGTTGTATAAAAATGTCATAGTTTTATGGCTGTTAATTTGTATCCTCCTACATTGCTGAATTTATTAATTAAGTCTAGTTTTTTGATGGAGTCTTTAGGGTTTTCTATGTACAAGATCATATCATCTGTGAATAATGACAGTTTTTCTTCTTTTCCAATTTGGATACCTTTTATTTCTTCTTCTTGTTTGATTGCTATGGCTAGCACTGCCAGTACTATGTCAAACAAGCGTGGTGAAAGTGAGCATCCCTGTCCTGTTCCTGTTCTTAGGGGAAATGGTTTTAGTTTTTGCCCATTGAGTATGATGTTGGCTATAGGTTAGTAATATAAGGTCCTTATTATGTTGAGGTATGATACCTCTATTCCCCCTTTGTTGAGAGTTTTTATCAAGCAAGGGGTTTGAATTTTGTCAAATGCTTTTTTTGCACCAATTTATTTGATTATGCTACTTTTGTCTCTCAGTTTGTTTATGTGATGTATCATGTTTATTGATTTGCAGATATTGTACCAGCCTTGCATCCCTGGAATAAATCCCACTTGGTCATGGTGTATGATATTTCTAAGGTAATGTTGGATCCAATTTGCTAGAATTTTGTTGATGATTTTAGTATCTATGTTCATCATGGATATCTGCCTATAATTCTCTTTCTTTGCAGTGTCTTTTCTGATTTTGGGATTAGGATAATCCTGGCTTTATAGAAAGAGTTTGGAAGTCTTCCTTCCTCTTGAATTTTTTGGAATAGTCTGAGGAGGATAGGTTTAATTTTTTTCTTTGAATGTTTGGTAAAACTCCCCTGTGAAGTTGTCTGGTCCAGGGCTTTTGTTGGCTGGAAGTTTTTTTTTTTTATTACTGCTGCAATATCATTGGTAGTTATCAGCATATTCAGCTTTTTATTCTTCCTGATTGAGTTTTGGAAGATTGTATTTTTCTAGGAATATGTCCATTTTATCTAGGTTGTCCAGTTTGTTGGAGTAGAGCTATTTCTAGTATTTTTTTGCAATCCTTTGTATGTCTGTGGAGTCCGTATTTACTTCACCTCTTTCATTTCTGATTTTGTTTATTTGGGTCCTCTCTCTTTGTTTCTTCGTGAACCTGGCTAGAGGTTCATCAGTATTTTTTGTCCTTTCAAAGAACCAGCTCTTGGTTATATTGATCTTTTGTATTGTTTTTGTTGTTGTTTTGTTTTGTTTCTATGTCATTTATTTCCACTCTGATCTTTATTATTTTCTTCCTTCAGCTTATGCTGGGCTTTTTTTGTTGCTGTTTCTAATTCTTTCCATTGTAGGGTTAGATAATTTATTACCAGTTTGTTTTTTTTTTTTAGTTTCCTTCAGCTTATGCTGGGCTTTTTTTGTTGCTGTTTCTAATTCTTTCCATTGTAGGGTTAGATAATTTATTACCAGTTTGTTTTTTTTTTTTAGTTAGTCCTGTAGAGCTATGAACTTCCCTCTCAAGACTGCTCTCACTGTGTCCCATAGATTTTGTATTGTGTTTTCATTGTCATTTGTTTCCAAGATGCTTTTTATTTCTTCTTTGATCTCTTTGGTAACCCAATTATTGTTTAATTGCATGCTATTTAGCCTCCAAGTGCTTGTTTTTTTCCCCATTGTTTTTATTATAGTTGATTTCTAATTCCATGCCACTGTGATCTGAGAAAATGCTTGATATTATTTCTATCTTCCTGAATTTTAAGAGACTTTGCTTGTGTTCTAATATGTGGTCTATCGGTTCTGGAAGGTGGAGCCCTGCGAGTTCCCACAGCCTCCCAGGCTCTTGTTTACACACTTCCTCTTAAATCTGTGAGTTTGATTGTTGATCCCGGTGCATGTGATTGCCCAATTGGGGTCGCTAGCGGAGCTTGTAGGGGAAGATTGTTTTTGGGGAGCCTGGAAAACAGAGCTGAGAGTGGCGACTGGTGAAACAGATCTGGGCGGAGCTGGTTCAGGTACAATAGAGAACTCCTGGTCAGAGAGGACTTAAAGCCTTGGAGGTCAATCCAGACACACTGCCACCCAGAGGCAGAGCCACGAACTGACTCTTCTGTACATACAAATACAGCAGTAAGGGGAACCAATACGGCCTGCCTTAAAATCAGGACTGTGGCTTACAACACGGAGGAACAGTGTATCAGAGGGAAATTCAACATTCTCCTGAATTCCGGGCGTGCCAAAAAGAAGAGTAGAAGATCTGAAGCACCTGCATTACTGCACATTTTTATTTTATTTTTTTTTAATTAATTACTTTTTCACCTTTTAACTAAGAAAACATTGTTTTTCTTTTTTTTTTCC
>NW_005365111.1:1342598-1345297 GCF_000412655.1 Myotis brandtii | reverse complement strand
TCTTTTTTCCCCTCCCTTTTTCCAATTTTATTTTTGCACTCCTTTTTTTTTCTTTTTTCTTTCTTTCTTTTTTCTCTTCTACCTTTTTCTCTTCTTTCTTCCTTATCTCCTAACTCTCTTAGCTCGGGTGGCCACCTTTATTTGGGGTTATTGATATCGTAAATACATTCGTGTTCAGTGCCTGGTACGTTGTGCCTTGTTGTGTTGTATTTTGTGCCTTTAAATCAACGCAGCAGATTCAAGCAACAGCGGCCTCCTGATCTCCACACGCTCTGTCTGGGGAACAGTTACTGTGTGTGAAGCCTCCCTCCACCTGCCAGAAGAGCCACCACAGCTGTGAACAGCACCCACCAGAGGCCCTGCTATCAACGGAGGAGCCACTGCTACCACAACCGCCCAAGGAGCAACCACAGCCCGAGGAGCCACTGCCACCCAGGGAGCAGCCACTGAACGACTCAACAACTAGATATGTCAGTGAGATCAAACATGGGTAGACAAAGAAACCCCCAAAGGAAAGAGAAGGAGGACTCGCCAGAAAAGCAGCTAAGTGAGACAGAGGCATGCAACATGACGGAAAAAGAATTCAGAATAAGGGTCCTAGAGTACATGCACCGGTCGGAGGAAAAAATCAATACCATATGCAAGAAGCTAGAAGAAACAGATGAAAAAATCAACAACTTAAGTAAGGCCCAAGAAGAAATGAAGAGTGATATAGCTGCCATAAAAAACTCCATTGAAAGTATCAACAGTAGACTAGGAGAAGCGGAGGACTGAATTAGTGAATTAGAAGACAAGGAAGCAAAGCACACCCAAACTATACTGCAAATGGAGAAAAAATTAATATGTGGTCTATCTTTGAAAAAGTCCCATGTGCCCTTAAGAAAAATGTATATTCTGTAGCTTTGGGGTGAAATGTCCTGAAGATGTCAATTAGTCCCATCTGATCTAGTGAGTCATTTAGGATTGCTGTCTCTTTGCTGATTTTTTTTTCAATGTCTGTGGACTTAATAAGTCATTTCACACCACAGAGAATATTTAATAAATCCAAAAAAGGAAAGAAGAATATAAGGACAGAAGAGCTTCTGTCTCAGTTCTCTGAAACTGAGTCCCCCATTGGAAACTGATCTCAAAGTTCTAGCCGGTTCACCGAAGAAACGTCACTTTGCTAATGTTTTTCATCCTTTTAGTGTTCAAAAGGTACAGAATGACTCCATGCTGTTGTCAGTTTTAAACAGTCACACCTCCATCTCCCACGGTAACAGTCTACTGCAGGTCCATAAAAACAGGGGAGGAAGGAGCGCTGGGGAGGGCCTGTCATTTTAGAGGGGACTCCACCTCTACCTTGGCGGGAAGAGAGGATCCACGCAGGGCCCCAGCACCTCGCTCCTGCAAACAAGCTCCCTGCACACGCAAAATTCAGTCCCACGTCAGTTCCTTAAACAGGTACATCTCTGAGTAACAGGTCAACTCCCAGAGGAAATGTGTCCACAGAAAAGACTAGAATGGCCATCTGGTCACTCTGCGATCCAACATAATTCCAGGAATCAGGAGCTGCTGGACTTGGAGTGGAATGGCTCAGACCACATCCGCCGCAGGTCACCCTTTAAGTAGGCCATCGTGAGGAGTGGCAATAAGTAAATGGCACCAAATAGAGAGGAGGGCAGGCTGCGCTGCTTGGCGAATGCGAGATGCCACAGTAGCAGTGAGCAGACCTACAAAGTATCCGATGAGGGTGCAGTGAAAGTAGGAGACCTTCTGCATGCGTCCAGAGATGTTGGCGGGTCCAGAGGCGCCGCAGGAGTCACCGTTGGCTTGTTTTTTGTAGTTGTCATAACGAAGGACAAAGCACAACAGGAGTCCAGGCATCACAATGTTTCCAATGCCCAACATAGAGAAGTGACTGCCAGTGGAGCTCGGGAAAACCAGTTTCCCAGGCAGGGACAGGTGAGGAACATTGCGCCCAACATGGGCCCCAAGTGCAGCTTCCGGGAAAGCAATTGAGGGGATTGTCAGCCGGCTAGGTGGACGCCTTCACCATGACGTTGCTATTGAAGATGTAGGCAGAGGAAAACACCCAAAAGACACCATCGATTAGGAGCCCTGAGGGAAGCAGGTAGGAGACCTTGAGGCTGGGCAGGCGGACGAAGGCGATCATGGCGACACAGAGACCCATGGCCAGGGCGTCCATGAGAAACCAGTGAGAACCCAGATGAGGACAAGCATGACAGACAGAATGATAGTAGCTCAGCAGCAGTGAAATGTCCACAGCAACTAAAGGAAATCTTGTTCTGAGGTGAACAGGGTCTTGTTAAATACTGGCACATCGGGAGAAGAAGAAAAACAAAAGCTATCATTGCAAGAACTACTGTACATATTGTAAAAACTACTTAAACTGAGTAAAGAAGAAGAACATAGCTAGGAGAGAGACAGATACTTCAATTGGAAGGAACAGGGCCTGGGTAGAGTCAATAGTTTGGATACTATTATTGCTGCTGTTGCCACCGAAAGACACCAAAGGAATGTTACTGTCTTTCTCTTTCTCTTGATTTTCAAAGTCCATATTAAGGGACCTGAAACTACCGTAGACTATCAGGAGAATGGAAATAAGAAATGTAGACACTTGACTGGAATCCACTAGGGAATAGGCCCACCAGTAGGTCTGCTCCGTCATGGCTCTGACTCTCAGGGGCTCCACTGCA
>NW_005365111.1:1339328-1342310 GCF_000412655.1 Myotis brandtii | reverse complement strand
GACATGGCAGGGGAGGAGGTGGCGGTGGCGGCGGCGGCGGCAGCTGAGGGGGGCGCTAGGTGGTGAGGGGAGGCAAATGGGCTCACACCCCAAGAGGAGAGGAGAGGAGGGCGGGGGCCACTCTTTGCTGATTTTTTTGTCTAGAGGATTTATCCAGTGATGTCAATGTGGTATTAAAGTCCCCTACTATGATTGTATTGCTTTTGATCTCTCTCTTGATATCTTCCAGGAGTTTTTTTTATGTATTTGGGTGCCCCTGCATTGGGTGCATATATGTTTACCCGGGTTATATGATCTTGTTGTATCGATCCCTTTAGTATTATGAAGTGGCCTTCCTTATCTCTTGTTATGGGCTTCACTTTGAGGTCTATTTTGTCCGATATAAGTATTGCTACCCTAGCTTCTTTTTCATTTCCATTTGCCTGAAAGATATTTTTCCATCCCTTCACTATCAGTCTGTGTGAGTTCCTTTTTATGAGGTGGGTCTCTTGTAGACAGCAAATATATGGGTCAGGTTTTCTAATCCATTCAGCTACCCTATGTCTTTTGATTGGAGCATTTAATCCATTTATGTTCAAGGTTGTTATTGATAGGTACTTGTTTGTTGCCATTTTCATTCTTTATGCCTGTGTTCCTTATTCACTTTCTGTTTCTTCCTTTTTACAACATTCCCTTTAGCATTTCTTGCATTGCTGGCTTAATGGTTATAAATTCCCTTAGCCTTTTTTTCTGTGAAGCTCCTGATTTCCCTTTCAATTTTAAATATTAGTCTTGCTGGGTATAGTTTTCTTGGATTCAATCCCTTGCTTTTCATCACTTTATAAATTTCATTCCATTCCCTTCTGGTCTGATGTGTTTGTATTGAGAAAATAGTTGATAATCTAATGGGTGATCCCTTATGTAACTTTCTCTCTTTCTCTCTGGCAGCCTTTAATATTCTTTCTTCGTCCTTGATGTTTGCCAAATTAATTATGATGTGTTTTGGTATCAGTCTTTTTGGGTTAATCTCTTTTGGGACTCTGTGTGCTTCTTGGACTTGTGTGACCTTTTTCTTCCCCAAACCAGGGAAGTTTTCTGTAATTATTTCTTCTAATAGGTTTTCTATTCCTTGCTCAGCTTCCTCTCCTTCTGGCACCCTTATTATGTAGATGTTGTATCGTTTCATGTTGTCCCAGAGCTCCCTTAGGCTTTCCTTCTGCGTTTTAAGTCCCACCCACCCCCAGTTGCTGCACTGCTTGGGTGCTTTTTCTGCCTTGTCTTCTAACTCACTGATTAGGTCCTCAACTTTTTCTATTCTACTGTTGAAATTTCCTTTGCATTCTTTATTGCAGCTATGTCATTCTTCATTTCCTCTTGATACTTACATGTTTTTAAATTTGGCTTCCATCCTTTTCAGCAGCCTTATAACCATTGCTCTGAACTCTTCCTCTGACGGGTTGCTTGCCTCCATTTCGTTTATTTCCTTTTCTGGTGATTCCTCCTTTCTTTAGTATGGGGGTTGTTTCTTTGTCTCCCCATTTTTGCTCTTCCTTTGTGATTGTTTCTATGTATTATATCAAACTGCTATGCCACCCAGATTCTTTGAGTTTGGCTTATATAGTAGATGTTTTGTCAGACCCAGTGGTGCAATCTCTCATGTCTTCTGGGCTGAGTATTCTAGGGATACCCCCTACTTGGGATATTTGGGTTCTCTTAGTGTAGTTGGATCTTGAGTGTTATTGTCCCATTCATAGATGGAGTCTCCTCTCAGGGTGTCTGGTTATGTGGCTAGCTCTCTACCACATTGAATGAACAGCACAAAATACAACTCCACACAACTCGACACAAAGAGAACAAAACACAAATGTACTCATGACACTTATAACCCCAATAAAAATGACCACCAGAGAAAATAGGATTAGGAGAGAGAAAAGAGAGCAAAAATGATATAGAGGAAAGAAAAAAGGTAAGAGAGAACAAAAAAGGGGGGGAAAAGTAGGGGAAAAATATATATAGGGAAAAAACACTACAAAAAACCCCCAAAAACCAAATAAAGCAAAAAAAGCAAACAACAACCACCCAGAAAAAGGGGGTGACAGAATCTGTAGAGGCAGAGCTTATATACAGAGGCAAAGTTAAGAAATTAAATGAAAAGTGGAAGGACCATGGATCAGAATAGAGAAGTTAGGAAGAGAATGAGTGGATAGGAAGAAACGAAAAATCCTATATAATAAAGAGGGAATATGCAGATTAACCATCGCTCTGCCATAAAGATGGCAGCACCCACAGCGGAGGCTGGGGTTTATGTAACACAAAATGGTTGTGCCCACAGCAAAGGCCAAGTTCCCGTAACGAGCCTTAAGGAGCAATCAGCAGGGACCTGAGGCTGTGCCCCCAGCCCTCATGGGGCTTGCTTGACAGGGGACCTCAGGCCATGACCCCCACCTGGTGGGGCTTGATGGGGGACCTCAGGTCACACCCCTTGTCCAGCAGAGCTTGACAGGGGACCTGAGGCTGCACCCCCTGCCCAGTGCGGCTTGACGGGGGACCTCAGGCCACCCTGCCTGCCCGGCAGGGCTTGACAGGGGATCTCAGGCCACGTCTGCCACCCGCGGGGGCTTGATGGGGGACCTCAAGGTGCGCCCTCCTCGCCAGCCCTGGCTGGGGGATCTCAGGCTATGTCCCCCACTGTGACACTGGGCCAGGGGACCTGAGTCTGTGCCCCCTACCCAGCAGGGCTTGACAAGGGTGGGACTGGCTAGGTCTGGATCTAGTCCAGTTGGGGGTGGGGGGCGGCCGGGTCTGGGTCTTACACGATTTTGAGGTGCATGTGGGTGGGCAGGGACTTTACTCTGGGTCCCATGGTGCACCCCAGACTCTGACAGGAGGAAGATTTTCATATACATTTTACTAATTTTCTTTCATCTCTGACACTTCTATTATAGAGAAAGGGCAAATAGCAATATTAAAATATTTCCTCTAATTAATCCCCTTTTAATGTGC
>NW_005365111.1:1337358-1338959 GCF_000412655.1 Myotis brandtii | reverse complement strand
AAACCAGCCGGCCCCCACCCATGCACCAGGCCTCTATCCTATATAATAAAAGGGTAATATGCAAATTGACCCTAACAACAGAACGACGGAATGACTGGTCACTATGACACACACTGACCACCAGGGGGCAGATGCTCCATGCAGGAGCTGTCCCCTGGTGGTCAGTGCGCTCCCACAGGGGGAGCTCTGCTCAGCCACACAAAACAGAGGCAAAACAACCACACAACTGTGAATTTCTCTCCTGGCACCACGTGGCTGGGGCAGCTCTTCAGGTGCCTTTCTGGGTGCAGCCTCTCATGGCTGTGGACTTAGATCTAGATTCCTCAGCTGCCAGCAGCCCTGTGGACTTCCTTTCTACAGTTGGATGTTATGCCTGTCCCCAAGGGACGTGGACTTGGTGCAGTGTAGCTTCCTTCTGACCCTCTTGGCCCATTGGTCGCCTGTCTCTCTCCAGCCCAGATTCCTGCTCCTACCATTCTCCAGGTGTCCTCTGCCCTTCCTGGCTATGAATTGTCTCACCAGCTGCGTCTAATTTGCCAATTCTGGGTGGATGTTATTCGATTTAGTTGCTCCTTCTATCTGCTCTGGAACAAGGTGCAGGACATGTCTGCTTATTCAGCTTCCATTTTTCCTCCCCCATGTTATATATTTTTATTGCAACAATAAATGGGGTTGTTTTTTAGTTTCTTGTTCTGAGAATTCATTATTGGTGTATAAAAATGCCATCAGTTTCTGAGTGTTGATTTTGTATCTTGCTGCATTGCCGAATTCAGTTATTAAATTGTCTTTTGGTGCAGTCTTTAGTGTTTTAGATGGACAATATAATGTAATCTGCGAATAATGAATTTTACCTCCTCCTTTCTGATTTGGATGCCTTTTATGTTTTCTTTTAATCTGATCACTGTGGTTAAGATTTCCAGTACTGTGTTGAATAAGAATGGTGAAAGCCATCCTTATTCAACAGGACATCCCTGTCTTGTTCCTGTTCTTAGGGGAAATGGTTTTAGAGTTTCCCTTTGACTATGATGTTGGCTGTAGGTTTGTCATATATGGCCTTCATTATGTTGAGGTATGATCCCTCTATTCCCACTTTGCTGAGAGATTTTATAAAAAATGGGTGTTGGATTTTGTCAAATGCTTTTTCTGTGTTTATTGATGTGATCCTGTGATTTTTGTCATTAAATTTGTTTATGTGATGTATCACATTTAGTGATTTGTGAATGTTGTATCAGCCTTGCATTCCTGGAATAAATCCCATTTGGTCTTTTTAATATATTTCTGGATCCGATTTGCTAATATTTTCTTGAGGATTTTAACATGTATGTTCATCATGGATATTGGCCTGTAAAGCTCTTTCTTTGCAGTGTCTTTATCTCTTTTTGAAATGAGGATAATGCCAACCTCATAAAAAGAGCTTGGAAGTGCTTCCTTCTCTTGGATTTTTTGGAATAGTTTGTGTAGAATAGATATTAGTTCTTTGACTATTTAGTAAAACTCCCCTGTGGAGCTGTCCAGACTCCTTTCATGATATCCCATAGATTTGGGGTTGTTGTTTGTTCATTTTCCTTGTTTCTGGCATGTTTTTTAAAAATTTTATTTAT
>NW_005365111.1:1336811-1337149 GCF_000412655.1 Myotis brandtii | reverse complement strand
TAGAGTTAGAAACATCAATGAGAGAGAAACATCGATCAGCAGCCTCCTGCACACTCCCTACTGGGGATGTGCCCGAAACCAAGGTACATACTCTTGACCGGAATCAAACCTGGGACCCTTCAGTCTACAGGCCGACGCTCTATCCACTGAGCCAAACCAGTTAGGGCAATGTTTTTAATTTTTATTTTTTCCTTGATCTCATTGTTAATTGCTTCATTGTTTAATAACATGCTTTTTAGCCTCCATGTGTTTGAATGTTTTTGGACATTTTTATTGTTGTCAATTTCTAGTTTAATGCTTTGTGATCTGAGAAAATTTTTTTTTAAAAAAATATATTT
>NW_005365111.1:1336038-1336781 GCF_000412655.1 Myotis brandtii | reverse complement strand
TAGAGTTAGAAACATCAATGAGAGAGAAACATCGATCAGCAGCCTCCTGCACACTCCCTACTGGGGATGTGCCCGAAACCAAGGTACATACTCTTGACCGGAATCAAACCTGGGACCCTTCAGTCTACAGGCCGACGCTCTATCCACTGAGCCAAACCAGTTAGGGCATGAGACAATTTTTGATATTATTTCAATCTTCTTGAATTTGTAGAGACTTAGTTTGTGTCCTAACATTTGGTCTATCATTGCACTCGAAAAGAATGTATATTCTACAGCTTTGGAGTGAAATGTTCTGTAAATGTTAATTAAATCCATTTGATCTGGTATTTTGTCTAGGGCCATTTTTTCCTTGTTAATTTCTTTCCCCTAGAAGATCTACACAGTGATGCCAGGGAGAGTTAAAGTCCCCTACTATGATTTTATTGTTGCCTATTTCTCCCTTAAAGTCCTCCAGAATATTTTTTATATATTTAGATGCTTCTATATGGGGTGCATATGTTAAACAGGGTTATATCCTCTTATTGTTTTGATCTCTTTAGTATTATGAAGTGGCCTTCATTGTCTCTTGTTATGGCATTCAGTCTGAAGTCTATTTTGTCACATATGAGTGTTGCTACCCAAGCTATTGTTTTCATTTTTATTGGCATGGAAAATATTTTTTCATTTCTTCACTTTTTTCCTGTGTGAGTCTTTTGTTCTGAGGTTCATCTCTTGTAGACAACATATATATGGGTCATGTTTTC
>NW_005365111.1:1325198-1335732 GCF_000412655.1 Myotis brandtii | reverse complement strand
TTTTTTTATTGATTAAGATATTACATATGTGTCCTTATACCCACATTACCCCCTAACCCCCCTCCCCGCTCATGCCCTCACCCCCCCGTTGTCCGTGTCCATTGGTTAGACCTATATGCTTGCATGTACGTCCTTTGGTTGATCTTTCCCCCTTAACCCTGCCCTCCCCTACCTTCCCTCCAAGGCCCGACAGTCCAATCAATGCCTCTCCATCTCTGGATCAGTCCTTGTTCATCAGTTTATGATGTTCATTATATTCCACAAATGAGTGAGATCATGTGGTATTTATCCTTCTCTGACTGGCTTATTTCACTTAGCATAATGCTCTCTAGTTCCATCCATGGTGTGGCAAATGGTAAGAGTTCCTTTTTCTTCTTCCTCTTCTTAAAGAATACCTTTCAGCATTTCATATAATGCTGGTTTGGTGGTGATGAACTCCTTTAGCTTTTTCTTATCTGTGAAGCTCTTTATCTGACCTTCAATTCTGAATGATAGCTTTGCTGGATAAAGTAATCTTGGTTGTAGGTTCTTGCTATTCATCACTTTGAATATTTCTTGCCACTCTCTTCTGGCCTGCATGGTTTCTGTTGAGAAATCAGCTGACAGTCGTATGGGTACTCCCTTATAGGTAACTGACTTTTTTTCTCTTGCTGCTTTTAAGATTCTCTCTTTGTCTTTTGCTCTTGGCATTTTAATTATGATGTGTCTTGGTGTGGTCCTCTTTGGATTCCTTTTGTTTGGGGTTCTCTGCGCTTCCTGGACTTGGAAGTCTATTTCTTTCACCAGGTAGGGGAAGTTTTCTGTCATTATTTCTTCAAATAGGTTTTCAATATCTTGCCCTCTCTCTTCTTCTGGTACCCCTATAATTCTGATGTTGGTACGCTTGAAGTTGTCCCAGAGGCTCCTTACACTATCTTCGTATTTTTGGATTCTTTTTTCATTTTGCTTTTCCGGTTGGGTGTTTTTTGCTTCTTCGTATTTCAAATCTTTGACTTGATTCTTGCGATCCTCTGGTCTGCTGTTGGGAGTCTGTATAATATTCTTTATTTCAGTCCGTGTATGCTTAATTTCTAGTTGGTCCTTTATCACAACATCGAGGGTCTCACTAGATTTCTTAAGGATCTCAATACATTTATCGGCGGTTTCCATAAAATTCTTGAAAAATCTTAGAACCGTGGTTTTGAACTCTATATCCAGTCGTTTGCTGTCCTCCATTTCTGTCATTTGTGACCTGTTTCTTTGTCTTCGCATTTTGTCTGCTTCCCTGTGTTGGTAGAGTGGTTTTGTGTGCTAGGTGTCCTACAGGGCCCAGTGGCTCAGCCTCCCCAGTTACCTGAGGTGGACACTCTTGGTGCACCCCCTTGTGGGCTTTGTGCACAGTCTTGTTGTAGTTATGCCTTGATTGTTTTAGGTGTCACTGGGAGGAATTGACCTCCAGGCCAATTGGCAGTGAGAATCAGCTGTGTCTGCAGTGGGAGAACTTCTGTGCTGGAGACACCCTTCTGGGGCAAGACTTGCTTCAGTGGGGCTTTGGTGCTCACTGAGTCTGCCCCCTGAGTGTGTCCCTTATGGTGAGGAGGAGTTGTAATCTGGATGGTCCCACTCTGACCACTGGGTACACTGGCTCTTGGATCTAAGGAGGTGCTAATTAAGCCTCCTGAGGTTATTACCCAGCAGGAGCTATGAAGAGATATGCAGATTCCCCTTCCTTTTTTGGGGGTTTGGGGGTGCCCAGATGAGGCCCAGCTGTGAAGCAATGCAAGCTGCTGTGGGGCCTTGGGCCTTCTCTTGGAAGTTCTGGGTCTGTCTGGCCCAGCTGCAATTTGTTAGGTAGTTGTCAGGTTGTAAAGGACCCGGGCATTCATATGCAAAAGGCTTTGCAGCAGCCTGGATGGGGCGGGGTCTCGGAATCAACAGGGCGGAGCAAGCAGCTATGGCTGATTCTCAGCCCTGCCCTAAGGGGCCGCGCGTCTCAGTGTCCCGGTAATTGCTGCCAGCACCTCTGAGGGAAAGCCGCCCTCAAGTTCCGAGTTCTGCCTGCTGCCAGACCGTCCAGTTTCTCCCTGTATGAGCCCTGGGACCCCAGAGATTTCCCGGAACCGGAGTTCAGAGCAGTCGGGAGCTTGTGACTCCCTCCCGATTCAAAAAGACAGCCGCGTCCTCAGGTGCCAGCCCCTTTCCCCGCGCCTGGAGCCTCCGTACTGAAGGTTATTATTGATAGGCACTTATTTTTTGCCATTTTATTCTTCATGCCTGCATTCTTCTATCTCTCTATTTATTCTTTTTATAACATTTTCTTTAGCATTTTTTGGAGTGCTGGTTTGGGGATAATAAACTCCTTTAGTCCCCCCGCCCCCTTCTTAAAAATCTTTGAAGCTATTTATCTTACCTTCAATTTTAAATGATAGCCTTGCTGAATAAAGTAATCTTGGATTCAGTATGTTTTCATTACTCTGTATATTTCATGCTACTCTCTTCTGGTCTGAAGTGTTTCTATTGTGAAATCAGCTGGCAGTCTCTTGGGGGCTTCCTTGTAGGTAACTTTCAATCTCTCTCTTATAGCCTTTAAAATTCTTTCTTTGTCTTTAAGGTTTCCCATTATAATTATAATGTGTCTTGGTCTTGGTCTTTTTGGGTTCATCCTTATTGGGACTCTCTGTGTTTCCTGGACTTGTGTACCGTTTTTCTTCACCAGGTCAGATTCCTTGCTCAACTCTTCTCTTTTGGGTTCCCTATGATGTGGATGTTGTTATTTTTCATGTTATCCCAAAGCTCCCTTAACCTCTATTCTGCTTTTCCCCCCAGTTTTTGCTCTGAATGGTTATTTTTTTCTACCTTGTATTCTAATTCACTGGTTAGGCCCTCAGCTTCTTCTAGTCTACTGATGATTCCTTCCAGGGTATTCTTTGTTTCAGCTCTGTAATTCTTCATTTCTGATTGACTCTTCTTCATGGTTTCTACCTTTTTTTTCATGCTGGTGTAATTCTCATTAAGTTCTTTATAGTTTTCTTTAAGTTGCTTGTAGTTCTCACTCAGCTGTTTGAGTACCCTTTAACTATTACTTTGAATTCTTTATATGACAAATTGCTTGCCTCCATTTCATTAGTTTCTTCTCTGGCGATACCTCATTTTCTTTCATTTGGGGATTGTTAATTTGTCTCCCCATTTTGGAGGTCCAGTACTCTGGGGCACTGGGTGAGGCAGGTAAGGTCACGGAGGCCAGTCTGTGCATCTGAGGGTGATAAGTTGTGCCAGGTGGCAGCATTATGTCCATTCTTCTGTTGGCACAGGGTTAGGTGTGCCGGGTCACAATGGCAGGTCCCTTTGTCTAGGGATGTCGGGTCGTAGCAGGGTCTAGTCTTTCATGGGCTCCGGGTCAGTCATACCTGGTCACAGAGGCAGGTTTGTGTGTCTGGGGATGTCATGTCACTGCTATGGGGCTGGTTGTCCAGGGGCACCAGATCAGGCTTGCTGGGATGGGGCAGCAGGTCCATGTATCTGTGCAGGCAATGTGTCAATGTGTTGGGGTAGCCATGTGCATAGCTCCTCAAGGCATCAAGGTAGGCTGGGGGCTCCACTCCTCAAGGAGGCGGGGCAGGCCGAGTGTGCTGCTCTTCAAGGCATTTGTCCAGTCATGCGCACTGCTCATCAAGGCCAGGAAAGACAATATTTTGAAAAGATAATAAGTGAGACATTTCCAGAATTTTTTGAGATATGATTTCACACATTCAGAAGTCACAAAAAATCCTTCTTATCTGTATACATCAAACCTCACTTCTCACACCTCTGCCATCTTGAACAATCTAGTTCTCGACCAAGTTGTTCATGAAAAATGTCTCAGTTGTTGAACAAAACTTTCGTTCTTGACCCAACAGCCCTTTCATGCTGATACCTGTATTATGCTCTCTCAGCAGCCCTGGATTTTTGGTTTTTGTAACAGATTTATTAGTTGAAATCAAGACATTACATATTCTAGCCCATCATGATGCAACATTTGGCTCTTTTTTGTGTAACTGAAACACAGTAATTTGTTTCATTCCATTCTTAAGACAATGTCATAGAGTCCAATCCCTCCTGGGTGGTCATATGTTCTGTTAGAGACTTGTTATTATTGATTTCATAGTCCTATTTTTGATAATGGTAACAGGCTCAGCAGGATGTCCTCATAATCAGCATACTTATTGTTGTTGATCTTATTGCTGCAGGGCCAGACAAGTTAATGGCTTGCCCTGTATGCCTCCCGATCAAACTTTTCTTTAGAACTCGGACCACTAACTTCTTCAAAGATCCATTCTACCTCATATACTTTGTCTTCCAACTCACACTCATCTGAAATGTTCAAGGTAGCAATTTTGTTGTTCGAGGTAGCAATTTTGTTCTTTCCTTTTAAGAATACAATCCTGGCCTTGTTTAATTTTCTATTCCTGGACATTTTCCTCAATGCTGTTGTTGTGAAGTCTGGTTATGAGTCTTCATTTACCAAGGGCACTAGCTCAGGGGAGCTCTCCAGCTCTGAATACTCCAACCAACTCATATCACAATTGATGGCTTCATTGACTTTGTTAGATTGGGCCAACTGGGCAGCAGAAGGCATGTACCCCTGGGGGCAGCTGTCCCTCTTTCTAGCTTCTTCTTCACACATTTTATCCAGGGAGGTGTCTTCACCCTTACGAGGGTTATAGAGCATTCCCCTACTTTCACAGGAACTATGTGAAATCCCATTATGCCACAACTGCTGAAGTTCAGTGAGTTCCCTTTGTTCACATCCCCTGCCTCCCATAGACACCATAGTGCCAGAAATTAGGTCTTCCATTAGGTGTAGTGGGCAAAGGGGTCTGGAGTACTAGGAAGCCCAGATACTTTCTGGGTACCAGTGACCATGAAATATACAGATTTCCATTTCTGAATCCCGCCCTAGGAACAGAGAGTGGATTATAGATATAATTCTGGCCCCAGCACCTTCAGCGAGTCTGCTGAGCCAGGCTATTCAGGTTATTAAAGGTATGGGGCTGTTTTCTTCAGAAGGTGTGTTTTTTTCTGAAGAGTTCATCTTCTAGGCCAGTGATGGTGAACCTTTTGAGCTCGGCGTGTCAGCATTTTGAAAAACCCTAACTTAACTCTGGTGCCGTGTCACATATAGAAATTTTTTGATATTTGCAACCATAGTAAAACAAAGACTTATATTTTTGATATTTATTTTATATATTTAAATGCCATTTAACAAAGAAAAATCAACCAAAAAAATGAGTTCTCGTGTCACCTCTAACACGCGTGTCATAGGTTCGCCATCACTGGATCTAGGCTGTTCTATTTCTAAGTCTGTGACACCAATCTCCTTCTGACCAAACCAGGAGCATCTATGTCAGCCCTGAATTTTTAAAGTTTATTTTTCTCAGTGTTCTCTGGGCTTTCTAGATCTATCATTTGGTATCTGTCATTAATTTTGGAAAAGTCTCAGCTCTTACTTCTTCAAATATTTTCTCTGTTCAGTTCTCTTTTTTCTCCTTGTGTTATTACCATTGTGCATATGCTATACCTTTGTAATTGTCCCACATTTCTTGGATAGTGTCTGTGTTTTTCATTTGTTTCTTTGTGGTTTTAAGTTTGGAAAATTCCTATGAACATATTTCCAAGATCACTAATTCTCTTCTCAAACATTTCCAGTCTACTGATAAGCCCATGAAAAACAATTTTCATTTCTCTTATAGCCATATCTTAGTTTGGTTCCATTGATTGCTTTGTATTTTCAGACTGTTTGTTTCATGTCTTTTAGCATGCCTTGTATTTTTTTGATGAGAGCCTGATATGATATATCTGATAAAATGATAGGCCTTTATTGTGAGGTTTTATATTTATTTTGCTGGAGTACCAGGCAATTCCTCTTAAAGGGCAGGGCATGGACTTACTCTGGCACTCCCTCTGAGCTCCAGAACTAGGGGAGAAGCTTTGAAGGCACTAGGGACAAACGGGGAGGAACTGAATTGTCCAGCACCAGGACGAGGGCTAGGATCAGCTTTCTGCCAGACAAAAGTGCTGGCAGAGGCCATTGTTCCTTTGATGAGCCCCACCTACACAGAGACTGCAGGCAGGTGCCATATATGAGTTTCTATCATCCTGCCTCTCACTGTTTGCCATGCCCAGGTGATTCCCTGAGAGCTCACCCTACCCACTCGTGGGATCACCTAAGCATTTTCCAGTGGCTTCCCCATAAAATGGGTAATACTTCAGACTGTCCTAAAATCTCTCAAACAAGCATAATCTGGCCTTAGCATGCCCCATACCTCTCACTAAGTGGCCCCAGGCCTGGCACTAGCAGCAGCCAGCCTTGGTTCACAGCTTGGTCTTTCCTGAGCACATCCAAGCCCAGCACAAGTAGCAGTCATCTGTATATTGCTTGCGCCTCCTGGGGAGGCTCTAGGGCAGGGGTGGGCAAACTTTTTGACTCGAGGGCCACAATGGGTTCTTAAACTGGACCGGAGGGCCGGAACAAAAGCATGGATGGAGTGTTTGTGTGAACTAATATAAATTCAAAGTAAACATCATTACATAAAAGGGTACGGTCTTTTTTTTTTTAGTTTTATTCATTTCAAACGGGCCGGATCTGGCCCGCGGGCCGTAGTTTGCTCACGGCTGCTCTAGGGTCAGCGCACCTGGTAGAAAGCTTCAGACCACGTCCAAGCACCACCCAATCACCTCCATGTGACACACTCAAGGGACAGACTCAGTGGGCACCAGAGCCCCTCTAAAGTAAGTCCTTCTCTGTGGGGCAGGCCCTGGCACAGCTGATCCTCCACAGTGGTTGGTGATCACAGACAGTCCTTGCAGCTGATTGGCCTGGGAGTAAATCCCTCCCACTGATGCACCAACAGCAATCAAGGCTCAACTAAAACAGAAGAGTGTACACAGCCCACACAGGAAGGGGTGCACTTGGAGTGCCCAGCTTGGATAATCAGGGAGGCTGTGCCAATGGACCTTACAGGACACCTACTACATTAGGACCCTCTACCAAGCCCGGAAGATGTAGCAGCCCTATCTAATAAATAGAAACAAACACAGGGAGGCTGCTAAAATAAGGATACAAAGAAACACATCCAAATAGAAAGAACAGAGAAAAACTCCAGAAAAAGAATTAAAGAAAATAGAGATAAGAAATCTACTAGATGCAGATTCAAAACTCTGGGCATAATGATGCCCATGAATTTAGGGGAATATTAGTTGAAAGAGAGAGATTCAATGGCATCAATAAGGACTTAGAAACCATTAAACAGATATGGAAATCATAAAAATGAACTAGTGAGAAATGAAGGATACACTAACTGAAATGAAGAATAATTCATAGGGAATCCATGGTGGCATAGATGAAGTTGATAATCAAATCAGTTATTTGGAATAAAAAGAAGCAAAACACATCTGATAAGAATAGCAAAGAGAAAAAAAGCATCCAAAAATATAGTGTAAGGAGCCTCTGGAACAATGTCAAGCATACCAACATTCACATCATGGGGGTGCTGGAATGAGAAAAGGGAGGGAAAGAAATTGAAAATCCATTTGAAAAAATAGTGACAGAAAACTCCCCTAATCTGGTGAAGGAAATAGGCATACAAGTCCAGGAAGCACAGAGGGTCCCAAACAAGATGAACCTAAAGAGGCCCACACAAAGACACATCATAATTAAAATAAAATTATTTTTGTGATACAGAAACCATATTGGCTGAACAAAATAAAAAGCTAAGTGTATAATGAAAGATTGTTTGGATAGTTGATAAAATTTTAAAGGACTGTTAGAGACCAGGGGACTGTATGTGAAGACTGTGACATATTAATGTCTCAGGGTATTATATAGCCACTAGAGGCCCGGTGCACGAAAATTCGTGTACTAGGGGAGGGGGAGGGGTCTCTCAACCCGGCCTGCATACTCTCACCATCTGGGACCCCTCAGGTAGGGTCCCTAGGCCTGGCCTAGGGCATATCAGGGTTTTCCTGCCCCTGGCTGCAGGCAGCTGGCCCCACCCCCCCTGCTGCTGCTTGCCATCATCTGTGCAGTGCTGCCCCCCCCTCCCTTGCCACCAGTGGCCTCCCTCTGCAGGCGACAGGCTGGGGTGCATCCCTCTGCGGGCAACAGGCTTGGGTGTGATGGCTTGGCTAGCCTGGGCCTTCCTCTTTCTTTGCTGGATGGCGGGACCAGCCCTGAGGGGGCCGTCAGTCTACCTGATCTCCCCTAACCACTTGCCTGCCTACCTGATTGCCTCTAATTGCTGGCCTGCCTACCTGATTGCCCCTAACCGCTTGCTTGGGGGTGGAGCCAGCCCGCGAGGCCATGGTGGTCTGGTCTCTGGTCCTTTTGGTCATGATGCCTCTGGCTTTTTATTATATAGGATTAGAAATTATAAACATGAAGGTCCTTTTAATGTCAATGTTCTAGGATAGTATACTATATTCTTAAGATGTTCATCCAAATAAAATCATAGGCTTTAAGTCATGGTTAGTGTTCATGCAATTTAAAATTTTAAACATGTGGTGAACATTTTAGTAATTTATGGAATAAAAATAAATAGAATAGCCCATGAAGAAATCAAGAGGAGAAAAAACATCCTCAGAATGAAAAAAAAGAAATGAATATGCTTAAAAATAAAAAAATTAAGTATCTAGTTGAAAGGAAAAGATTAAAAAAATAGTCCCAGTTGTTGGAGACCCACGTAGTCTTAGATATTTACACATGTAAATTTATCCTCACAACAATCTGTAATATGGAAGACTTCATCCTTATGGTAAAGCACACAGAAAAGAGGCTTGGAAAGTCTATGTAGCTTGAAGAAGGTGCTCTATGATGAGTGACAACCAGGAATCACCTTAACTCTCCAAATCCAGAACCAATGTTCTTCACATTCCTCCATCTTGATTTATCAGGCTGTTGCTATATAGTCGGACAGTGAAAGACAAATACTGTTATGATCTCACTTATATGTTGAAAGGAAAAAAAATAAAATTTTAAACATGTGGTTTAAATAACCCCAATTGAACAAATTATGCCACCCTCCCCCACCTCCTGCTTCTACTCCTTATATTTTGAAGGTATAAAAATGGTCCAGAAGTAGAGTCTAAAAATTAAGAAATTGAGTTCTGGAGTCAGACTGCCTAGATTTGAACCCTGGTTCTGCCATTGGGCAAAGTACTTAATTTCTCGTAATTCAGTTTTAAATCAGTGAAACAGGGATAATAACGTTACCTACTTCACAGGGCAGTTGTAAGCATTAAATGAATTTATACAGGTTAATAAGATTAAGGGGGAGAGAGAGATAGAAACATCAATGATGAGAGAGAATCATTGATCGGTTGCCTCCTGCACGCCCAATACTGGGGATTGATCCCTCAACCCAGGTATGTGCCCTTGGCTGGAGTCAAATCTGGGACCCTTCAGTCTGCAGGCTGAAGCTCTATCCACTGAGCCAAACCAGCTAGGGCTATCACACTGTATATTTTTAAGGTAAAACTTTAACATATATATGTTAACATATAAATGTATGTTATGATCACATTTGAACTTCAAAATGCCCTGTAAGGAAGACAGAAGAAGTATTACTATTCCCATTTTACAAATGAAGAAGCTGATGATCAGAGTTTATGTCCCTTGCTTAAAGTTATGCCACTAGTAAATAATAGAGACTAAATTAGTATCCAAGTCTTCTAGCTTCCAATGTATGCTCTTCAAGCACACTATACTTACTGAATAGCAGGAAGCTTAGTAAATGAGAAATGAGGACTGACTTTTATGATAAATATTACATTTGATCTTTGTCTCAAGCAAGGAAAAAGTGGTATAGAGTGAAAGTATAGGTACTGCCAAATCTCAGGTGTGCCAAATAAAAATAAATGGTCACCGTGAATAATGTTGCAATGGATATAGGGGTTACTATACCTTTGTGCATAAATGTTTTCAAATTTTTTTTGGTGGATACCCAGAAGAGGGACTGCTGGATCATATGGTAACTCTGTTGTTAATTTTTTGAGGAACTTCATACTGTTTTCCATAGTGGCTGTATCAGGTTACATCCCCACCATCAGTGAATGAGGATTCCTTTTTCTCCAACACTTTTTATTATTTGTCTTGTTGATAATAGCCAGTCTAACAAGTGTGAGAGGTAGTATCTAATTGTAGTTTTGATTTGCATTTCCCTAATAGCTAGCGAATATGATGTGGCCAAGACCTGGAAACAACCAAAGTAGCCTTTGATAGATGATTGGATAAAGTTGTGAGATATCTATCTATCTATCTATCTAAAAGGCCTGTTGCATGAAAAGATTTGTGCAATAGACCTTCCCTTCCCCTGGCTGCCGGCACCGGTTTTCCTCCAGCACCCAGGATCCAGGCCTTCACTCTGGCTGGAGCCACCTTCAAAGTCTTCGCTCTGCCACTTCGTGCCGCATGCAAATTAACCGCCATCTTTGTTGGCAGTTAATTTGCATATCACACTGATTAGCCAATGGGAGGCGTAGCGAAGGTATGGTCAATTACCCTGTTTGTCTATTATTAGAT
>NW_005365111.1:1317104-1325074 GCF_000412655.1 Myotis brandtii | reverse complement strand
TAAGAACTATATGATTTCATTCATATGTGGGATCTAAAACGGAAAACAGCAAATGAACAAACAAAAAAACCCCAAAAAATTCATAAACACAGACAAAAGTATGGTGGTTTCTAGAGGGAAAGAGGGAAAGTAGGTAGTGAAAGGTAAAGGGTGTCAAATGTATGGTTATGAAAAATGATTTGAGATTGGGTGATGGGCACACAATGCAATATACAGATTATGTATCATAGAATTATACATTTGAAATTTATATAGTCTTATTAACCAATATTGCCCCTAAAATTTTAATAAAAAATGGACATCAACTACTACTATGCCTTTTAGATCTTCTCTTTTTTATGTTTTGATTTTTATTCCCTATGTGTTTGTGACATTAGATGTGAAATAGAAATAACATATACATTTAAAAAGAACTTCTCCTTTCATAATTTTACTTTTTCTTCACCATTATCATTTATTTTCTTTGGGGTAATGTGCCTTTTGAAACACAGAATTAAGGAACAGACCACACTATGAAAAAGGCTTGTCTATGAATATTATATTTCAGCCACAATCAAGTTGTTTTTTCTGTTTGAAGAACAAAGCTTCCACTGTAATATAAAAACCACTGTAAACATATTCTTGATATTTTTGTCAACATGTCAATAAAAAAGTAAAAAGTATGAAACAATAATAAAGCTTATAATTAACTTCCACCAATAAATGTATATAACAGAGCAAAATCTCTTACAGTTATACATACACATATGCGTAAATATAAGTATTCCTTAAAACAATTTGTAATATAAACACTTAAATTTTTACTTAAAACCCATTTTAGTTAAATTTGATCCCAGTAATAAGCATGTAGAAAAGTAGACCCCTTTTATCTTCTTTTTTTTAAACATATATTTTATTGATTTTTTAGAGAGAGGAAGGGAGAGGGATAGAGAGTTAGAAACATCGATGAGAGAGAAACATCGATCAGCTGCCTCCTGCACACCTCCCACTGGGGATGTGCCTGCAACCAAGGTACATGCCCTTGACCAGAATCAAACCTGGGACCCCTCAGTCCATAGGCCGACGCTCTATCCACTGAGCCAAACCGGTCAGGGCTCCTTTTATCTTTAGATAGATTTTTAATTACTTCTGTTCAAATATAGGAATGCCAGTTGTCTGGTTTTTAAGAAACCAGAAGGTCTGTGTGTCATGTAGGGAAAAAATTCCCTATAAGAACCTCAAAAATAACAAAAACTCCACCATTCTCTTTTGATGGCCTGAGTAAGCAGCCAAAGAACATTGGTCACAAACTGGCCTTTGGCCAGGTTTATCTTCTTCAGTTTCCAGACTGTACATTGCATGGAGCCTTTAGGAGCCTTTGGCTGACTACTAGGTTGTTCTAGCACTCGCACATTCTCTTTTATGGAATAAATAGTCCTACTTTGCCTACCCAGTCAATACTACAAAGGAAGAAGGTGGTAGTACATTTTATTTAGCTGATGGGTCATTTTAGTTCTCATTTGATGGCATACATGCAAAGAGATATATTAGTATGATTGAGAACAATTTGTTAACTTTATATCTTAAAAGGCTAGTTCTTATCCTTTGTAAAGCTTTTAATTGAGGCAGAAAACCTTGATCTTGGACCCATTTTTTGAGTGCCAATACAGAACTATTTTTCACCTTTTGGCAAATGATCAAATACATAATTTAGTTAATAGTTGTGGACTATAACTTTAACACTTAAAATACTTTTTGGACCTCTAATAATGTGGATGCATAAATGAGAGAGATTTATAGGCACACATTTAATTACTTGTAAATTATTAACGGAAATTGTTATTTTTATTGTAAATTGTTTGAGAAACTCTTTTTCATTGATTTGCATTGGAAATGGATTTACACTATTCTTAACATATTTCATCTCCTTTTTCTGGCAATGAGACCTTCTTCTTAGGTACGTAAGTCATGCTGGACAAAGAATGCTTTCTAAATGTAGACAGCCTTCTCCTAAAGTTCCCCCCTGAAAAGAAATACAGGAGAGGGTCAAAACAACAGTTTGATGCAGCCAGAGACAAGGTTATGACCACTGACTTTTGCATTCTAAGGACAGAATCACAAGGCTTAGTTTCACTGTGTAAAAAGTGAAGGTGGATGGTACGTTGAATATGATATGGCATGAAGCAGATCAAAAAGGCAGCTGTTACAATTATAATCATTCCTATAGCCTTTTTACGACTTGGTAGATTTTTCTTCATTGAATTTTTTAGTAAGGTCAAAATGATCATTGTGTAACAGACGATTATGATAATAAAAGGAATTATAAATCCAAAAAACAATGACACATAATGCAAGACCAAAACATGATTTTTAGCTTGATCATCCCGTGGAGGCTCAAAGCACTTGGTATTGTTTTTCGCATCTTTTAAAGGCTTGGATAGTAAAAATGGAGAACTGGTCAAAATCACAAAAATCCAAATGCTAACACATACAAATCTGGCTTTTTTCTGTGTAACCAAATTAATGTTTTGGACTGGGAAAACAATTGCAATGCACCGGAAAAAGCTCATGGCTGTCATAAAGAAGATGCTACAGTAGAGGTTGACATACAAGGCATAGGTGCTGAAGCGGCACAAAAAGTCACCAAAGAACCAAATGCCTTTGTGAACATAATAGACCACACGGAGAGGCAGTGTACACACACACAATAGATCTGATACTGCTAAATTAATCATGTATATTTGGAAGGCTGACTTCTCATGATATGTTTTTATGAGGACATAGAGCACAAAGCCATTGCCAAAGAAGCCCACAACGGAGATCATAGAATACAAGGTGGAATACACTTGATTGCGGAAGTCATCAATAGTGTCATTGCAAATAATATTACTGGCAGAAGATCCTGTCAGATTTCCAGCTCCATCCATGTTTCTCTAGGAATGTCTGCTTGTTGCCTACAATATATATATAAAAAATCTTGTCAATTTTTATCAGACCATAAAAAACAGGAGGTAGTAAGCTTTCACTTTATAGTGTCACTATGTATGCATTTTGACCATGGCAGGAAACAAGGCTAGTAGGACAATGAGGAGGAATTCAACTGCACCTAGTACCCAGGAGAAGCACTCTTTCTTACCTCCTTTTCCACCAGTGTTTGCCTGATGAACTTCCTCTTAATCTTCAAGAACTATCTAAAACAGCTCCGCTTTATTTTGTCTTATTACTCTAGTACTATTCTGTAAATCTTCCTTTAAAGTGAGTTTGTTTTTCAATTAGAGAAAAGCTCTAAAGAGAGTGTTATCATAAATATGAATCTATTTATCTAGTTATCTATCAATTTATTTATCATTTATCATATATTTACTGGAAAAGCACTGAATTCTCTTGGAGAATAAAATGTGGGTGAAAATTCGTGGTTCCCCTAAGAAGAGGGCTTCCTAGGTAACATCTGCTGGGTGATGCTTCAACCTAGGGAAAATAATTGGATTTTCTATTAATGTAACTAATTCCCCTGAGGAATAATCTTATTCTAGAATATGGTTGACTCTATTTAGAACCACAGAACACCAAGGCTAGAGACATTTTAGAAGCCATCTAATTATTTTAATGAGGAAAATACAATGAGGTGAAATGCATTTCTCAAATCTGTACCATAAGTTTGGGCTTTGAGGAAAGACTAGCTCATTGGAATATACTTTCTGGCTGAATATGTTGTACCTGTTCATCCTCGTTCTCTTCCTAAACTCACACTCACAGCTTTAACTGTTGAAAAATACATGTTCATTTCTTTCATAACAAGTTGTTGTTACTTGGTCAACTTAGGTCAACTATATCAGGGCAGTTAATCAGGGCAAACTAATCAGATAAAAATGGGGATAAGGTAGTGATTTTTTAAATGTTCCTCTACATTATTTTCCTTCATTCTTTATAAGATGGTGGGAGCAATTCATCAATAAGTAATGGTAGATAACTTTTGATTGAAGTCTAATGTGTTGGCCTTTTACACAGTTCTTGCTCAATGGTAAGAGAGGAGTTGGGGTTTGTAAGGTGAGAGGACTGCTTGAGCATGAAATAACTGCCAGCAATAGAAGAAACTGATCTCGTCTCTGCATAGGGACACAGAAACATACAGCTCTTATAGTGGTTGTAGGTGGGATATAACTCCCCATGCTTACTACTGCTAGCAATTATATCTGCTGCAAAGATATACGTCATCCATCCATCCAAGTTCTATTTTTTCCTTTCATTAAAAATGTCATTTTTTTAACCAAGAACTGTTGGTATATGATAAAAAAAATTGCTGAATCTGAGGCTGTATATCTTAAAATGATAGAGAAAAATTAGTTCACTGTTACTAACCTCTGCATTATTTCTCAGTTTGCTTTCCAAGTACCTGTCTCTTTCACCATTTGTCCTCTGAACTCAGGTGTAATTGTGGAAGAAAGGGAAATTGCCTAAACCTAATCTAGTGGTTTGTTTGTTAGCCTTGTATTGAGTTTTCCCCAAATAGAGCAGCGTTATGTTGTGAATCACTAGATGGTGCTGTTGAAAATTTTTTATATAGCTTTTGTTTTAAGAAGTACACTTGAAGGGTATTATGTAATTACCATCTGTCCTTCCACTATCGACCCTCACTATACCCTGCCACAAACTCTTTCTGGAATAATTTTTCATACATGATAGCTTCCAATTATGTTATGTTCTTGCTCTAAAACCTTCAATGGCTCCTGAGAACCTTCCGAATAAAATCCAGATTCCTTGGCCAGATTAAAGCTTCCTATAGTCTGGTTGCAATGAAACTTTCCTAGCTTCTTTCTTTTTTTGCTTTCATTCTGAGTTTATTTAACATTTCATCCAGCTGAACTGAAACAGTACATTGATCCCCACATTGGCAAGACTGCGCTAACACTGAACAGCCGCCGCCCGCAGCACGCGCACAGCCACTCCCGCCTGCGGGTCCGGCGCCTTTCCCAGCCATTGCACTTCCTGGGAGCGGTCCTCCAGGTCGCTGGGAGGTGGCCAAGGGCATCCTGTCCGTTTGTTCCTTTTTATAAACCACGGTTATGCTGACAGGAGATAAAAGCGCCAGGAGCCGGAGCTCCTACGATAATGTTAAGTAGACACAGCTCCACAGTTGCTAGCCCTTTTATAATGGCGCCTAAAAATGGCAGTTTATCCACCTTCTGCCCAGCCATTGCTTTTTCAGCAAAGGTGAGGATGCTGGGGGGGCTCCCAGTGAGGGGGTGAGCATTCTGGGGTAGCCGGGCGTGGGAGGGCCTCCCGGGCTGGGCTCTCGGTAGGAGCACCCTGCCAGCACCTCAGGGAGACCGCCTTGAATTTCAGGCTTTGACCACTTCTTCAAGAGCAGCATCTACGGCAACAAAACACACGCAAGGCCGGCATGTGTTGTGGGAACCTCTTTTGCTTCAAAGGGTTTAAGACGGAAATATGGAGAACATTTTGGAGGCATAAAGGACCTAGCTTCTTTCTTACTTCTCCCCTTTGCAGATCCTAGAATTCAATGGAAAAACTATTTAGCTATATACCAGGAATATTTTTCACATGTTTTCCTACCTGCCTATCTTTTTTCATGAATTTCTTCTTCTTGAAATGCTCTTTCCTCCATCCATGTGCAAAAACTACTCATCCTTCAGCACAAATTACATCTTAACCAAACCTTTTCTCAACCTCTATCCAAAGTAATTTCTATATTTTTCCATGCTGGGGTACTTTTAATCTATCTTGCAGATCAATGATTTGCATGCATGTGTTATCTTTCCTCAGAGACTTTCTGGATGATATGTAAGAAGGCACCACACACAGGGCTAACACATATGTACCTTGCCCATAAGTGCTCAGTAAATGCTAATTGAGTGAATGAGTAAATTAATGATGGAACAAGTTTGTCATTTGAAAGGATTATTTATCATCCAGATTCACTTAGTGTTACATTTTCATTCTAGTAATTAAAAATCTTTCCAGCCTCAGAGTCTAAAGTGGCTTTGTTAAGTAAAGTTGCTTCCTAAATTATTAAGGAAGGCACTAAATCATAAAGCTAACTGTAAGATTAAAAAACACCCACATCTTGATACAGAGTAATTATTTATTTGTCTGTTAAATAGTATAAATACATTTGAAACTCCCATATCTTTGAATAAAATATGCCAAGTAAATCTGATAAAGAAATTAATAGAAACAGACAAAGAAACAGATGATCTTTATTTCCTTTAAGAAACTTTCCAGTCCTTACAGACCAAAATAAGCTTTCCTAGTAATTTCTATATTTAGGTTCAATTGTTTATTTTTAATTAATCAAGTCAACTGACTTAAAGTAGGCCACTAAAAAAAAAGACTATAAAATTCTCAAACTAATAATAAATCCTAAAGGGGTAGGGATCATTTAGTCCAAGCCACTCATTATACAGGAAGGCTTTACTTGCCTTCAACAACATTTAATTCATATTTATAGAATTACTGTGATTCCCCGTTAATGAGACCCATGCTATGTAGATACTGAGATGCCTAATATTCCATTTCTGCCTTCAAGAAGCTCATAGTATTGTGGGGGAAAGGAGTGATGGCTCAGAGTGTAGAGAGATTACAATGCAGTATGAAAGAGTTATAGCACAAAACAAATGGTTATTAATTGATTAATATAAACAAGCAATAAACATAAATGAACTTAATTTTAGTGCAAATGATGAAGGAAGTTACTTTATGAAGATACTTTGCAAGTTAAAGAAACAGGAGTCATTTAGAAAATGGAACCATACCTCTTTGCAGCACTGCAGTATTCTTCAAAAATGTTCCTGGTTTGTGATCAGTGCCTCTTATGATATAGTATCAGATGAAGCCTAAACTGAAATCATAACACTGAAAGGGAAGTTAAAGACATTAGAAGCAGTCCAAAAGGGTCATGGGAGCTGAGCAGCCTTAAACACAGTTCCAGGGTGTGTGATGGGACATCAAAACTCTACTGACAGATTTAGGACGTGTTATTGAATTCCATGACTCATTCTTTTCTCTCCATTCATTTTTATATCCCCAGGGGCAAAACTTGGAATAGAAACCAGGGCTGATTATTGATGTTTGCTTTTGTGTACACGTAACTTCTGTATCTAAAGATGAACAGAGTATTATAAATACTCTTTTTGCTATGAAGCCATGGTATTTACCATATTTTCTCTTCTAAATAGTTTGTTATAAAGTTAAAAGGGGAAATAATTTAGGAGTTCATATCCAAGGTTCTAGTTTTTTAGGAATAAGAGTTAGAACAAAAAAAATCAAGTATATCTGTCTGGGATGTCCAAGGGACAATTTTCCCTAAAGGAAAGATGGCTTGGACTTTGGACTGTTCTTCCTAAAAACTCATAATAGCAGTTATTGTTTATATCATTAATTTGGCACATATTATATACCTTTGGAGATAAACTGTTTTATAATTTGTATAGTTAACTTTTAATGAGTGTATGTCTCTTCTCTTCAATTAAACTATATCATAAAATCTAACAGTATAACAAAACTTAAGAAATGAGCAAATAAGGGTTTTCTTGGAACAGCAGCAACTCGAACACTTTTATTTTAAACTAGAGGTCTGGTGCACAAACTTTGTGCATCGGGGAGGGGGGTCCCCTCAGCCCAGCCTGCACCCTTTCAAATCGGGGACTCCTTAGGGGATGTCCGACTGCTGGTTTAGCCTGATCCTGGGGATTGGGCCTAAACTGGCAGTCAGACATCCCTCTCACAATCTGGGACCACTGGCTCTTAACTGCTCACCTGCCTGCCAGCCTGATCACCCCAAACTGCCTCTGTCTGCCGGTCTGATCACCCCTAACTGCCCCCCCCACCAGCCTGGTCACCCCTTACTGCCCACTCTACTGTCTTGGTATCCCCCAACTCTCCCCCCCTACAAGCTTGGTCACCCCACGCAGCCTGCTGTTCAGTCGTTTGGTCATCCCTCACTAACCCACCTGCTGGCCTGGTTACCCCAA
>NW_005365111.1:1308268-1316728 GCF_000412655.1 Myotis brandtii | reverse complement strand
TCCCTTATTCCCCCCCTGCTGGCCTGGTTCCCCCAAACTCCCCCCTCCCCCTGCCAGCCTGGTCACCCCACACAGCCTGCTGTTCAGTCATTTGGTTGTCCCTCACTAACCCCCCTGAAGGCTTTGTCACCCCATGCAGCCTGCTGTTCAGTTGTTACTGTGATGGCAACCTCTACAATTTGCATATTCCTCTATTATTAGTATAGATTTGTGATACCCGATGGCAACTTTCATCCTTGTTTGCAAGGACCCCAGAGACTTGGCACTTTTCATTTATCTGTGGTTTAAGTGACAACAAAATAAACATCTTCCTCCAGTTTATTCTTTGCAAGTATAAATAGGTTGGAACTTTCCAAAGGAACTCTACTGAAAACAATAGGAAATCAAGAGGAAAATAAAGGAAATGCAAAAATATAAAACAGATAAGTTATAAAACTAGGGACCTGGATCTACTGCTACAATATTGCTGTTTGAGTCTACCCTGTCCTTCAATAATCATTGTTAAGATCTTCTTCAATTTCTTTTCCCTCTCTGAATTAACATAGATAACCAATAGCTAGCAGTCTGGGTGAAGTATAAGTTACAGGTGGGAAATAAAGTTGGCTTTAATATTTTGTTATTCAGTCAGTAATATATATATATTTTGTTTAACTTGTCCTAGGTCTCTGTAATCAATACAGATATACTAACTGAATGTTGAATGAAAAAAATCCTTTCTAGTCATGAAATTATGTGATTCCACTCATTTTATATATGGGGAAAATTAACTTTTGACATTTTCACAATTTTGTGTTTAGACAAAACTTTTACTTCTCCCTAGTGTGGAAAGAGAAAGAGGACCCTATGAAAAGTTTAATATTACCAGGCTAATATACTAGTTAACAATTTCCATGGTAGCTGTGCAATTACAATTTGGCACACTCACTACGTGCACATGAGCAAATGTAGCATTGTCTGGGTAACAGTGTAATGTTTCCTCAAGTTTGGGATCCTGATGTGTCTTCTATGCTTCCTTTAGTAATTTTGAGTTTTGCACCTAGCAAGCACTTAATACTTTACCTACTTTCCTCCTTTCCCTTTTCAGTTTTCTTGAGGACTCTTGTCTCTGACAACAGTTTTAGCACAATTTGATTTCAATTATTTAATTCAGGAGTTGTTCAGATATTTTATTTGGATATATATATATATATATCTCCCCTTGGTTTTTACCCTGTCTTTTTGTTGCTCAAGAGTTAACAAATGCCACTCTAAGTCATTTATATGCAAATATGTATGCACCCCTATGTTAACTGCAGCATTATTCCCAGTGGCCAAGACTTGGAAACAGCCAAAGTGCCCTGTGATAGAGGACTGGATAAAGAAGATGTAGTACATATACACAATGGAATACTACTCAGCCATAAGAAAGGATGAAATGTCATTTACCACAACATGGGTGGACCTTGAGAACATTATGCTAAGTGAAATAAGTCAGACAGAAAAAGCTAAGAAAGATATGATTTCACTCATATATGTATATGTAAAAGCATAAGCGACCATTACGACTGGATGACCGGACAACCAGCCAGTAGCTATGATGCGCACTGGCCACCAGAGAGCAAATGCTCAACATAGGAACTGCCCCGTGGTGGTCACTGCACTCCCACAGCCAACCTCCCGTGGCTGGCCAACCTCCTGTGGTCCCTCCCCCTGGCCGGCTGGCCCTGATCAGCCCTGATCGCAGGCCAGGCGGAGGGACCCCACATGTACACGAATTTGTGCACCAGGTCTCTAGTGTGGAATATAAAACTGAAACTTATGAACACAAGCAGCAGTGTGGTGGTTGCCAGAAGGAGGGGGGTGGGGGGAGAGAAGGGTCCTAATATGAAGTGACAGGAGAAGATTTGACTTTGGGTGGTGGGCACATGGTCCTATATACAGATTTTGTAACTTAGTAATCCACACATGAAACCTATATGTTCATGTTGACTAATGTCACCCCACTAAGATTTAATATAAAAATAATAAAAAAATAAAGAGCTTGGGGAAAAAAGAGTTAACAAATGCCTATAATCAAGTCCCAACTCTATATTTCAAGCAACCCTCTCCACAAACTAGCCCTAGCCTCCTATCCAACCTTCTGTTTCACAGAGAAAAGTGTTAATGGAAGAGGCCAAATAAGTTTTGCTACCTGGAGAAAGAAGAAATCCACTAGTAAGTACGAAAGAGAGTTTAGGGCTCTCAGAAAGAGAGCTTTGAAACAATGTGTGGCATCTTTTTGGATGTGCAGTTATTTCTAAGATATGCTGTAGAATGAAAGTGAGAGCTTAATTATTGGAATAGTGACTCTTAGGAAAACTTGGTTTAGGGACATGGTTACCCTGATATTCTAGTTTAGAATTCTGATAGTCTTGACATGCATATCCCTTGAGTGAAATATAGTGACTCCCTAAAGTTGGCTAATATATTTGCTCTTACAGTCTTATAGTACCAAAGTTTAACTTTTTATTTTATCCTGTCATCATTTAAAGGTATTCGTAGTTTCAACCCAATATATCCCCGACCTTGGGCCCACTTCCAGCCTTGCCCCACTTGAATCATCTTTTGAATAATGAAACATCTATTTTGACCTTGTTTGTCCAATCTAAACAAATCATAAACATTTTGTTCCTTTAAAAGTAAGATCTTGGGAAGTAGTCAAGTATACTTGATGTATCCAATAACCTTAATCAGGGGAGATGCCAGGACCAAGTTTGATCAGCAGAGTGAGAGATGGGAATTTGTTTGCTTTCTAACATTTGAACCCTAAAATGATCTTAGGAGATGACCTTAATTTTGGAAGTTGGTTCCCAGAAGACTGTGATAAAATTTCTGAAAGTGGACAAATAAGAACAGCTGTATTAGTCTAAATTTGGGGACTTTACCTTACTGATTGCACTTTGTTGGAGTAAAACAAATTATAAATACTTGGGAAAAAGGACTCACTTATGTGGGTTATTAAAGGTACAAGAAACCTAAGTATTCTACCTTAAAGGAGAATACTTTCTCTAAGGGTCAAGAAGATAAGTGAAAATTTACACTGAGCCTACTTTGTTCTCTAAAATATAAGAAGATTATGGAAAAATTTAAAATTAGAAAAAAAGCATGTTGTTTTTGTTTTTTTCTTCTTTTTTGTTTTAATTTATTTTTCTTTTCTTTAAAGCATTTTTTTAAAGGCCAGTTTGTTGGTTTTACAAAATGTGACTTTTTGAAAGGTAGACACAGTGTTGAGGGGGTGGCAGGAAATCTCTTCTGTTCACATTATGGGAAAGCAAGAGGGCTAAAGATGTTTAAAACACACAAAATTTCACAGTGAGATCATAAACTTAAAAAATATTTTTAAACTACAGTTTACATTTAGTGTTATTTTCTATTAGTTTCAGGTGTATACATAGTGGTTAGACAATCATGTACTTCACAAAGATTTCCCCTGATATTTCCAGTACCCACCTGGCACCTTACATCATTGCAATATAATTGACTATACTAGTGGCCTGGTGTATGGATTCATGCACATTGAAAGGAAATTAATTAGAAGAAAGATTTGTGTGGTAATTACGTTACTGCAAAAAATTACATGTCAAAATAGTATATATAATATTCTATCTAATAAAGAGGTAATATGTAAATTGACCATCACTCCAAGACACAAGATGGCCCCCCTCCATGTGGTCAAAGATGGCTGCTCCCATGTGGACACAAGAAGGCCGCCACAAGATGGCCGGCAGGGGAGGGCAGTTGGGAGGGACCAGGCCTGAAAGGGAGGGTAGTTGGGGGTGATCAGGCCTGCAGGGGAGGGCAGCTGGGAGGAACCAGGCCTTCAGGGGAGGGCAGTGGAGGTGACCAGGCCTGGAGGTGAGGGCAGTTGGAGGGAACCAGGCCTGCAGGGGATGGCAGTTGGGGGTGACCAGGCTGGCAGGGAAGGGCAGTTAGTGGCGAACAGGCTGGCAGGGGAGGGCAGTTAGTGGCAACCAGGCCGGCAGGGGAGGGCAGTTAGGGGCGACCAGGCTGGCAATGGCAGACAATTAGGGGTGACTGGGCCAGCAGGGGAGGGCAGTTGGGGGCAACCAGGCTGGCAGGGGAGCAGTTAGGGGGCAACCAAGCTGGCAGGGGAGTGGTTAGGGGGTGATCAGGCTGGCAGGGAGAAGCGGTTAGGGGCAATCAGGCAGGCAGGCAGGCGAGCAGTTGGGAGCCAGCAGTCCTGGATTGTGAGAGGGATGTCGGTGGGATCTGGCCTAAATGGGCAGTTGGACATTCCTTGAGGGGTCCTAGATTGGAGAAGGTGCAGGCTGGGCTGAGGGACACCCTCCTCCCCATGCACGAATTTCGTGCACTGAGCCTCTAGTAGTATTATAAAGTTAAAACACACGTGTGAATGGCGCTAGCAAGAGCTTTATATGTATCGTGCATGTATGAGTCAAAGTTAATTTTTAAATTGCCAGTGCGCATCATATATACCGGCTGGTTGGTCGGTTGGGTGGTCGGATGGACATACGGTCAGTAATGTAGACTTTTATATGTATAGATTCTCTATGCTGTACTTTATATCCCTGGAACTGTTTTGCTAACTACCAATTGTATTTCTTAATCTCTTTATCTTTTCATCCAGTCCCCTAAGCTCCTTTCCCTCTGGTAATCACCAGTCTGCTCCCTGTATCTGTGACTCTGTTTTAATTTTGTTTGTTCATTCCTTTTGCTCTTTAGATTCCACTTGTAAGTAAAATCCTATGGTATTTTTCTTTCCCTGACTGACTTATTTCACTTAGCATAGTACCCTCCAAGTCCATCCATGCGGTTGCAAATCATAAGATTTCATTCTTTTTCATGGTAGAGTAATATTCCATTGCATAGATGTACCTCAGTGTTTTTATTCACTTGTCTATTGATGGCCACTTGGGTTACTTCCATATCTTGGCTACTGTAATGCAATGAACATAGAAGTGCATATATTATTTAGCATTAGTGTTTTGGGTTTCTTCAGGTATAGTCCCAGAAGCAGAATTGCTGGGTTATAAGGCAGGTCCATTTTTAATTTTTTTGAGGAAACTTCATACTGTTTTCCACAGTGGCTGCACAAGTCTGCATTCCTACCAAGGGTGCACAAGCGTTTCCTTTTCTCCACATCCTCGCCAGCACTTGTTTGTGGATTTATTGATGAGAGCCATTCTGGCAGGTGTGAAGTGATACCACACTGTGGTTTTAATTTGCATTTCTCTGATGATTAGTGACTATGAGCATTTTTTCATGTCTATTGGCCATCTGTATATTCTCTTTGGAGAAGTGTCTATTCATGTCTTGTGGCTGAGATGATAAACTTTTGTTATTTTAAAGTTTAGCAATTGAAAAAATGTCCAAATAGAAAATCCTTAATTTAAGCTTTTTTTAAAAAAATTCCCATCTAAGGATATTTTTCCATTAATTTTTAGGGAGAGTGGAAGACAGAGGGAAAGACAGAGAGAAACATCAATGTGAGAGAAACACATTTATTGGTTGCCTCCTGCATGAGCCCTAACCAGGGCCCGAACCAGGGCGGAGCCTGCAACCAAGGTACGAATCATTGACTGGAATTGAACCTGGGACCCTTTGGTCTGCAGACTGATGTTCTATTTACTGAGCCAAACTGGGTAGGGCCTTAGTTTACATTTTTAAAATAGGAATGAGACCCGCATAAGTTGCAAAGGAAATCTATACTAATAAAAGGGTAATATGCAAATTAACTGCCACTCTGCAACAAAGATGGTGGTACCCATAGCCACAAAGATGGTGATGCTGGCCTGAGCCATGGAGCCGGTAGAGTGGGTGGGAGGCTTGGCTTGGGCGGCAGCCATGGAGCCAGATGGAGTGGGTCGGAGACTTGGCTTCCTTCGTTGTCCCGGGTGGGCGAGAGGCTCTGGGGCGATGAAGGAAGCTAAGCCTCCCGCCCTCTCTACCTAGCTCCATGGCTACTGCCCAAGCCAAGCCTCCCCGGGGCAATGAAGGAAGCCAAGCCTCCTGCCTGCCTGGTTCGATGAAGAAAGCCAAGCCTCCCCCATGCCCGGGCCGGCTGCCGAGGGAGACATGCGGGGAGTGCAATGGGAAGACATGTGGCGAGTGAGTGAGATTCCCTGTCTGGGGGGTTCCAAATCCGCCATTGGTTCCTTTCACCACTGACTAGAGATATACAGGGTGTCCTCTCAAAATGTGTACACACTTTGAATATCTACTAATTCCAATGGGTTTAAGCATGAAAAGAAAGAAACAACAATGGAGCTGTCATCTGTTAAAAGTGTGGGCACAAACCTGCAGTCGGACATTCCCTGAGGTGTCCCAGATTGGAGAGGGTGCAGGCCAGACTGAGGGGCCCCCCTCCCCCCTCCCCTCGGGCACGAATTTTGTGCACTGGGCCTCTAGTATTGTATTTTAGGTCAAATTGCTTCTGTAATAGTTTCAAAGAGACAGAGCTTGTCTCTTGCCCTGTTTATTGACTAGTGATTTGTAATTGCCTGTGTCCTTCCCTTGCTCATAATTTTTGCAAAGTACTGAAATTTTATTTTTAACATATTTGTTAAAAATAAATTGATTTAAAAAAATAAAAATTAATTTCAGAGAGTAAGGGAGAGTGAGAGGGATGTAGAAACATCAATGATGAGAGAGAATCATTGATCAGCTGCCTCTTACACACTCCCATTTGGGGATTGAGGCCGCAACCCAGGCATGTGGCCTGACCAGAATCAAACTTTGATATCCTGGTTCATAGGTTGACACTCAACCACTGAGCCATGCCGGCTAAGCACTACTGAAATTTTTAATCTGAGATATCTATGTAGACAGGTATTGGAAAGTAGACAACATTCACTGACATTTTGATTATACTAAACCACTCCTCCTTCAATAAAGGGAAAAAACTCTGCTTAATTTTCTACTGAGAGAATGTCAATGTGGACATGGCAGCAAAAACCCAATAGACTTTAATCTCCACTTACTAGCTGTTTGATATTGGGTGTTACTTAACCTTGCTGATACTTAGTTTTCTTATCTGTAAAATGAAGATAATAAAGGGTAAGAGACAGGAAAATAATACCAAAGAGAGACAAGAAGAAAACAAAAAATGTTTAGTATTGTACAAGTCAAAAGAACACTTTTGAGAAGGAATATGGTCACTGATTTCAAAATTTTCCAAAAGACCAAAGAGAATGAAGTTTAAAAAATGACAATTTGATTTAGTAATTAGGAAGCCAGTGGTGACCTTGGAGAAAATATTTTCAATAAAGTATTGAGTTTAAAACAAAAATACAAGGGTTAAAACTTTTAATCAGACTTTTTGGACTCCATTAAACAGTTATCATAAACAAGAAGAGAAAAAGGATGAATGAAGGTATATTTTCTACTATAGTGTAATAAATTATCACAAACTTAAAATAACACCCTCTTATTTTTTAACAGTTTCCATGGGTCAGGAATTCAGGTACAAGTTAGCTGAGTCCTGTGTTTAGGGTCTCACAGGGCTGCAATCAAGTTATTCAGAACTGTGACCACATTTGAGGCTAGGGATCCTCTTCCAAGATCACTGGTTGTTAGCAGAATTCATTCCTTGTTTTTGTATGATGAGGTCCTATTTTCTTTTCTTTTCTTTTTTTTAAAGTTTTATTTTATTGTTAAAGTATTACAAATAGTAGTACATATGTCTCCTTTTTTTCCCTATTGACCTTCCCCCGGCCTCCTCTACCCTCCGGCACATTCCCTCACCCCAAACCCCCAGTGTCTTGTGTCCATTGGTTGTGCTTATATATATGCATACGAGTCCTTCGGTTGATCTCTTACCTCCCCCCCAACCCTGCCTAACCTTCCCGCTATACTTTGACAGACTGTTGGATGCTTCTCTGCCTCTGTATCTATTTTTCTTCATCAATTTATAATGTTTTTTATTATCCATAAATGAGTGAGATCATGTGGTATGTTTCTTTCACTGCCTGGCTTATTTATTTTAGCATAGTGCTTTCCAGTTCCATCCATGCTGCTGCAAATGGTAAGAATTCTTTCTTTTTTATAGCAGTGTAGTATTCCATTGTGTAGATGTACCACAGTTTTTTAATCCACTCATCTGCTGATGGGCAGGCACTTAGGCTGTTTCCAGATCTTAGCTATGGTGAATTGTGCTGCTATGAACATAGGGGTGCATATATCCTTTCTAATTGGTGTTTCTCTTTTCTTGGGATATATTCCTAGAAGTGGTATTACTGGGTCAAATGGTAGTTCCATTTGTAAATTTTTGAGGAAACGCCATACTGTTTTCCACAATGGCTGCAGCAGTCTGCATTCCCACCAGCAGTGAAGGAGGGTTCCTTTTTCTCTGCATCCTCTCTAACACTTGTCATTTGTTGATTTGTTGATGATAGCCATTCTGACAGGTGTGAAGTGGTACCTTGTTGTTTTGATTTGCATCTCTTGGATGATTAGTGACTT
>NW_005365111.1:1305778-1306361 GCF_000412655.1 Myotis brandtii | reverse complement strand
ATAGGTTTTAGTTCTTCTTTGAATGCTTGGTAGAACTCCCCTGTAAAGTCATCGGGACCAGGGCTTTTGTTTGTTGGAAGATTTTTGATCGCTGTTTCAATTTCTTCGGTAGTTATCAGCCTATTCAGGTTTTTTGATTCTTCTTGTTTGAGTCTTGGGAGCTTGTATTTTTCTAAGAATATGTCCTTTTAGTCTAGGTTGTCCTCTTTTTTGGAATAGAGTTGTTCATACTATTTTTTCATAATCATTTGTATTTCTGTGGGATTGGTTGTTATTTCACTTCTTTCATTTCTGATTTTGTTTATCTGGGTCTTCTCTCTTTGCTTCTTGGCGAGCCTGGCTAGAGGCTCATTAATCTTGTTTATCTTTTCAAAGAACCGGCTCTTGGTTTTGTTGATCTTTTGTATTTTTTTTGTCTCTATTTTGTTTATCTCCTCTCTGATCTTTATTATTTCCTTCCTTCTGCTTACGCCGGGATTTTCTTGTTGCTCTCTTTCTATCTCTTTGAGTTGTAGGGTTAGGTAATTTATTACCATTGTTTCTTTTCTGTTTTTTTTTTTTTTTTTTTTTTTTGGTTTTTTGT
>NW_005365111.1:1282257-1305721 GCF_000412655.1 Myotis brandtii | reverse complement strand
ACCCAATATATGGTCTATCTTTGAAAATGACCCATGTGCACTTGAGAAGAATGTATATTCTGTGGCTTTGGGGTGAAATTTTCTGAAGATGTCAATTAATTCCATCTGACCTAGTGAGTCATTTAGGATTGATGTTTCTTTGCTGAGTTTTGTTTAGAGGATTTGTCCAATGGTGATAGTGGGTATTAAAGCCCTACTATTACTGTATTGCAGTCAATCTCTCCCTTGATATCCTCCAGAAGATTTTTTAAAAAATGTATTTGGGTGCTCCTGTATTGGATGCATATATGTTTCCCAGAGTTATATCTTCCTCTTGAATTGCTCCCTTTAGTATTATGAAGTGGCCTTCCTTATCTCTTATGTCCTTCACTTTGAGATCTAATTTGTCAGATATAAGTATTGCTACCCCAGCTTTTTTTTTCATTTCCATTCGCCTGAAAAACCTTTTTCCATCCCTCCACCATCAGTCTGTGTGAGTCCTTTATTCTGAGGTGGGTTTCCTGTAGACAGCAGATATATGAGTCATGTTTTCTTATCCACTCAGCTACCCTATGTCTTTTGATTGAGGCATTTAATCCATTTAAAGTTATTATTGATAGGTATTTGTTTGTTGCCTATTTTATTCTTTATGCCTGTGTCCTTCTTTGCTTTCTATTTCTTTTTCTTTTTTTAAAGCAGACCCTTTAGCATTTCTTGCATTGCTGGTTTGGTGGTAATAAACTCCCTTAGTCCTTTTTTGTCTGTGAAACTCCTGATTTCACCCTCAATTTTGATTGATAGCCTTGCTGTGTATAGTATTCTTGGATTCAGACCCTTCCTTTGCATGACTTTGTATATTTCATTCCATTCCCTCTGGCCTGATGTGTTTCTGTTGAGAAATCAGTCACTAGTCTGATGGGGGATCCTTTATAGGTAACTTTCTGTCTCTCTCTGGCCAATTTTAAGATTCTTGCTTTGTCGTTGGTGTTTACCAATTTAATTATAATGTGCCTTGGTGTCAGTCTTTTGGGGTTCATTTTGTTTGGGACTCTGTGAGCTTCTTGGATTTGTGTGAGTGTTTTCTTCCCTATATCAGGGAAGTTATCTGTTATTATTTCTTCAAACAGGTTTTCTATTCCTCGCTCAGTTTCCTCTCCTTCTGGTACCCTTATTGTGCGGATGTTGTTTCATTTCATGTTGTCCCAAAGTTCCCTTAGGCTCTCCTGTTTTTAAAGTTTTTTTTTCTAGATGCTGCTCTACTTGGGTATTTTTTCCTACCTTGTCTTCTAGCTCACTGATGCAGTCCTCTGCTTCTCCTAGTCTACTGATGATGCTTTCTATTGAGTTCTTTATAGCAGCTATGTCATTTTTTTTTATTTCTTTTTGGTTCTTCCTCATTTCCTCTTGGTTTTTACACATATTGTTGAATTTGTCTTCCATTGTTTTCTGCGACGTTATGACCATTTCACTGAATTCTTTCTCTGACATATTGCTTGCCTCCATTTCATTTACTTCCTTTTCTGACGATGCCTCCTTTTCTTTCATATGCGGGCTTTTTCTTTGTCTCCCCATGATCTCTCTTCTCCAGGTGTGTGGTTATGTAGGTCTCTCTCTCCTTTCCCTAGGTGAAATCTGACCTTTCCGTGAGAAGGTGCAGAGCTCATCCGATTCCTTGTGTTCACGTTTCTTGAGATCCAGTGTTCTTGGGTTTGCAGCTGGTCCCTGGGTGTTGTGGTTGTACAGTCCTAGGATGTATAGGCTTGAGGTCCTAATTTCTTAATGACTGCTGGCCAGTAACCACTCTTAGTAACTAGAGGTCACCTTCAGCCCTTGACACATTTTCCCCTTCTCTCTCAACATGGTTGTTTCCTTTCTTCCAGGACACAAGGAGGAAGATTTTTCTCTTCAAATATTTTTGACTTCTAAACCTTATTTTAAAGGGCTCACCCTATTCAATAGTCTCACCCAGGATAATCTCCTTTTAAGTTAACTGAAAACCAACTTATTCATACACAAGAATGAAATCCCCTTATATTCATAGGCCCAACCCTACACTCCAGGGGAGGAGATTATACAGATCTGTACATAAAGGGGTAGGAATCCTGAAAGCCATCTTTGAATTCCATCTGCCAAAGAAGAAATGTCTAGAAGGGATTTTCTAGGGAGGAAATGTGGTCCAAAGCCAAGCTAGAAAAATCTGCAAAAATGTGGTAGCCATGGAAGTATGGACTTATAAATAGAAAAGTAAGGATAATTGGTTAAGATGCTTCAGGTGGATGTTCATTTCATCTGAGACACCTTTTTTTTTTTTCCTGGCAAGGTAGGAGTGAAACACTATATTCTCCACATAAATGCTCCAATAAAAGAGGATTGTCAGAAATCTTTGCCTTGAGTCCTGATGAGATTGCTTTGATAAATTATAGCAAAGGTTGGGAATACAGCTGAAGATTTCCAGATAAAGGCAGAGTTTTGCAATGTTGAAAGAAGCTCTTAAAATAGGCACACATGCCACTAAAGAAAGCCCCTGTGAGAAAACAGAAGACCATCCAATTGTCCTTTAGTGTGGAGGAGCATATTGTACCTTATTTCCTTGAGTTTTTCAGAAAATATTAATGTAGTGACATTCTTCTCAGGAATACATACAGTTTTGAGACATTGAGAAGAACCTCTTCAGGTATCTATTCTTAGTAAATGTAGTGAATTGGGAGTAGTCTTTGACAATGCATGTAAATCGCACATTAAAAGTTAATTTAAACCTGGCCGGCGTGGCTCAGTGGTTGAACATCAATCTATGAACCAAGAGGTCATGATTTGGGGTTGTGGGCTTGATCCCCATTCTGGGGCATGCAGGAGGCAGTCCATCAATGCTTCTCTCTCATCATTGATGTTTCTATCTCTCTCTTCCTCTTCCTTCTTCTCTGAAATAAAATTATATATATATATATTTGAAAAATTAATTTAATTGAACAAATCTCTTCTGGTTTTATTACACAATTAATGGCTTATTATTTTGTCATAAATAGAATAAAATTAAATGTCTGTTGTCTTGTCTAAATTACCTCAATGTATTAAATGATGAGCTAAACTTTATGAGGTTAAAACTGATAATTTTAAAGGATAAGGCTGAAAAACCAAATTGCTAAGTTTAACTTCTATATCTAGAAAGATATTGGTAAAATTTCAATATCAGTTTATATTAAATACTAAGAATTATAAGAAGAAATTAAGTTAGTTTTGTAAAGAGAAGAGCCCATCAGCCTTATTTAAAACTTTAAATTCTATATTTCATAACATACTCAATAATAAAGCAAAAAAGATGGTATAACTATAGAACTTAATACTTTATGCCTAATATTATATTATAATAATTCATTAAAAATATTTTTTAAGCCTCTATTATTTCTATTTATCTACTTGGCTTAACTCTTCTTATCTGAAGCTCCTTAGCACAGGCAGCTTGTCTCACTAATTTTTGTGTTCTCAGCAAGCTTATCTAGGAGCCTGAGACATGGTAAGCCCTCAAAGGTGTTACTGACTGACATTGAATTGGATAAGCTTATACTTGAGAATGACAACTGATCTGTGTTGGTCTTCTACTGATATAGCTGTATTTCACTGGGTTGGCCAGGGCCTACCACTCTTATTAATGTCATTGATAATAGGTAAGAAAACAGAATCATTTTATGCACATGTTACCAAATCAGGTGGGTGGGGGTTACAATTCTCAATAACTTTGAGAAATTTAATGAATTGGGAGATATAACTAAGATGAACGCTCAGCAAGTTTGTTAAAATACCAGTCAGGAAATGTACTCTTTTGTTGAAGTAGAGCTAAAGAGAAAGGAAAAAAGATTGTGAGACAGAGAGAGAGACAGAGAGATAGAGAGGCAAAGGCAGACAGGAAGGAAATAAAGAACAAATAAATTAGGTCTAAGCATGGAAACAAGCTTCAACTTGTTTATATTAAACTGATAAGAACAGATACTACACTTGATCTTAGCCAAAAGGCCGAGAAGCGATCAACTTGTTTATAAATGAGCAGCGAGGAGGTAGTCCTGACTGAACACTGCCTTGATCATACCTTCTACCTCAGAATCTCCAGATTGCCTGTAGGAGAAAATGTAAATTTCATCACACTAGACTGTACTAAATTACTTCTTTGAGTTCCTTCTATTACTGTAAATCTATTGGCATAATATCAAACTTGATTCTCTGAGGGATATTCAATTTGAAAAATTATACCAGTGATAATCTGGGAACTCTTTACAACACAAATTGGTAGGACAAAAAGTAATTTAGCAGTGTCCTGGCATTCAGGTTTTCATGAGAATTTGAGACCAGATATGATCACTGAGTGAGTCATATGAGAAGGGAGAGAGTTATGTTCCGACGCAATTGTTAGGTGAACAAGTCATTAAAAAGGAAGTATGTGTCAGGATACTGAAAACAGTTCTTAAATAGTGGTACTCTGTTGAAGGAAGCTTTCAGAAGTGGCTGTAAAATCTCTGTTTTGGATTGAATGACTTAGTTTTATAGAATGTTAGAGCCAGAAGAGCACTTAGAAAACATCAAATACAACCACATTCCCTTCATGACCCAGAAAGATAAAAACAGAATTAGTGACAGAGTTGGGATGCCTGACTCACAGTCCAGTGCTATTTTCATTACACTACACTAGTAAGTTTCAGATTCTACAAGACCTGTCACTAAACACTGACATAAGACAGACTCATATACTGGGATAAATCATGGGATTTGGACAAACTGTTATGTAAAGGACTACACAATAAGCTAAGGACTGGTGCATTACTTTGTTCTTTCTTTGGTTATAATATGGGGGTACTGTTTATTGACTATTAGAAATTACAGATGTCTTTTAAAAATTTTTATCTTCACCCAAAGATATGTTTTTATTGATGAGAGAGAGAGAGAGAGGAAGAAAGAGAGAGAGAGAAATATCAAGCAGTTGCCTCCTGTACGTGCCCCAACTGGGGATTGAACCCACGATCCTTTGGTTCATGGCACTATGTTCCAACCAATTGAGCCACACAGGAGAGGGCACAGCTTTCTTTTTAATTTTATTGTTTCTAATCTGTTGAGTCCTTATAATTTATGCCAAACTATTAATGTTAAAGCACAGTTGTGATCCTATCACTTTCCTTTCAAAGGACTTCAGTGACCTAATAAGTTGAACTCAAAGCATCATTCAAGACTACAATAATATTTTATCATAACCTTACAGAGTGACTTTCTAAGGTTTATGATTTATTAAAATAGTGTTCAGCAGCCTGGGTGTAAAAGAGAAAAAATGCAAATGCTTAAATTGATGTAATATTAGAGGGGTCCTAGAACAAATGTTATGGAAGAAAAATGGGGTAAAGGAAGTTAAGAATGCTACCTAAAGAATGGTTAAAAGTAAAACCATGAAGAAGTTTAGTAGATTGGGAGAAAATGGATGGACCAGGATACTGGAAAAGAGTCATTGAGGTTTAATAACTGGTGTAGTAGCAATAAGGAATGAAACAACTGAAAATCTAGGAGATTATAGTCAGAGAATGTACACTGGAGTTTAATATTTCAGTTGTGTGCTGATAAATAAGGCCCTAAGTATGATCATGGAATGAGTAACCAAGGTGGAATGTGAATGAATGTTTTTCCAAAAAAGATGATCAAGAAAATCTGAATTCAATTTGTTGGATTGATTGTTTACATGGGAGATGGAGTTACCAGGATTTAGGGTAGAAAGGAAGATTGCAAGCCAAATACCAAAATATTCAGTGAATTATAGAAAAAGAAGTCTGAGGTCAATAGATGATGACATTAATAAAGATAATTAGAGGGTAGCATAGATGAATGGCTTGTACACTGTATGGGAATGCTGGAGTCCCAGGCATTCCTCATAAAGGGCCCAAGCATTCCTCATAAAGGGCCTGAACATGGACTTATTTGGACTCATTCTCTCTGAGTTTCAGCTGCTGGGGCAGCAGCTTGAAAGGAACTGGAGACATACAGGGGAGAACTGAATTGTCTAGCATCAGGGTGAGTGCTTGGGTGGGGGAAGATTTCTGCCAAATAAAAGTGCTGGCAGAGGCCATTGTTCCTTTTCTGAGACCTGCACAACCACCACCACCACCACCACAGAGCCAGCAGGCATGTGCCATATCTGATTCTCCATACTGTTTGCCCTACCTTGGTGATTCCCGGAAACCCAACCCCACAACTTGCAGGCCCACCCAAGCCATTTCCAGTGGCTTTTCCATAAAAATGGCCTCTCTTGCCTCATGCTTTGGACTTTTCTATCAAGCAAGCAGCATCTGGCCACTGCATTTGCATACCTCTTGCTAAGTGGCCCCAGGCACTATTGGCAGTTGGCCTTGATTCATGCTTGGGCACCTTTAGGCTCAACACAAGTAGCAGCAATCTGCAGATTGCTCTGTAACTCATGCCAGGTGGCCCCAGGCAGGGCACAAACATTGGCTGTACCTGAACCTTCTGTGAGGCCCCAGAGCCAGTGTACCTGGTGGACAGCTTCAGACCATGCCAGATTGCAACCCTACCATCTTCACGAGCAACACAGTCAAGGGGTGAACTTGGTGAGCACCAAAGCCCCACTGAAGGAAGTTCTGTTCCATAGGGTTGGCTCCTGCACAGTAGCTCCTCCACTGTAGTCACAGCTGGTCCTAGCAACTGATTGTCCTAGGGGTCAATCCCTCTCAGTGATACCCACAGCAATCAGGGGTGCACCTGGAGCACTCAGTTCATATGACTGGGAAGGCTGTGCCACTGGACCCTACAGGACACCTACTACACAAGGCTACTCTATCAAGTCTGGGAGACATAGCAGCTCTACTAAGTACATACAAACATACATAAGGAAGCAGCGAAAATGTGGAGACAAAGAAAGAGGTAACAAATAAATGAAAGGAGAAATCATCAGAAAAAACTAAATGAAACAGAGGCAAGCATACTACCAGATACAGAGTTCAAAACAGTAGTTATAAGGATGCTCCAGGAACTTAGTGTAAACTTCAACAGCATGAAAAAAGGACCTAGAAATCATAAAAAAAAGAAACATTCAGAAATGAAGGATTCGCTAACTGAAATGAAGACTATATTAGGGGAAATTAACCGTAGAATAAATGAAGCAGAGAATCAAATCAGTGATTTGGAATATAAGGAAGCAGAAAACACCCAATCAGAACAGCAAATATAAAAAATAATCCAAGAAAATAAACATAGTGTAAGGAGCCTCTGGGAAAACTTCAAGTATACCGGCATTTGTATCATGGGGGTGCCGGAAGAAGAGAGAGAGTAAGAAATTGAAAACCTATCTGAAAAAATAATGACAGAAAATTTTCTTAACTTGGTGAATGAAATAGACATAAAACTCCAGGAAGTGCAGAGAGTCCCAAACAAGATAAACCAAAAGAGGCCCACATCAAGAAACATCATAATTAAAATGGCAAAGGTTAAAGACAAAGAGGGAATCTTAAAAGTGGAAGAGAAAAGCAGTTAGTTACCTACAAGGGAGCACCCATACGACTGTCAGCTGATTTCTCAATAGAAACTTTGCAGACCAGAAGGGATTGGCAAGAAATATTCAAAGTGATGAAAAGCAAGGACCTACAACCAAGATTACTCTATCCAGAAAAGCTATCATTTAGAATCAAAGAACATATAAAGAGCTTCCAAGATAAGAAAAAGCTAAAGGAGTTCATTATCACTAAATTGGTATTACATGAAATGTTAATGGGTCTTCTTTAAGAAGAAGAAGAAAAAAGGAAATAAAAAATATGAACAATAAAATGGCAATAAGTACATATCTATCAACAAATAAATCTAAAAGCAAAATAGATGAACAAGTAGAACAGAAACAGACTCATAGATACAGAGAACATTTTGATGGTTGCTAGATAGGAGGAGATTTGGGGACATAGGTGAAAAAGGTGAAGAAATTATGAAGTACAAATTGGTTGTTACAGAATAGGTACTGGGCCAGGCGACCTCAGGCTGTACCCCCCACCCCGCCACTGGGGGATCTGAGGCTGTGCCCCCCACCAGGCGGGGCTTGACAGGGGTCCTGAGGCTGCTCCCCCTCCCAGCACCAGCTGGGGGACCTGAGGCTGCTCCCCCCACCCAGCAGGGCTTGATGGGGGACCTGAGGCTGCACACCCCCTGGCACCAGGCCAGGGGACCTGAGGTCATGCCCCCTACCTGGTGGAGCTTGATGGGGGACCTCAGGCTTCTCCCCTTACACTGGGCCGGGCCAGGGGACCTGAGGCCGTGCCCCCTGCCCCGGTGCTGGGCTGGGGGACCTGAGGCCGCCCCCCCGTGCCTGGCAGGGCTTGAAAGGGGACCTCAGGCGGCTCTCCCGCCTCAGGCCAGGAAACCTCAGGCTGTGCCCCCCACCAGGTGAGACTTGACGGGGGCTCTGAGGCTGTGCCCCTTCCCAGCGCCAGGCTGGGGACCTGAGGCTGTGGCCCCCACCTGGCAGGGCTTGACAGGGAACCTCAGGATGCACCCCCTGCCCGGCAGGGCTTGATGGTGGACCTCAAGGTGCGCCCCCTGCCCAGGTACTGGGCCAAGGGACCTTAGGCTACTCCCCCCGCCCTGGGCTGGGGGCCCTAAGGCTGTGCCCCCCACCCGGCGGGGCTTGAGGGGGACCTGAGGCCACACCCCCTGCCTGGTGGGGCTTAACAGGGGACCTCAGGCCGCACCCCCCACCCAGCAGGGCTTGATGGGGGACCTCAATGTGCGTCCCTGACCCCAGCCTGGGCTGGGGGACTTCAGGCCACCCTCCCACCCCAGAACTGGGTTGGGGGACCTCAGGCTGCACCCCCCACCCTGGCACCAGGCCAGGGGACTTCAGGCCATGCCCCCTGCCCCGGCACCTGGCCGAGGGACCTCAGGCCATGCCCCCCGCTTGGCAGGGCTTGACAGTGGACCTGAGGCAGCACCTCCGGTGGTGCACCCCAGACTCTGACAGGAGGAAGATTTTCATATACATTTTACTAATTTTCTTTCATCTCTGACACTTCTATTATAAAGAAAGGGCAAATAGCAATATTAAAATGTTTCCTCTAATTAATCCCCTTTTAATGTGCACAAATTTCATGCACTGTGCCACTAGTATGGTCTATAATGTTCTAATAACTAAGTATGGTGTCAGATGGGTGTGAGATTTATCAGGATGATCACTTAGTAAGTTATATAATGCTTAATCACTGAGGTTTATGCCTGAAACGAATATGATATTGTATGCCAACTGTAATTGAAAAATAAAAAATGAAAAAATAACAAATTATATAAAGTGGCACCAGGGAGCCAGGAGATATACAATGGATGCTCTAGCTCTCATAGTACATGCAATATATAAAAATAAGCAGCTTACTATTTTGGCTGTGTTAGCAAACATTTTTTTTCAGTTACAATTAACATTCAATATTACATTAGCTTCAGGTGCACAGCATAGTGGTTAGACATTTATATAACTTATGAAGTAATCTTCCAAAAAATCTAGAACCCCTTTGACATCATATGTATTTATTACAGTATTATTGTCTATATTTCCTTTGCTGTACTTTATGTTCCTGTGACTACTTTTTAAAAACTACTTTTTAAAAAATATGTTTTAATTGATTTTTTTTAGAGAGAGAGGAAGGGAGAGGGAGAGAAATAAACATTGATGTGAGAGAGAAACATCAATCAGTTGCCTCCCATATTCACCTGGACCAGGGACTGAATCTCCAACATGGGCATTTGCCCTGACCAGAAATCGAATCACTCTACTTCAAGTGCATGGGACCATGCTCAACCCACTAAGTCACACTGGCTAGGGCTGTGAATTTTGTAACTGCCAATTTGTACTTCTTAATCCCTCACCTTTTTTTTACTAACCCCAACACCCCTCCCACCTGGCAACCATCAGTTTGTTGTAAACTGTCTACTTTTGATGGTGAGGACAAAGTTTCTCTTGGGGTAGGGATAATTATTTGAAGAGATTTAGGATGTAGGAGCACTTATAATGCTGAGAGTGTTCCAGAGGGCAAAGTGGGAAAAGGGTTAGTAGAAATGTTATATGTGGAAGGAAGAATTAGGAGGGAGGAAGTACAGGTTATTCTCAGGATGTTAGAACCTTAGAAAGCAGTTGACCACAGAAGTCGATGGTTCAACTACAGGATTCATTTTTCTGTTTCTAGTTACTTCGTGTTTCTACTTCTTTTTACTTTTTGTTAGACTCATTTCTTTATTTGTCTAATCTCTACTACTAAATTATAGACTTTTTTAGAACAAAAACTGGGTATAATTAATATGAATACTTTCTATAGAATCTATCAAGGAGCATTACATTTGGTGCCCAATAAATATGTTAAATCAGACTAACTTATTTCAAAATTGCTTTATTGAGGTACATTGGATCTATAGTTCATTCATTATAGTAATTTTTTCTTTTTTCTTTGGTGTAACTTTTAAAAAAATACATTTTTATTGATTTCAGAGAGAGAGAGGGGAAGAGAGCTAGAAACATCAATAATGATGAGATGCCACCTCCTGCATGCCCACCACTGGGGATCAAACCCCCAACCTGGCATATGCCCTGACCGGGAACCGAACTGTGACCTCCTGGTTCATAGGTCACACTCAAACACTGAGTCATGCCAGTTAGGCCCTTTGGTGTAACTTTTAAAACAGTAATGTCCCCCCCCCCCCAGAACATCTTACCAAAGCAAAAAAGTACAACGTTGCATGAGAGCTAAATTTAAGCTGCTTGTTCCTCATTCAACTAAAGTGACATGCAAGTCTGACAGCAGAATTATGATTTACTGTGGGTCAGATAAAAGTGGGTTCAGTAGGTTCAACTATATTGCAAGTTCCTTGAGTGGTTATATCTTCATGTTTTCGTTTTCCTATTTTACTTCCCCTTATACTTCTCCATGTTTCTTCTAGAGTGGTTAGCATAGTGCTTTGACTAGCAGGAACATAATGGACAGCTAGTGAAATTCTATGCTATTCTCTTTTAATAAAATATTATTGAACCATGTCTGTAAAATATGCTTCTTCTTATTCCAAGAATAGGTGTCAGTTTGAGCCAGAAGTAGTCTTTCTGATCCTGTTCTAATGAATTTTTACATGTGAAAAGCTGAATCCTGAGGATGATAGTAGAATGGTCATGACTTGCTCAAGAGCACATAGCTAGTAACAAGGCAGCAAGTAGAATCCAGGCTTTACAGTCATCAGTCTGCTGTCCCAATACCAGCTCTTCCTTTTGATTTCCCTTCATCAATAACAGATTTCCTAGATAGTCAATTGAGGTTGTCAGAGTGCAACCAAAATCTGTGACATGCAAGTGTATGGTGTTTAGTTTTTGCTTCTCTCTTTCCCTTCAAGAATTTATCAATTTCCATGGCATAATATGATTGCTTTCATGTGGATAACTCAAAATCTTCCACCCTGGCCAGTGTGTCTTAGTTGGTTGGGTGTCGTCCTGTACATCAAAAGGTATCTGGTTTGATTACTGGTCAGGGCACATGCCTGGGTTGTGGTCTCAATCCCCAGTAGGGGGCATGCAGGAGGCACCCACCTGATGTTTCACTCTCACAGCAATCTCTCTTTCTCTCTCTCAAAATCAATAAAAAATCTTTTAAAAATATCTCCATCTCAGCTACAAAATACTCACTTTAACACTAGTCTCTCATTTTCAACTGCCTATTAGATTGCTTTTCTTGGATCACATGCCTTGTTCTTTTCAAATGTTTATAGACAAATATATGTTTTTTCCTCCAAAATCAACTTCTCCCACTAATTTTTCTTTTCTTTTTCATGGACATGAATAGTCTTCCAGTCACTGAGGCACAGAACCTGGTAATTATATTTGATGCCACTCCAACCTGATCTCATCCCTTTCATGCAAATTCCAAGTTCAGTTCATTCTTTTATTGTAGTATCTACTGATTCTCGCTCTTCCACCAAATCAGTTCAGGATTCTTATTACATGACTAGAGGCCCGGTGCACAAAAATTTGTGCACTCGGGGGTCCCTCATCCTGGCCTATGCTCTCTTGCAGTGTGGGACCCCTCGAAGGATGTCCACCCCAGTGGGGACCCTCACCCCATGGAGGTTTGGCCAGTCTGGGTGAGGGACTGATGGCTGTTTTCAGGCTGGCCACATCCCTTTTAGGGTCTATGAGGTCTAGGGAGAAGTATGTTTTTGTGTGTGGAAATGTAGATGCTATTGTGCAAGGATCTAGATAATAGTGTAAAGTGGAAGTGAAATGTGGACACCTCTAAGAGGGTAGAGTCTATCTAAAAAACCCTGTAAAATCTAAAAGAGTATAAGGGACCATGACTTGTGAATAGACACTTTATAAATCACTGGAGAAGAAAGGAATGGGGGTAGGCAAATGAATCCACACATTTAGAAAGAAATAGAAGGCAAAGAGCTTAAAACAAAGAAAGGCAAAAGTGTTCTGGTGGGGCTGAAGGAGAGTTCAAAAGTGGTCTGAGCCAGAGATTTATGAGAATCTGAAGACCGTGACAGTAAGTTCTGGGTAAAACTAATTATGGGTGTTTTTAATTCAGTCAACAGGAGAGACTGAAAGATTAAATCAGTATTCAGATGTATTTTTATGACTCTATTAAATTGAATGACTCCCCAAGACTTCCTTTACCTTTCTAGTAAATGTTAGCATGCACCGGATGGTCTGTATGTATTGGAGGACTGCCAACAGAAGGGGGGTGATGAGGGCAGCGTCAAAGCAGAAGAGGAAGTGGGGGAGGTTGCAACTCAAGGCTCAGCTTTCTAAGGCAGATACTTCTTCCACTTTTGCTGAGCAGTGGCCAGATGCAGGAAACTTGGTTATCATGAGGGTGCAGCTCATGGGGCCCTACTTTTATTTGGTCAACTCCCCAATACCCCTTTTTCTTAATCTCCATGTATCCTATTATTGTCAAATGAAAAAAGTTAGTTGTGCTGTTCAGCCCAAAAGGCTGAGCTCAGGAAGGTGAGGGACAATGCCCCCCACCCCCAGCTTTATTGAAGTATAATTGATGAATAAAATTGTAAGATATTTAAAGTGTACAATGTGATGATTTGACAGATATCTACATTATGAAGGGGTTATATCCAAGTTAATTAACTGGGACAATGTTTTATTACTTTTTAAAATATATTTTATTGATTTTTTTACAGAGAGGAAGGGAAGGGGACAGAGAGTTAGAAACATGGATGAGAGAGAAACATCCATCAGCTGTCTCCTGCACAACCCCCACTGGGGATGTGCCCGCAACCAAGGCACATGCCCCTGACTGGAATAGAACCTGGGACCTTTCAGTCCACAGGCCAACACTCTATCCACTGAGCCAAACCGGTTACGGCTTTATTAATTTTTTGATACGCAGGTATTTGTTGGATGGATACATGAATGGAGAATCACCAAAGAAGAGTATTTTGAAAACAAAGCACTATAAAAATGCAAATTGTTATGTTTCTCTTTCCTGCTCATACTGGACTGAGCTCAGGTTCCACTTCCAGACACCAATTTTGATCACCCCATTCTACATTTGTATTTCTATTTTTGAACTTGTATTGTGTTTATAGCTTGTACCAATAATATGGCATTCAGCATTCTAATACCTTGTATTATATCTTTTTAAAAATATATTTTATTGATTTTTTACAGAGAGGAAGGGAGAGGGATAGAGAGTTAGAAACATCGATGAGAGAGAAACATCGATCAGCTGCCTCCTGCACACCCGCTACTGGGTATGTGCCCGCAACCAAGGTACATGCCCTTGACCGGAATCGAACCTGGGACCCTTGAGTCCACAGGCCAACACTCTATCCACTGAGCCAAACCGGTTAGGGCTTGTATTATATCTTTTAACGCGTAGGAATCTTGTCTCCCTAAGTAGATTGTGAACTACCCTAGGACAAAAAGAAAAAGTCCAGCCTTTTTCTTTCTTTAACTCTGTGAATCCAAAGCCTAGCCTATTACAATGTTTCACACATAGAAAAATGTGCAATAAATGTTAATTGAGTGATTGGTTATTGATTGACTGCAGCAAAGCTATACATCTTCCATGGGGTTTTAATCTATAAACAACCAGGCTTCTACTAATGATCTCAGTGGCTTTCCTCCATGTAATAAAAGATTGAGGGAAAAGGAGTAGAAAGACCCTCCTGTCATCACTGTAGCCTTATTATCACAATAAGTAGCTTTTTCACTTGGCTTTTTCAAGGATATGCTTAGCAGCATCTTCACTGGTACTAGAAACTACAGGGGAGTTGGTAGTGTACTGCTGACAGTTCTAAGATGTTTCCTCTCTAGTAGTTTATTCATTCTTAAGGGGAGAACATCACACTCATCAAATTGGGCCACTCTGTTGTCAGTTGGATTCCAAACGCAGGATAATGCCAAGTCCAAAAAGGACTTGGACTATGGCATTCAGAGCTAATAACACAGTGTGCCCAATGTATAGTACTGTGACAAATATTTATTCTGTATCATCAGAATTAAGTGATGCATAAGAAGAAACTTGAAGGGAAATGCAAATCACAAAATAGCAATAGATACCTTGAGGAGTGTATGAGTGTGGGTGGGAATGCACAGTGGAAGAAAAGGTCTATCCTTAGTCCGAGTGATATAAATATGTTATAGACATATAGCTTATATACATCTGCAATTATGGTAAAGCACTAATTAGAGGGCCTACCTTCTTCCAGGGATACATGAATAAGTCTCTAGTTAATTACCAGAAACTTGGAATCCTTGTAAGTTCTGAGGCCATTGCTCATAGCTGACTCTGAGGCCTGCCCCTAACTTCTTGGTATTTAGATGCCTGGATCTTGGAAGCAAAATAATTATTCTCTAGGAGATTGCTTTTATTGAAGGCCTTTGTCTTAAACAAGAATTAAAATTTAGTTTAAACATAAAGGGCAACAAATTTTGAATGAAAAAAAAAAAGCTTTTGATATCTTCTGAGGCCTGAACTTCATAGGAATTTCGGAATAAGTACCTCAGATGTGTCAGAGATGTGTCAGAGATGTGTCAGAGATGTGTCAGAGTGCTGTTTCTGTTAACTTTATTCCATGTATCATGTTGAATCCATGACAGTAGAAAGACAACACTATATAAAAAAAGAAGCTGTTAATATGAAATAGATGAGAAATCTTAAGTTGTATATGTTAGACATCTCAAAATGTGATTCCAAACTGGATTTTTTTTTCCTTTTTAGGGAAAAGTGGTTGATAGAAAATTAAAGAAAGCCTGACTATGCCAAGTTTAGATCTCAGCTCCTTTTTCCTTTTCCATCAGCCACATTTCAGTAGGCGCTCAAATGTCTGGGATATTTTGACTCAATAAACAAGCTAAATAAATAAGATAATTACATTTTATTCCTCAAAAGGAAAACAAACTCTGTTTAAGTGCTCAAGGGTCTATGTTTATTTTTCTGCTTTGTCTCTTTCTCCCTATTTTATAGCAGGGCCCGGCCTTAACTTCTTCTAAATATTTATTGATTTTTCTTTCTCTTTTCTCTCTTATGAATTTCCCTCTAAATGCAGAAGCAAAACTGGTGGGGCACAAAGAATAGAGAGGTCATGATAAGATGAGATGAAATGAGGAAGCAGGGTGAAGAGTTTTGTGATGCATGACTTATGTTTAAACAGTGGTCTTCTCTACCTACCTATAAAGAATTCTCAATTGAAGGCAAAAATAATTGTCAGTTGATGGTGTTTTAGCACCAGTATTGTAACATGAATTACAGGACTTAAGATGTCTGGATTTATAATCTGGTTAAATGACTTCCTTTGTTGTCTTTTCTGTAAGAATAATGATGTACCACTATCTGCTATGAGTCTATCAACAATCAACAATCAATACAAATCAACAAATTGGTATTCTGATTCATGAATCACTTTTGTAGGGTTGGTTAGCATGAATCTGTCTCCTGGACGTTTGCTCATCCTATTGAACTGGAAAATGTTTCTCACTGGCTTTCAAATTATACCTTGTAGACATCTATGTAGTCTGAAACCCAAATAACATTGGTTTGAGGGATAAAAATGACTTTAGGTCTTTGTATTTTATGGAGAGACACATGCACTTTACTTACCTATATATTCTGGGAACCTGATTTGTATTATAAACAAATTGCTGGTTGGACAAGTGGCTTTAGGACAGAGCAGTGAAATATTGTGTTACATTCAGAACCTGATGTAAAAATTGTTTTGAACCTTACGATGGACATAATGGAAGTAATAGCTAATGAATAAATATGGATAGTGTTTTCACAGAAATACTTCTTAAATACTACTCTTAAATATTTTATTCCTCTCTCTCTAAAATCAATAAAACATTAAAAATAAATAAATAATAGGTAAATAAAATTCAGGTATTGTAAAGTTAGTGGTTACCAGAGGGCTGGCTCCTTCTGACATGTCCAAGGAGTTGGATGGCATTGCTGATACTTATAGTGAGGCTCCTGGTATAGAGCTATAGTGTTGTAAGCAGAAAGTAACTGGCCCTACTCCCTCCATATGCTATCAAATTTGTTGTGTATTTTATTAACTTGGAATGGACTTTAAACAAAACCCTTTAGTAAGGTGGTTTATATTTTCAAGTTGCTTTCATATTTGTATTTATTATTTTAATCATCTAAAATATTCCTATAAGCTCATTACTATGTTTGGTACATGAGGAAACCAAGAAAAACTGATGCTTAGTAATTTGCTAAAGACCACATAGCTGATAAACAAAAGTAGAATGAACTCCCAGCTATCCAGGCTGTTTTCTTTCCACTGAAACCTGAGCAGCAAGGTAGTTTAGAGCAGCCACTGTTAAGTTGCAGCGTTTATGATAGAGTTCAAACTAGAAGATTGCTTGAAGCAAAAATTCTCCATGTTTGCTTATGTTAGAGTAACTTAATATTTATTGATTGTTCATGGTGTTGATAAAGCATGATGCTAGTTATTGTTGGGAAGGGGAAATTTAAAAGAATAAATAACTTGATACCTTTCCTCAAGACGCTTGGTATCTTTTGAGAATTGTATTTCTGTACCAGAATAGTGAGAAACTAGGAAAATTCCTAAGTAAGTGGATGGAATAGGAAATGGAGACAAGGAAATTAAACAAGCTAAACAATTTGGACAGCTGCAGTTGGCTTGTAAATAACAAGTCATTCTCTTCCCGAAACCATGGACACTGAAGGCAAATGGTTAAAGCCTCCTCAATTAGAGAATACAGGAAAGGAGGGGCTAAGGGGAAAGGAAAAAGGGCAGTTTTATTTTATTTCCTAAAGAGAAAAGCCAGCAGTCTCAGGGCTTGGCAAGATAAAGTTGCCAAGTACTTCTCATGAATTCTGGGAAGGCCACAGCAAAGTAAAATGGCACCTTGAGAATTAATCTGTACCAAAATATCCGGCAAAGGAATTTTAAAACCTATAAACAAAAAGGAATAAAATATTAAACCTCTACCAGGTGGGGACTTCCCAAATTAGTTGGGAAGTCAATCTGCACCTTATAGGGCAGGTATATTTTGATAAATTTGCTTGCTTTGCTTCTTTAATAAATTTGCTTTGTTATAAAGAAATCATTTGCTATCACTTGTTTGAAGTCTTTAATGCAAGACTGACAAGAACCAAGAAGGGGACAGCCCTCCCCCTCCAACTCACAGGGGCTGTCAGATAACACCTTTTCTGGTGTTTTGGGGTGCCTATAACATTTCTGTGGTTCTTATTTCTGAAGACCCTCTTCTTCCTCTGGCCTGAAAATGTAGAAACTGCACAAATTTCAGTCCTTGGTCATCTCTTAGATTTACTTTCTCTAAGTTGAGCCATTTTTATGGCATTGGCTATCAATCATACTCCCCAGATTTAACTTTGGCCTGTACCTCTTACCCATTACTTACATTCAGGGCCATTATTTCCAACCATCCATAAGACATTGTTTCTTGGAATTTTTGCCATCTCCTCAAACTCAATAGGTCAAAACAGAACTAAGCATGTTCTACACTCCCCATTTATATCCCCAACTTACCTGATTCTAGGAATAGCAGTAGCATCACAGATATCAAAGGTTCAAAATTTCAGAGATATTGCTGACTTATTTCTTTCTTATTCTGCCTTATCTAATCATTCACCTACTTCCATCTATTATTCCTTTTAAATGTTTCTTGAGTTCTTATAAAGTCAATTTCCACTGCTATCAACCTAGCCTAGAGCTTCATTAAATTTTACTCCCATCTCCATTTTTCTCAAGGTGTAGTCAGAACTATGAAACTCTGTCAGATTCATATTCTCAAAATGTTTTCATCACTTATTCAAAGTTTGCTAATAAGATTTCCCATTAAAAAGTTCCTGGAATTCAATGTCTAATAATCTTGTCTTAAATTTCTATCCAAATTCATTTCCTGTTATTCTTCAACTCAATCCCTTTATGTAACAGATCAGGCTCCTTGGTGTACCCTGCAGGTACAACAGTAAGTTCCTCAAAGGCAGGAACTACCACTTACCTTGCTCTGTGCCACAAACTGTATTGAGCTTAGCCAATACTTATTTACTGGATTGCAATGTATTTGAGATATTGTCATAAGAACATAAGAAATAGCAAAATGGGTCAAAGTAGTAGTCCAAGCAGAACTATAGTTTTTGGGAGATTATGATAGCTTTCTTCCATGACATTAAATGCGCAAGGTTGGATATGTACCTTAAGGAAATCGTTGCCATTTCCTTAATCCAGGAATGGGGGATCTTTTTTTTCTGCCAAGGGCCATTTAGATGTTTATATCATCATTCACAGGCCATACAAAATTATCAACTTAAAAATTAGCTGGCTATATTTGATTAAACATTTAATTAACTCACCTCTAATGCCTTGGCAGGGTCAGACTAAATGATTTTGCAGGCCTTAAAAGGACCGCAGGCCAGACGTTCCCCACCCCTGCTTAATTCCTTATCATCACCAATGATGCAGCAAAGGCAGATTTATAATTTCCTGCACCGTGGAAAAAAATCTTGATTTTATTCCAGATAACTAGTTTCTAAACACATCAAAAGTTTGATTAAAGGCAGGAGGAAAAAGGTACTAGAAAATGAAATTGATAGTTCTACATTAGGAAGACACAGAAACGCTGGATTGACTGGACTTAACCGGCAAACTTTCTTTAGCCTACCATTCTTTTGGGGCTCACTGGCTCCCAGGCTGGTTTATTTTATTTGCAGGAACTGATGGGCATACAATGCAGTCTCAAGTCCAGGTTTAGTTATATTTTGTTTTTGAATAATCATCTGATAAATATATGGTGTCATGGCCTCTCTCTGGATTTCAAAGCAATCAGATCACTGGAAGGCAGAAAAACTGAATTAAAAATTCTAGGACTTTTCTTTTTTTAGCTACTGATGGAACCCACAAACAATTTCTTTACCCCTGAAAACAGCTTCTTTGCTGCTAAGTAGAAGAATGTGCCTGGCCAACGATTTTAATTAAAATGTATGAAGTGTTGGCTCTGTAAACCTGGTTTATGTCAGATATGTCTAAGATACTAAATAGACCATGCAATTTCCTTATAGTTCTGAGAGCTTTCTATTTTCAGTCTCTAGTCATAACTTGCCAATTTCTAGTTATGTGATATGTTTACAGATTATTTCTTAGCCTCTCTGAGTCTATTTCCTTATTTTCAAAACAGGGATAGTAACACTTACCCCATCTAAATTGCAGAATATTGAGAGGTTCAAGTGGGATAATTAATGTTAAACTACCAGATAATTCTTCACTGGTTTACCTTCAGCAGTCATTATAAATTTTCTTTCAACAGTGAAGGAAACTGCCACTACAGATTAGAGAAACTCCATTAAGGCCTTAAAATAGGATTTTGAAATATGCCCCACATTTCCAACTTAATTGCACAGGTGCTGGAGGCTGGGGGAATGTATTCACTGTATTTTGCCGCATTGAGCCCCTACCTAGAAGAAGCACTGAGCAGACTGATTGGATTATCAAATCCCTGACCAATAAAAAAGGCAGAAAGAATTCAATTCATACTGGCAGCCTAATTTAAGGCAGGTAGGGTAGATCCCCAAACTCCCAGAAATTTGTTGAAATCAACAGAAATTTACTACATACAGTTCTAGTCCTAGCAATGAAACATTGAATATCCTTACCTGCTAAGTTCAAGGTTGACACTTCAGGGTCCTTTTGAACTCACTCTCAGAAGCAAACTCCAAGTCTTCAGTAAATCCAATCTACCTGTTTCTTGGAAAGATAAGCCGTCATTGGTGATCTCCACAGTGAATCTAAATAATCTAGACAAGCGCAGTTCATTCACAGGACGCCTGCTCTTTAGGCAAGTTTCTTTGAAAAGATGGGTTGCTGTTGTTTTTAAGAGCAGAGAGGGTAGAGCACATGTCAGCCAATGTATACAGATTCTTCTTCCTCTTTCAGATTAGTTTTCAGACTGTTTTAAGTAAGCCTAAGTTTTACTTCTCTGGTGCCAAATGGGGGAGGGAAAAGAAGGGGGAGGGAAGAAGAACAGAAACTGGAGACTTGCAGGTTATTTTGTGTGTAAATGAGCTTTTATCCCTAGCTCCAGCAACAGAATCTTCAGGAAATCACACAGCTGCTCTGAGATGGGAAGCAGGAAGGAATATATTCTGTCCAGCTTAGTTCTCTCTGACTTTTATGACTTGGGGTTGGTTAGACTATTTGTAGGCGGAGAAAGATAATCCTACCAGTATATAGTAATTTGTCATTATGTGAAACTTGATCTTAAGCAAGATAAATTAATTCTCTCTCTTTCTCTCCCTCCCTCCTTTTTGACACTCATGGCTCTGTCCACATTCTAAAAAGGCTTTTCTTTTCTGGTGCCTTATGTCCTGGAAAATAACTGCCTTAGTTTGAGCTTGGTTTTCTGAAATCCCCATGACAATACATTGCCTCCACTGAATTAAAAGTGGTTTGTTTTCTGTCACACAGAGAATAGTCTGGAATGTTTGGGGTTGCTTTCAGTGGTTCTGTGTTAGGGTTTTGGAAGCTAAGATAATGCTCTTGACCTTTGGCTAGGCTCTGGGGTGTTGTTAGAGCTATGAGATGCTCTGTATGGCTTCTGGAAGATAGGGACATGACAATATGCTACATGCTGATTTGAGTTTGGTGTAGCATCTTGATGTTGTGAACCAAATGAAGAGACCCTGATGTGAGTTTTTTACATCAATTATATTGAGTTATATTATACTAGAGGCCCGATGCATGACATTTGTGCATTGTGGCGGCGGGGCGGGGGGGTCCCTCAGCCCAGCCTGAGCCCTTTTGCAGTCCAGGACCCCTCAGGGGATGTCCACCTGCTGGCATAGGCTCTCTCCCCACACTGCCATGAGCCCTGCTTCTGGCTGAGCAGCGCTCCCCATGTGGGAGTGCACTGACCTCCAAGGGGCAGCTCCTGCATTGAGTGTCTGTCCCTGGTGGTCAGTGCACATCATAGCGACTGGTAGTTCCACTGTTCGGTCGATTTGCATATTAGGGTTTTATTATATAGGATAAGACGGTCTATATGGGGATAGGCATATTTATGCTAATTTTAACACTTCAAAAACATGTCTGGATAATTAATAACTAACTTGATTGTACTCAGTAAAACATGAGCCCAGTAACAGCCCTTTGGCCTGTTACATGCTGCAGGAACAAAGCCATTTATCTAGTGTCTGCATCTGTAGATACCAGCATTATCTCACACCCAACCTGACACCAGGGCTCTAAGGTTTCTGAAATATTCATCTTTGTTCATAGAATTCTTGGTTGTGGTAGTGGTTGGAGGAAAAGGCCAACAAACCAAATCAAAAGGGTAGATAATATTTAGATCCAAGACCAGACACTTTAATCATCTCTGGGGAGTTTTACTAACTAAAGGGACATTATAACTAAAATTTCTTCAACTAAATATATGTCCCCAGAGATCTAGAGGAAAGTTCATAAGGGAGAGAGAGGTTAGCTATCACTTCCTCTCCAGTCTGGACTGTTATAGCTATCGTAAGCTATGGTAGAATGGTAGTTCATACTCAGGTGAGGAAAGAAAGAAAAAGGAACTACGTTTTTCACCTTCAACATGGCACCACAGCAGCCATGGAAGAGAGGGGATACCCTGTGTTACTTCTCTGTCCTTCCCTACTCATTTTCTTTCTTAGCTGCTTCTCTGCTTTCTGAGTGATAGGAAGGGCAGTACTCCACCAATCCTCAATTAGATCTTTGCCTTGTACAGCTGCATCAATTTATACCATGTTTACTATAATTGACAGAATACTTTTAAAAATCATCTTTCTTTACCTCTACATCCTTTCTTTTACTTTTTGTACATCTTCATTGCATACTCTTATCCTCATATTTTCTGTCATTTAAGGAAATGGTGAAATGCCCAGACTGATAACTGTCTGCTGCTATCTCTACACTTTTCCTTCCTTTCTCAGACTCTGTCAGGTATTACTTTAATAATGAGGTTGAGAGTACCAAATAGGGAAGGGTGAGGGAGCGGAAGAATAAATAATGTTTTTATTTATTTTTAAAATATAATTTTACTGATTTCAGGGAGAGGAATGGAGAGGGAGAGAAGGACAGAAACATCAATGATGAGAGTGAATCATTGATCGGCTGCCTATTGCACACCCCCTACTAGGGATCGAGCCCACAATCACCTGGTTCATAGGTCAATGCTCAACTACTGAGCAAAACTGTCCAGGCAATAACATGTAATTTTGTAAGGACTCTGTCTTAGTGAAGGACAATTTGGATAGAAGGTTAAAGGATTTCCATTCACACAACTTTCACAACATTAATGATTAGCCATAGGATTCATAGCTAACATAAACTAATAGAGCTGAAAAGGGGCCTTTAAAAATCATTTCCTTTAGAGAGGAGGAAACCAAGATGGCGGCATAGGTAAACACCTGAAATTGCTGCCTTGCACAACCACTTCAAAATACAACTAAAAGACAAAACGGACATCATCCAGAACCACAGGAAGGCTGGCTGAGTGGAAATTCTACAACTAGAAGGAAAGAGAAAAGCATACCGAGACTCAGAGGAGGTGCGGAAGTAAAGTGCAGAGGTACGGAGGCGCACGCAGAAAGGGCTGGCAACTGAGGACACGGTTGTCTTTTTCAATCGGGAGGGAGTCACAAGCTCCCAACTGAACTGAACTTCAGTTCCGGCTGAGTCTCTAGGGACCCAGACTCATACGGGGAGAAACTGGACTGTCTGGCATCAGGCGGAACTCGAGGGCAGCTTTCTCTCAGAGGTGCTTGCAGGGATTACCGCGGGACACTGAGACTTGGGAACTCTTAGGGCAGGACTGAGGATCAGCCATAGCTGTTTGCTCCACCCTGTTGATTCCCTGAGACCCTGCCCCACCCAAGCTGTGCACAGAGGCTTTTGCATATGAATGACCTGGCCCTTTGCAATCTAAAATTACCTAACAAACTGTAGCTGGGTCAGAACGACCCAG
>NW_005365111.1:1277902-1280695 GCF_000412655.1 Myotis brandtii | reverse complement strand
AAAAATAACCCCTGTTGATGAGGACAGTGGGGGGGGGGGAAAGGGCAGAGGGTGGTGTGGGAACCGGGTGGAGGGGAGCTATGGGGGGAAAAAAGAGGAACAACTGTAATAATCTGAACAATAAAGATTTAAAAAAAAAGTAGATGGGCAAATCAAAAGAAAAAAATCATTTCCTTTTGACACTTTTAAAAAATGATTTCTTGAGTCACCAGCTCGTTGTGTTTCTACCCGTTAGCTCATTGCCTTGTTTGGTTTGGTAAATAAATAAATAAATCTAGTCTAAATCTCTCATATTACAGATGAGGAGACAGGCCAGAGGGAAAGAGACTTTCTCAAGATCTATTTCTTTTACCACAAAATCAAGAGGAGTACTTTTTTTTTCTTTTAGAACTGAAATTGTTTCACAATCAATACTAATGGGATTTTGTAATTCCAAAATGGTCGCAGAGTAAGTGGAAGTTACACTGACACTCTCTCAGGACCAAAATGGATTTATAACTAAAGTTAAAAAAAACTTTAATTTTTAGGAGGCTAAATTAGCACCTAAAAGCAATTGCACCACCCTGTTGGGAAATGTCATTAGCAAATGTTGTAGTCGTTATTAATAATTATGTATAATAGGATATTGTAAAAATTAAGTTATGAAATTTATATTAAAACATTTTTTATACACCGTTATATTGGCTGGGCTGAAAAATGAAGACTAGCTGGAGAGAACCCTGTTAACCAAGGATAGAGAGTAGATACTGCATAGAGAGTGTGGAGGTGCAAGAGGGCTGCTGGGCTCCCACAGACAGCAGCTGAAGTACTGGAGGTATAGCTCAGCTGTGGGGGGTTCCTCAGAGAACTCTGGGGTCTAAACTGTAATCTGGGTTCCCCAGCTCAGAGCACCAGAACTGAGAAAGGTGCCCATATAACATCTGGTTTTGAAAATCAGTGAGGTTGCTGTCTGCCAGGAAGAGATGGCTGGAAATGCAGGCACGATCTTAAAGGGACAATGCACAAAATTTCATGTGCAATCACTCACCTTGGCCTCTGACTGATGGAGAGCAGAGTGGACCCCTGGATTAAACAATGAATGGGTTACAAATGAGATCAAGAAAAGTATTAAAAACTTCCTGGAAACCAATGAAAATGAACACACAACAATGTAAAATCTATGAGACATGGAGAAAGCAGTCCTGAGAGGGAAGTTTATAGCATTACAGGCCTAACTCAAAAAAACAAGAAAAAATTTTAATAAGCAATGTAACCCTACAACTTAAATAATTAGAAGAGAACAAGAAGAGAAGCCCAGAGTAAGTAGAAGGAAGGGAATAATAAAGATAAGAGTGGAAATAAAGGACATAGAGACTTTTAAAAAAACAATACAAAAGTTCAATGAAGCCAAGAACTGGTTCCTTGAAAAGATAAAACAAGAGTGATGAAACTTTAGCCAGATTTACCAAGAAACAAAGTGAGAGAAGCCAAATAAATAAAACTAGAAGTGAAAGTGGGGAAGTAACAACTGAAACCACAGAAATACAAAGGATTGTAAGACAATACTATGAAGAACTATATTCCAACAAGCTGGACAATGTGACTGAAATAGACAAATTATTGAAAAATAAAATCTCCCAGAACTGAATCAGGAATAACCAGAAAACCAGAATAAGCTCATAACTATTGATGAAATTGAATCAGTAATCAACAACTCCCAGCAAACAAAAGCCCTGGTCCAGAAGGCTTCTCAGGGGAGTGTTATCAAACATTTAAAGAACTAACACATATCCTCATCAAACTATTCAAAAAAAGAAATCAAGAGGAAGGAGAATTTCTAAGTTCCTTTTACTAGACCAGCATTACTCTAATTCCAAAACCACATAAAGACACTACAAAGAAAGAAAATTACATGCCAATATCCCCGATGAACATAGATGCTAAAATCCTCAACAAAATATTAGCAAATTGGATCAAGCAGTACATTAAAATGATCATACACTGTGACCAAGTAGGATTTATTCTGGAGATGCAAGGCTGGTATAATATTCACAAATCAATAAATATGACATATCACATAAACAATTTGAAAGACAAAAATCACATGATTATGCCAATTGATGCAGAAAAAGTATTCGAAAACTCTCAGCAACGTGAGAATAGAAGGATACTACACTCCCCTGCCAGCCCGGTTGCCCCCAACTGCCCTCCCCTGGCAGCCCAGTTGCCCCAACTGCCCTCCCCTGGCAGCCCAATCGCCCCCAACTGCCCTCCCCTACCAGCTCAGTTGCCCCCAACTGCTCTCCCCTACCAGCTCAGTTGCCCCCAACTGCCCTTCCTTGCAGGCCTGGTCCCTCCAACTGCTCTCCCTTCCCTGCAGACCCAGTCGCCCCCAACTGCCCTCCCCTGCTGGCCTGGCTGCCCCTAACTGCCCTGCCCTGCTGGCCTGATCATCCACAACTGTCCTCCCCTGATGCCCTCCCCTTGTGGTGGCCATCTTGTGATGACATGGGGGTGGCCATCTTGTGTAAGGGTGTAGTGGTCAATTTTCATATTACCTCTTTATTATATAGGATAGTACTGGAAGCCGTAGCCATAGTCATTAGACAAGAAGAAAAAATAAAAGGCATTCAAATTGGAAAGGAGGAAGCAACACTGTCATTATTCACTAATGACATGATATTGTATATAGAAAACCCTAAGGAATCTACACTAATAAAAGAGAAACATGGTAATTAGCGTACGACCGCTACCCTTCCCATTGGCTAATCAGCATATCCTTATGCAAATTAACTGTCAGCCAAGATGGCGGCC
>NW_005365111.1:1271207-1275491 GCF_000412655.1 Myotis brandtii | reverse complement strand
CAAACTGAGTTGGGGTCTCAGACAATTCGCTCATATGATTGCAAAGACAGACAGAAACTCCTGGATTGGAGAGGGCTCCCCTGAAGGCTCCCAGATTGGAGAGGGTGCAGGTCGGGCTGAGGGACCCCCACACCCCACAATGCATGGATGTTGTGCACCAGGCCTCTAGTCCATTATAAAAATGACTAGATTTAATAAATGAATTCTGCAACATAGAAGGATACAAAATTAACACTCAGAAATCAATTGCACTTTTGTACGCCAATAATGAAATTTCAGAAAGAGAAATAAAAAACAATCCCATTTATCATTGGAACAAAAAATTGATATACTTACAGATAAAATTAACCAAGGAGATGAAAGACCTGTACCTGGAAAACTGTAGCTTGTTAAAAAAAGAAATAGAGGAAGATATAAACAAGTGGAAGAATATACCATGTTTATGGATTGGTAGAATCAACATCATTAAAATATCCATAGTACCAAAAGCAATCTATAGATTCAATGAAATTCTTAGTAAAATACCAATGGCATATTTCACAGATCTAGAACAAACAATACAAAAATCTATATGGAAGCAAAAAAGACAGGTATATAGGTCAAAGGAACAGAACAGAGATCCCAGAATTTGTCCCAAGCCATTACGTTCAATTAATATTTGACAAAGGAGGCAAGAGCATACAATGGAGTCAAGACAGTGTCTTCCAATAAATTGTATTGGGAAAATTGGACAGGTACATGCATAAAAATGAAACTAGACCACCAACTTACACCATACACAAGAATAAACTCAAAATAGATAAACAACTTTAAAGTAAGTCATGATATCATAAAATTATTAGAAGAAACCATAAGCAGCAAAACCGCAGACATCTTTCCTACCAATATCTTTACCAATACATCTCCTAGGGCAGTGGTCAGCAAACTGCGGCCCCTTGAGTGTGGCTCTTCCACAAAATACCACGTGCGGGCGCACACGTACAGTGCAATTGAAACTTCGTGGCCACACTCAAGGGGCCAAAGATCCGCATGTGGCTCGTGAGCCGCAGTTTGCCAACCACTGTTCTAGGGCAAATGAAACTAAGGGGAAAATAAACAGATGGAACTACATCAAAATAAAAAGCTTCTTCACAGTAAAAGAAACCATGAACAGAATGAAAAGAGAGCCCACTACATGTAAGATCATATTTAGCAATGATACATCCAATAAGGGGCTAATTTCCAAAATATATAAGGAACTCATGCAAATTAACAAAAGGAAGACAAACAATCCAATTAAAAAATGGACAATGGACCTGTATAGACACTTCTACAAAGTGGACAAACAGAAGGTCAAGAGACATATGAAAAAATGGTCAAAGTCACTAAGCTGCTGATATAAGCAAATTAAAATGACAATGAGGGATCACCTCACACCTGTCAGAATGACTATCATCAACAAATCAACAAAGGACAAGTGTTGGTGAGGATGTAGAGACAAGGGAACTCTAGTACACTGCTGGTAGGAATGCAGACTGGTACAGCCACTGAGGAAAACAGTATGGTGTTTCCTCAAAAAATTAAAAATGGAACTTCCATTTGATCCAGTGATTCCACTTCTAGAAATATATCCTAAGAAACCAGGAACACCAATCAGAAAGGATATATTCACCTCTATGTTCATAGCAGCACAATTTACAATAGCTAAAATTTGGAAACAGTCCAAGTGCCCATCATCAGATGAGTGGATTAAAAAACTTTGGTATATTTACACAATGGAATACTATGCAGCTATAAAAAAGAAAGAACTCTTACCATTTGCAACAGCATGGATGGACCTGGAGAGTATTATTCTAAGCAAAATAATCCAGTCAGAGAATGATTATTATAACATTATCTCACTCATATGTGGCATCTAATGAACAAAATAGATCCAGACTGACGAATTTTAGTCAATGGCAGGGGTGTGTGGGTGTGTGTGGAGTGATTAACTGGGAACTTATATGCATATATAATAGCTCATGGACACAGACAATAGAGTGGTGAAGGCCTGAGAGAGGCTGTTGCAGGGTGGCGGTGGTCCATGGGGAAAAAAAGAACAAACAAAGGGGATGTCTGTTATACTTTTAACAATAAAGATATATTAAAAGAGATAAAATTAAATATAAGTTAATTAAGTAAAATTACATTTTTTGTGGTACATTTACACAATAAAATACTACACAGCTCTAAAAAAGAAGCCTTTTGTGACAGCATGGATGGACCTGGAGAATATTATGCTAAGTAAAATTAGTCAGTCAGAGAAAGAAAGTACCATATGATTTCACTTATATATGGAATGTAATGAATAAAACAAACTAACAAAAGAAACCATCAACAAAATTATGGATATTTTAATGATGTTGAATAATAGCAAAAGGAGTCTGTTCTCAGACTCATGGGTACTGAGAAGAGACTGACAGCTATCAGAAGGGAGAGGGATTAGGAAGCTTGGTGAGAAAGTTGAAGGGATTAAGCAAAGAAAAAAACACCTCATAGACAACACAGTCTGGTGATTACCAAAGAGGTGGGGAGGAGATAGAAGAAGATAAAGGGGGCTATATAATGATGGAAGGAGACTTGACTTAAGGTGGTGAGCACACAATATAATATACATATAATATATTATAATTTTATACCTGAAACCTATATAATTTTTTTAACCAATGTCATCTCAATAAATTTAACAGCAATTAATAAAATTCTGTTCATCAGCTGCACTAGCCACATTTCAGATGCTCAATAGTAAAATATGGATAGTGGCTATTGCATTGAACCTCTCAGATTTAGAATAGATTTAAAAATTTATACCGTGTTTGAGTTATCAAGTATCTAACTAGTACAGGGTAATATAATTAAGTGCCAAAGTTAGAAAAAGAACCCAGATTTCTGGCTCCCTCCCAATCAAGAGTGAATAGATTTATATTCACCCCTTTTGTATTAATTTTTAACTCAGTGTAGGTCTATAGGCATAACTGAAGTATATTGAGTATGTGTGACTTTATGTGAGGGCTTTGAAATTTCAGAAGGAGGGCATCTAGTTAGCATGGATGAGGGAGCTCCTTTGCATGGATTTGTACAATTCTTGTCTTTCTCCCCCTGACAGGACCAAAAAGAAAAAATATATAAAGTTGCAGTGTAAAGTAAAAAAAAAATTATAAGATACAAGATGTTAACAATGATGAACTCCAGCTTTATCTCTTCCTAATTAATGTTTGCCCCTCAGCATAGCTGGAGATGGGTGTGGGTCAGAAAATAGAATTGGTGCCATTTTGGCAACTGAGGTGAGAGAGTGTCTGCTGGGTTCATATGGTCAGGGAATCTGCTAATAGCTTATAAACCTATGAACTGGGCAGTTTGAACTTGTCCCCACCTCAGTGTGGAGAGGATCAGTAATAGAGGAATTAGGCAAAGACTTTTACTAAGAACCAGATCTTTCCTTATTTGAAGGGACTATCTATAACTATTTAAAACTGTGCCAAGTTTCAGTTTTTCCAAAGAACATAAAAAACAGTTTCCTGGGAAAATACCATGTTATAAATTCCTGGTGAAAATGCTTCTATAACTGGAGACTAGGCTACTAAGATTTATTTTACGTTTCCTAGGAAATCCACAGCTCCTCAAAGCTCTTCCTATTCCAAACTTGCTAACATAAGCCGGAAATAACTTTAAGTGTACATCACAGTGAGAGTTCTCTATTAGATATCTGTAATTTGAGAACCATTAAGAAGAAGTGACCCACGGACTAAATCTTATAGGAGAGGTCATCCACTATGGATGAGAAGTATTATTGTTCTTATTAGAAAAAAATGATAATAATATCAGCTCTGTCTATTTCACAATATTATAAGGTAAATAACAGATAAAATTATTTCATTCCTTTAAAAAATTTTTTACTTGCAATTACAGTTGACATACATTATTATGTTAGCTTCAGGCTGTCCACCCCAGTGAGTAGACATTGCAAAACTTACAAAATGATCATCCTGATAAATCTTGCACCCATCTGACACCATACATGGTTATTAGAATATTATTATTATTATTTTTTAAAGGATTGACATTTTTTTAATGAGTGAGCACATTCATATTTATAACTTATAATTTCTTTTTAAAATATACTATTCTTTTTCTTTTTTTTTCTATTACATATATCTCCTCCCCTCCCCTTGACATTCCCCCGGCCTCCCCTACCCCCCAGTGTCTTGTGTCCATTGGTTATGCTTATATGCATGCATACAAGTCCTTCGGTTGATCTCTTACCCC
>NW_005365111.1:1255850-1268349 GCF_000412655.1 Myotis brandtii | reverse complement strand
TTGATCTATATGTCTGTTCTTGTGCCAGTACCAGGCAGTTTTGAGAACAGTGGCTTTGTAATACAGCTTGATATCTGGTAGTGAGATCCCACCTACTTTGTTCTTCTTTCTCAGGATCACTGGTTATTAGAATATTATTGACTATCTTCCCTATGCTGTACTTTACATCCCCATGACTATACTATAACTACTAATTTGTACTTCTAAATCCCTTTAACTTTTTCACCTAGTCCCCCAACCCCTTCCCATCAGGCAACCATCAAAATGTTCTTTGTATCTATGAGTCTAGCATGTCTGTTCTGCTTATTCATTTTGGTTTTTTAACATTCAATTATTGATGGATATGTATTTATTGCCATTTTGTTGTTCATATTTTTGATCTTCTTTTCCTTCTTATTCTTAAAGAAGAACCTTTAACATTTCATATAATAGTGGTTTGGTGGTGATGAACTTTAGGTTTTCTTGTCTGGGAAGTTCTTTCTATGTCCTTTTTCTAAATGATAGCTTTGTTGGATAGAGTAATCTTGGTTGAAGGTTCTTACTTTTTATTACTTTGAATATTTCTTGTCAATCCCTTCTGGCCTGCAAAGTTTCTACTGAGTAATCAGCTGACAGCCTTACATAAACTTCCTTGTATTTAACCAACTGCTTTCCCTTGCTGCTTTTAAGATTCTTTGTCTTTAACCTTTGGCATTTTATTTTATTTTAAATCTTTATTGTTGAAAGTATTACATAGGTCTCCTGTTTTCCCCAATTAAACCCTTATAGCCCACCACCACCTGCCCAGGCTTTCACTACCCTACTGTCTGTGTCCACGGTTATGCATGTATGCATACAAGTTCTTTGGTTGATCTCTTTCTGCCTCCCACCCCCTCCCCCCGACCACTTCCCGTCTGAGATTTGACAGTTTGTTCCATGTTTCTATGTCTCTGGCTCTATTTTGTTCATCATTTTACTTTGTTCATTAAATTCCATATATGATTGAGATCGTGTGATACTTGTCTTTCTCTTACTGGCTTATTTCACTTAGCATAATACTCTTCAGGTCCCACCATTCTGTCTCAAAGGGTAAGAGACCCTTCTTTTTTACTGCTGCATAGTATCCGATATAATAAAATGCTAATATGCAAATTGACCAAACCGCAGAACGACTGGTTGCTATGATGTACACTGACCACTAGGGGGAAGACGCTCAATGCAGAAGCTTCCCCTGGTGATCAGTTTGCTTCCACAGGGGGAGTGCCGCTCAGCCGGAAGCCAGGCTCATGGATGGCAAGTGCAGTGCTAAGGATGTCTGACTATTGGACATCCCCCGAAGGCTCCCGAACTGCAAGAGGGTGCAGGCTGGGCTGAGGGACACCCCCCCCCCCGCCAGTGAATGAATTTTGTGCACTGGGCCTCTAGTTCCATGGTATAAATGTACCACAGCTTTTTATCCACTCATCTACTGATGTGCAGTTGGGTTGTTTCCAGATCTTAACTGTTGTAAATTGCGCTACTATGAACATAGGAGTGCACACATTCTTTTTAATTGGGTTTCTGGTTTTGTAAAATATATTCCTACAAGTGAAATCACTGGCTCAAATGGACGTTCCATTCCTATGTTTTAAGGAAACTCCATAATGGCTATACCAGTCTGCATTTGATCTATATGTCTGTTCTTGTGCCAGTACCAGGCAGTTTTGAGAACAGTGGCTTTGTAATACAGCTTGATATCTGGTAGTGAGATCCCACCTACTTTGTTCTTCTTTCTCAGGATCACTGGTTATTAGAATATTATTGACTATCTTCCCTATGCTGTACTTTACATCCCCATGACTATACTATAACTACTAATTTGTACTTCTAAATCCCTTTAACTTTTTCACCTAGTCCCCCAACCCCTTCCCATCAGGCAACCATCAAAATGTTCTTTGTATCTATGAGTCTAGCATGTCTGTTCTGCTTATTCATTTTGGTTTTTTAACATTCAATTATTGATGGATATGTATTTATTGCCATTTTGTTGTTCATATTTTTGATCTTCTTTTCCTTCTTATTCTTAAAGAAGAACCTTTAACATTTCATATAATAGTGGTTTGGTGGTGATGAACTTTAGGTTTTCTTGTCTGGGAAGTTCTTTCTATGTCCTTTTTCTAAATGATAGCTTTGTTGGATAGAGTAATCTTGGTTGAAGGTTCTTACTTTTTATTACTTTGAATATTTCTTGTCAATCCCTTCTGGCCTGCAAAGTTTCTACTGAGTAATCAGCTGACAGCCTTACATAAACTTCCTTGTATTTAACCAACTGCTTTCCCTTGCTGCTTTTAAGATTCTTTGTCTTTAACCTTTGGCATTTTATTTTATTTTAAATCTTTATTGTTGAAAGTATTACATAGGTCTCCTGTTTTCCCCAATTAAACCCTTATAGCCCACCACCACCTGCCCAGGCTTTCACTACCCTACTGTCTGTGTCCACGGTTATGCATGTATGCATACAAGTTCTTTGGTTGATCTCTTTCTGCCTCCCACCCCCTCCCCCCGACCACTTCCCGTCTGAGATTTGACAGTTTGTTCCATGTTTCTATGTCTCTGGCTCTATTTTGTTCATCATTTTACTTTGTTCATTAAATTCCATATATGATTGAGATCGTGTGATACTTGTCTTTCTCTTACTGGCTTATTTCACTTAGCATAATACTCTTCAGGTCCCACCATTCTGTCTCAAAGGGTAAGAGACCCTTCTTTTTTACTGCTGCATAGTATCCGATATAATAAAATGCTAATATGCAAATTGACCAAACCGCAGAACGACTGGTTGCTATGATGTACACTGACCACTAGGGGGAAGACGCTCAATGCAGAAGCTTCCCCTGGTGATCAGTTTGCTTCCACAGGGGGAGTGCCGCTCAGCCGGAAGCCAGGCTCATGGATGGCAAGTGCAGTGCTAAGGATGTCTGACTATTGGACATCCCCCGAAGGCTCCCGAACTGCAAGAGGGTGCAGGCTGGGCTGAGGGACCCCCCCCCCCCCGCCAGTGAATGAATTTTGTGCACTGGGCCTCTAGTTCCATGGTATAAATGTACCACAGCTTTTTATCCACTCATCTACTGATGTGCAGTTGGGTTGTTTCCAGATCTTAACTGTTGTAAATTGCGCTACTATGAACATAGGAGTGCACACATTCTTTTTAATTGGGTTTCTGGTTTTGTAAAATATATTCCTACAAGTGAAATCACTGGCTCAAATGGACGTTCCATTCCTATGTTTTAAGGAAACTCCATAATGGCTATACCAGTCTGCATTCCCATCAGCAGTATACCAAAGTTCCCTTTTCTCCAAATACATGACAGCACTTGTCATTTGTTGATTTGTTGATGGTAGACATTCTGAGAGGTCTGAGGTGATAGCTCATTATCCTTTTAATTTGCATCTCTCTGATGATCAGTGACTTTGAGTATTTTTTTATATGTCTCTTGTCCATCTGTATATCCACTTTGGGGAAGTGTCTATTTAGGTCCTTTGACCATTTTTTAATTGCATTGTTTGTCTTCCTTTTGCCAAATATGTCCTCCAATACAGTGGGTTCATTTTCATGCTGGTTTATTTTGCTGTGCAGAAGCTTTTATTTTGATGTAGTCTCATTTGTTTATTTTTCCCTTTGTTTCACTTGCTCTAGGCCAGTGGTCAGCAAACTGTGGCTTGCGAGCCACATGCGGCTCTTTGGCCCCTTGAGTGTGGCTCTTCCACAAAATACCGACTTCTGCGCATGGGCCATGAAGTTTCAATCGCACTGTACGTATGCGCCCGCACATGGTATTTTAACAAAATTTTGTTACTTTTATTGAAACTTCGTGGCCCACGCACAGAAGTCGGTTTTCGGCCTGGGCGAGTCTATTTTGAAGTACTGTTGATATTTGGCTCTGTTGACTAATGAGTTTGCCGACCACTGCCCTAGGCGTTGTATCAGTGAAAATTTTACTATGTGAAATGTCTGATATTTTGGGGCCTAAGTTTTCTTCAAGAATTTTTATGGTTTCATAACTTACATTTAAGTCTTTTATCCATTTTGAGTTTATTTTTGTGTATGGTGTAAGTTGGTGGTCTAGTTTCATTTTTTTGTGTGTGTACTTGTACAATTTCCCCATCATTTATTGAAAAGACCATCTTGACTCCATTGTATGCTCTTACCTCCTTTGTCAAATATTAATTGAGAAAAATGGCTTGGGGCTTCTGTTCTAGTCCATTGATCTATATGCCTGTTTTTGTACCTGTACAAGGCTGTTTTGATTACAGGCTTTGTATACAACTTGATATCTGATAGTATGCCCTCCAACTTTGTTCATGTTTGTCAAGATTGCTGCGACAATTTGGGGTATTTTTTGGTTCCATATAAATTTTTGGAGTATTTGTTCTAGATTTCTGAAATATGCCATTCATATTTTAATAGGTATTGCATTGAATTTATTGATTGCCTGGGTAGTATGGACATTTTAATGATGTTAGTTCTACCAATCCATTCTTCCACTTATTTATATCTTCCTCTATCTCTTTTTTCAATGTCCTGTGGTTTCTTTTAATTGTTTAAAGTATTACATATGTCTCCTTTCCCCCCAGTTGAACCCCCCGCATCTACTCCCATCCCTGAGGACAAGCCCCCACTGCCTCAGTGTCTGTGTCCATTGATTAGGCTAATACGCACGCATACAAATCCTTTGGTTGATCACATACCCCGCCCCCCGCCCCTTGTCTCTGGATCTGTTTTTGTTCATCAGCTTATGTTGATCATTATTTCCCGCATATGAGTGAGATCATGTGATATTTATCTTTCTCCGACTGGCTTATTTCACTTAGCATAATGCTCTCCAGTCCATCCATGCTGTTGCAAATGGTAGGAGTTCCTTCTTTTTTATAGTGACGTAGTATTCCATTGTGCAGATGTACCACAGTTTTTTAATCCACTCACCTGCTGATGGGCATTTAGGCTGTTTCCAAATATTAGCTATTGTAAATTGTTCTGCTATGAACATAGGGGTGCATATATCCTTTCTGATTGGTGTTTCTGTTTTCTTGGGATATATTCCTAGAAGTGGGATCACTGGGTCAAATGGGAGTTCCATTTTTAATTTTTTGAGGAAACTCCATACTGTTCTCCACAGTGGCTGCACTAGTCTGCATTCCCACCAGCAGTGCAAGAGGGTTCCTTTTTCTCCACATCCTCACCAGCATTTATCATTTGCTGATTTGTTGATGATAGCCATTCTGACAGGTGTGAATGGTACCTCATTGTTGTTTTGATTTGCATCTCTCAGATGATTAGTGATTTTGAGCATGTTTTCATATGTCTCTTGGCCTTCAAAAATAGACACTTTTGAAAAGTGTCTATTTAGGTCCTTTGCCCATTTTTTGATTGGATTGTTTATCTTTCACTTGTTAAGTTGTAGAAGTTCCCTGTCAATTTTGGAGATTAAACACTTATCTGAAATAGCATTGACAAATATGCTTTCCCATGCAGTGGGCTTTCTTGTTGTTTTATTGATGGTTTCTTTTGCTATGCTTTTTATTTTGATGTAGTCCCATTTGTTTATTTTCTCCTTAGTTTCCATTGCCCTCGGAGCTATATTAGTAAAGATATTGCTACGACATATGTATGATATTTTGCTGCATATGGAGTCTTCTAAGATTTTTATGGTTTCCCGTCTTATATTAAAGTCCTTTAACCATTTTGAGTTTGTTTTTGTGTATGGTGTAAGTTGGTGATCTAGTTTCATTTTTTTGCATGTATCTGACCAAATTTCCCAGCACCATTTATTGAAGAGACTGTCTTGACTCCATTGTATGCTTTTGCCTCCTTTGTCAAATATTAATTGAGTGTAATGGCTTGGGTCTATTTCTGAGTTCTCTGTTCTGTTCCATTGGTCCATATCTCTATCTGTTCTTGTGCCAGTACCAGGCAGTTTTGAGAACCGTGGCTTTCAATGTCCTGTAGTTTTCTGAGTACAATTCTTTTACCTCCTTGGTTAAGTTTATTCCTAAGTATCTTAGTTTTTTCCCCCAGTGGTAAATGGGATTCTTTTCTTAGTTTCTCTTTCTGAGGTTTAATTATTGGTGTATAAAAATGCCATTGATTTCTGGGTTTTAATTTTGTATCCTGCTACATTACCAAATTCATTTATTTTTTAAAAATCTATTTTTTATTGATTTCAGAGAAGAAGGGAGAGTGGTAGAGGGATAGATACACCAATGATGAGAGAGAATCACTGATGGGCTCTCTCCTGCATGCCACACACTGGGAATCAAGCCCACAAGCTGGGCATGTGCCCTGACTGGGAATGAAACTGGGACCTCCTTGTTCATAGGTCAATGCTCAACCACTGAACTAAGCCAGCTGGGCCAAATTCATTTATTAAATCTCATATAATTGGGTCATGTTTTTATGTCCATTCAGTTACCCTATGTATTTTGATTGCAACATTCGATCCATTTACATGTAATGTTATTATTGATAGGTAATTATTCAATGCCACTTTAATTCTTTATGCCTATATTTCTCTCTCTAGTTCTTGTTCTCATTACAGCATCCCTTTAGCATATCTTGCAGCACTGGTTTTGTACTGATAAACTCCTTTAGCCTCTTTTTGTCTGGGAAGCTCTTTATTTCATCATCTTTTTTGAATGATAGCCTTGCTGGATATAGTAGTCTTGGTTTCAGAGCCTTGTTTTTCATTACCTTGAATACTTCATACCATTTCCTTCTGTTCTGCAGAGTTTCTGATAAAAAATCAGCTGACTGTCTTGTGAGAGCTTCTTTGTAGGTAACAAATTTATTTTTCTCTTGCTTCCTTTAATGTTCTCTCTTTTTCTTTAATCTTTATCATTTTAATTATGATGTGTCTGGGCATGGCCTGTTTGGGTTCTTCTTGCTTGGGACTCTCTGTGCCTCCTGAACTTGTGTGACTTTTTCCTTCATCATGTTAGGGAAGGGAAGTTTTTTACCATTATTTCTTCACATGTTCTCTATCCCTTGCTCACTTTATGCCCCTTCTGGCACTACCTATGATGTGAATATTGTTACATTTCATGTTGTTCCACAGCTCTCTTAAGCTGTACTGATTTTTACTTGCTTTTTTTCCCTTCTTTTTGGTTCTCTGACTGAATGATTTTTTTCTATCCTGTTTTCTAATTCTCTGGGTCCAATCCTCAGCTTCTCCTAATCTGCTGTGTATTCCCTTCAATGTGTTATTTATTAGTGCTATGTCATTATATCTGACTGGTCTTTTTTTATAATTATTATATCTTTTTTCATGTTGTTGAGCATCCTTGCCATCATTATTCTGAACTCTATATTTGATAAATTTCTTATATCCATTTCATTTAGCTCTTCTTAGGTAGAATTCTCTTGTTCTTTTATCTGGGGCTTGTTTTTCATTTTCCCATTTTGGCTGTCTGTTTGGGTTTGTGTCAATGTATTAGGTAGATCTGCTACAACTCCCAATCTTTAGTGCAGGACAAAGTCAGACTCTGTTTATGATTCACCCTGCTTGTGGCTTCCTCTTTTGGGGATGGCTGTGTTTGGAAAGGGCCAAGATTATCATCCTAATCTCTGATTTTATCATCTGCTTCATTATTGACTCTCGGTAATATAACCTTCATTTCATGTAATGTATTCTTTACTTCTGACTGGTTCCATTTTATGTTTCATAGTTCCATTTTTATGTTTTCTATCTCTGTTGAAGTTCTCACTAACTTCAACTACTCTTTCCCTAAATTCATTGATCATCTTTATAACCAGTGTTTTGAACTCTGCATCTGATAGATTGCTTGTCTCCATTTTGTTTAATTCTTTTTCTGGAATTTTGTTTTATTATTTTATTTGGGATGTGTTTCCTTGTCTCCTCATTTTGGCAGCCTCCCTGTGTTTATTTCAATGTATTAGTTAGAGCTTCTAAATCTCCTGGGCTTGGTAGATTGACCTAATATAATAGGTGTTCTGTGGGGTCCAAGCTGGGCACTGTGTACACCTTCCTGTTGTAGTGGAACCTTGATTGCTGTTGGCATGTCAATGGGAGGGATTTATACGCAGGCCTATCAGCTGCAAGTACTGGCTGTGATCACCACCTACTGTGAAGGATGAACCCCATAGAACAGGAGTTACTCAGAAGGACTCTGATGCCCACTGAGTCCACCCCTTGAGTGTGTCACTTGAGGTGATTGGGTTGTGCTTGGACATGGTTTGAAGATGTCAGGTGTGCTGGCTCTGGAGCCTCTCAGGAGGTGCAGAACATGATCAGCTGCTGCCTTTGTTCTGCTTGGGGCCACCTGACATGAGCTACAAAGTGATCTGCAGATGGCTGCTACTTTTGCTGAGTTTGAAGGTGCCCAGGCAAGGCCAAGCTATGAACCAAGGCTGGCTACTGCTAATGCCAGGCCTGGGGCCACTTAGCAAGAGGTACAGTGCTAGCTGAGGCAAGATACTGCTTGTTTTAGAGATTTTAGGAAAGTCTGAAGCATGAGTCAAGACAGACCATTCGTGTGGAAAAGCCATTTTAAACTACTTGGATGGATCCACTAGTTGGGTGTTGCAGGTTCTCAGGGAATCACCAGGGTAGGCAAACAGTGTGAGCCAGATGGGTAGAGACTCATATATGGCACCAGCCTGCTAGTTCTGTTTGGGGAGGGCTCAGAAAAGGAACAATGGCCTCTATCAGCACCTATGTCTGGGAGAAAGCTGTACCCCAGCTCTTGCACTGATATCAGACTCCCCATATGTCCTTGGGTCCTTTTAGACTTCTGCCCCAGCACTGGAGCTCAGAGGGAGTAAGTCTAAACAAGTTCATGAGTGGGCCCTTTAAGAGGAACTCTTGGGTCTCCATCTGCCCTCCATCTCACTCAACCTCAATGCCTGCAGGTTTTTATAGCTAAAAGTTAAGAAGACTTCTTTTCCTGGCACTGGAACCCTGGGCTCAGGTTTCCTGCATGGGACTGTCGCTCCTCAGGGGAGATTGCCAAGGTCAAGATATCCCTTCTGATTTTTATCTGCCACACGTGGGTGTGGGAACAGCCAGTTCCAAGTCTCTGCCCTTCCTAGCAGTCTAGATAAGGCTGCTTCTTTAATTCCCTAGTTTTAGGACTTCCATTCAGGTGGTTCTGTTTAATGGTTGTTCTGTAGTTTAGTTGTAATTTTGCTGTGGTTGTGAGATGAGGTGAGTACCGTGTTTACCTATGCCAGCATCTTATATAATAAAGAGAAAATATGCAAATTGACTGTCACTCTGCCATAAAGATGGTGGCGCCCACAGGAGAGGCGGGAGTTTCCGTAACACAAGATGACTGCACCCACAGCAGAGGCTGAGTTCCCATAAAGAGCCTTAATGAGCAATCAGTAGGGACCTGAGGCTGCGCACCCCCCATGGGGCTTGACAGGAGACCTCAGGCCATGCCCCCCACCATGGCGCCAGGCCAGGGGAACCTCAGGCCGTGCCCCCCACCTGGCAGGGCTTGACAGGGGACCTCAGGCCATGCCCCCCACCCCAGCACCAGGCCAGGGGACCTCAGGCTGTGAACCCACTCAGCAGGGCTTAATGGGGGACCTCAGGCCACGCCCCCACCTGGCGGGGCTTGACAGGGGACCTCAAGGTGCGCCCCCCCACCCCAGTGCTAGGCTGGGGGATCTCAGGCTGTTCCCCTCGCCCTGGACCGGGGGACCTCAGGCCATGCCCCCACCCAGTGGGGTTTGATGGGGGACCTCAAGGCACACCCCCCGCCCAGCAGGGCTTGAAAGGGGATCTCAGGCTGCGTCCCCCACTTGTGGGGCTTGACAGGGGACCTCAAGGCTCACCCCCTCCCATGGCCCAGGCTGGGGGATCTCAGGCCATGCCCCCTGCACCAGCACCAGGCCAGAGGACCAGAGGCTGTACTCCCCGCCTGGTGGGGCTTGACAAGTGTGAGACTGGCTGGGTCTGGATCTAGCCCAATGGGAGGTGCTGGCCAGGTCTGGGTCTTGTGCAATTTTGAGGTGCACGTGGGTGGGCAGGGACTTGACTCTGGTGCATGGTGTGCCCCAGTGTGGTGTGCCCCAGACTCTGACAGGAGGAAGATTTTCATATATATTTTACTAATTTTCTTTCATCTCTGAAACTTCTATTATAGAGAAAGGGCAAATAGCAATATTAAAATATTTTATCTAATTAACATCGATGAGAGAGAAATATCGATCAGCTGCCTTCTGCACACCCCCTACTGGGGATGTGCCCGCAACCAAGGTACATGCCCTTGACCGGAATCGAACCTGGGACCCTTCAGTCTGCAGGCCGATGCTCTATCCATTGAGCCAAACTGGTTAGGGCTAACTAATCCTCTTTTAATGTGTATGAATTTCATGCACCGGGACACTAGTCTTGATAATAAATGACCTCATTTCTTATTTCTCCATCCTCCTCTCCTATGCAGTGCTGTTTCTCACTCAAAATATTGCATAAGTTCTTGTAATTTTTTAGAGAGAAATTTGAATAACTACAAGATAATTTTGGACCCTGTAAGGTTTTAAAATTCCAGGGCAGGGGATTATTGCCATTGAAGATCTAGTTGCAAACTCCCACTTTTATATCTGGAGCTAAGTTTGCCACAGTGACAGCATTTTTTCCAGGTGCATTTGTATGTGTTTTCTGTATGTATGGGCTAATGAAGTGCTGTTTTTAAAACTGCCTTAGCTATTGGAGCTCTCTGAAGGTAAAGTGAAAACATTCATTTGATTTGAAAATGGAGTCCAAAGACCTGGGTTTATTTTTACTCTGTCACTTTGGTATAATCTGGGAGACAGAAAGTCACTTAAAATTTTCTGTACCTCAGTTTTCCCATTTATAATTAATGATGGTGAAGGGTTAATAACCACCACTATGTCACTTCACTGGAAATCAGAGTGAGATAATGCATGTGAAAATGCTTGTGAACTGGAAATAGCTGTACAAACAACCTCATAGTTATTTCCTAGTATTAGGGGAAATCCCTCAGGGGCCTACTCAGCAGCTGTTTCTGACATTTTCCCTTCATCTCAGCAGGGACCAACCAACATTCTAGACAAGAAGGGAAACTGACTTAAACATTTTATTTTGGAGCCTAACCCTTTAACCTGGCTTCACCACCCATACTTTCAAAAAATACATGCAGGATTTGATTTTATCCAAAAATTGGAAGCAAATAAAGCATGTTTTTAATGTTTCCAACTCCCCTTTATCTTTTAACTAGAGGCCAGTGCACAAAATCTGTGCATGGGTAGGGTCCCTAGGCCTGTCCAGTGATCAGGGCCAATTAGATTTCCTGCCCCCCGCCTCCTCCTTCCCTCGCTCCCTCAGTGACTGCTGGTCACCTGCCAAGTTCCGCACTGCCCCCTGGTGGTCAGTGCATGTCATAACGAGTGATCGAACTCCAGGTATCCTGGTCGAACTCCCGAGGGGACACTTTGCATATTAACCTTTTATATATATACATTTTTTTTGGTTTCTTTATATTTTTACTTTTTTAGCACCCACTTTCCAAAGGGAGTAGAAGGTAGCAGAAGAAATTATTCTGAGAGATTGTATGCATTAATGGCTAGTAGTGTAAACTCTGGAGGTAAAGAGATATGAGCTGAATCTTGGTTCCACCACTTACTAGTTGTAATCGTAAATAAGTTATCCAATCTCTTAAATACTTATATTCCTGGACTGAAACATTGAGCTAATAATTACACTACCTTACGGGGTTGTTATAAGGCTTAAATGCAATAGTGCCTTGCACAAATTATGTTTTCACTAAATATAACTTTATTTTTATTCACATTATGGTTGTGCTCACTCAGATTTATTTATATTTTAAAGTTACCAACCAGGAAATAGACACTGTCCCAAAGAACAACTTCTGGTTTGGAGCATTAAAAACTCACTCTACTTGGAGCAAAAAATAAGCAAATTAACAAATGTATAAATAAATAAGTATATATATTTCAGAAAAATATGCTTTAAAAAAATTCCCATGTCTTAGCCTTTCTGATTTGGTGGTTTGTATAAGTCAGCCCCCAGGCAATTTTAGGCACAAATTTGAACACAGAATCTTTATTTTTTCAATGATATTTCCATAGCTTTTCCAATCCACATCTTTTTTGGTGATTTTTAAAAAACTTTTGCCTACAGATGATCAGAATGCTTATTTGATACTAGAGGTCTGGTGCACAAATTTGTGCATGGGTGGGGTCCTTCAGCCAGGCCAGCAATCAGGGCAGTCTCGCCCAGTCCCGACTGAGACCAGCTGGGGGATGGTGGTGGTGGGGGGATGGAACACAGGAGTTTGGCTGGCCACAGGAGGTTGGCTGTGGGAGCACACTGACCACCAGGGGGCAGCTCCTGTGTTGAGCGTCTGCCCCTTGGTGGTCAGTGTGCATCATAGCTACTGGCCAGTCATCTGGTCATAACAGTTGCTTAGGCTTTTATATATAGACTAGAGGCCCAGTGCACAAAAATTTGTGCACTCGGGGGGGTCCCTCAGC
>NW_005365111.1:1253474-1255161 GCF_000412655.1 Myotis brandtii | reverse complement strand
TGGCCAGCCTGGGTGAGGGGCTGATGGCTGTTTTCAGGCTGGCCACACCCCCTTTAGGGTGGGGGGCCCCCACTGGGGTGCCTGGCCAGTCTGGGTGAGGGGCTGAGGGCTGTTTTCAGGCTGGCCAAGGCCCCCGGCAACAGAAGCTCCAAGCCTCTCCTTTTTTTCTTTCTTTTGTTTTTCTTCTGGGATTTATTTACCTTCTATAATTGAAACTTTGTAGCCTTGAGTGGAGCTCAGAGCCAGCCAGGGTGGGTGGGAAGCTTGGCTTCCTCCATCTCCCGGGCAACCAAGCCTCCTGCTTGCTACAGCTCCGTGGCTGCCGGCCGCCATCTTGGTTGGGTTAATTTGCATATAGTCGCTCTGATTGGCTGGTGAGTGTGGCTTAGGGCATAGTGAAGGTATGGTCAATTAGCATCTTTGTCTTTTATTAGTATAGATAGATTGGTTATCTCTTAACACATATGTGTAACCCTGTTCTGTCCAGAGTGCTCTCAACACTGAATGTCTGGTGCCTAGATTGGCTGGTCAAGGCTTTGACCTTGACTAAAACAAACTAACAAAAATAGAGATTTCTGTCCCTGTTATTCAGAAAATAGAACATATGATATATGTCTCATAGGGCTAAGCTGACTCCCTAGATGTATAATAGGTATGGTATGAAACAAAAGGCTTTGTTTAAATTCATGATTTTTGGCATGGAACACACTTCTATGGATCAACCTCAAATTCACTTTGTCATTTTACAGATTTCCTTTGATTCTATGAAGTTGTACCTGACAATTTATTTCTCAACCAGAGAGAAAAATTTTTAGCGAAGTTGTGAACAGGGACAAATACGTGGTTATTGGTTGGATGAACATTTTCTTATACAAGAAAAGTATACTTAATAGGATCAGAAGGAAATGTTTATCTGATGTTCACATACTCAACCTGATCACTTTTGTCACATTTCTTAACATACAGCATAAGCTATTGTCTTTTAATTTCTCATTTTTGATCAAATGAGGTCTGTGAAAAGTACTTGAAAATGGTAATATATTATAACATTCTGATATTATTATTTGTTATTAGCCTAGTGTTTGGTTGTGAAATGCTCTTGTTAGAGAATATTAAACTTTCTTTTTTGTGTGAAGATATTACTGGTATCCTTCCTCCTCTTAAATGTTTCTAATGCTTACCTTGATTACTAAATGAAGCATATTTTTAAATCTGCTGACTATTCAATCTCAAGGAAGCCTTGAATCCAATATTATTTAAGCAAAGAAACAAACAAGAAGTCATCAGGAGTAGTCTTTATGGTAGCTGTAAGAGTTTGTCTTTTTGTTCCTGAGATAGCACATTTTACTCATTTTGGGTAAACTGTCAATTCTTTTCTTACTTCCTGTTTTAAGCAGGAAGTGCTGATAGCATTATATGTAAACAATCACTCCGTGTTGCATAACTGTTACCTCCTTTCAGATTTTAAGAGTGCAAATAGTCTTTTTTTTTAGATAGTCTTGTTGTACTTAATAGGTACTTAGGAGAACCTGTCAGAAGAACATTTTAAACAAAGAAGAAAGGGGTTTAGAATTCTAAAAGTCTTTCTTCCACACTGTGTATGTCTTCTTGGGGGTATGATTTATCTGCCAAACATGTGAAATTAACTCTGAATTTGCCAGTCCAGCAGGGTCAGCCCTAAGAAAAA
>NW_005365111.1:1249932-1253388 GCF_000412655.1 Myotis brandtii | reverse complement strand
TCTCCTCTCCTCTCCTCTCCTCCTCTGTTCTCTCTCTTAATCTTCGCTGTCTTCTCTTCTAATGTAGACAGAGTTTCAACTATTTGAAGGAAAACGGACCTGAGAAATCACTAACATTTCAGTGTAAATACATTTAAATTGTTCTTCTTTTCTGAAATGACTTTATTTTATTTTAGTTATATGAAATATAAAATATCAATAAGGAAAATAAAATCAATTTTAAAAATCATCCATGATATCACCATGGTGAATTAATCCACTTTTAACATTTATGTGTATAGCCATTTATACACTGAGTGGCCAGATTATTATGACCACCCCATCAGTACTTTTTTGGGACACCTTTTGCCTTCAATACTGCGGCGATTCTTCTTGGCATTGACTCCACGAGATGTTGAAAGGTGATGTGAGGAATCTGACACCATGCCTGATGAATAGCACTGTCCAGTTCTGTGAGATTTGATGGTTGTGGAACCAGCTGCCTGATGGCTCTTTTAACTTCGTCCCACAAATGCTCAATTGGATTGAGATCTGGTGATTGTGGGGGCCACCTAAGCAAGGTAAAGTCTCCCTCATGTTCTTGAAACCACTCCTGCACAATACGAGCACCGTGGCATGGCACATTGTCTTGTTGGAAGAAGCCATCTCCATTGGGATACGTCATCAACATGATAGGATGAAGTTGATCAGCAACAATACTTAGGTATGTTATGCTATTCAGACTTTGTTCCACATGAATTAAAGGGCCCAAATCATTCCAGGAAAACATGCCCCAAACCATAACACTGACCCCACCAGCTTGAAGGGTCATACTCATGCATGTGGGGTGCATGCTTTCATGCTGTTTCCACCAAATTCTCACTCTGCCATCTGCATGATGCAACTGGAAAGGTGATTCATTGGACCACATAACTTTTTTCCAATGCTCAACTGTCCAATCCTTGTGTTCCTGTGTGAATTGGAGACGTTTTATCTTGGTAACTTCAGACAACAAAGGTGTTTGAACAGGCCTTCAGCTTCCATATCCCATACAATGCAGTGTATGGCTAATTTGCCTACAAACGTCAGGTGGTCATAATAATCTGGCCACTCGGTGTATATTCATCAAAATGGGATTACATTATTATGGGAACCAGGCCAGTTCCCCGGATAGTCAAGGCCAGTGGAAGCACAGAGGACTTGTTATCAATACATCAGAATGGCCAAAGGCTGCTTTAGGCATGTGCCTAAACGGAATGTTCAAGGACTCTAAGCCTGGGAATCCTAATCAGGCCAAGATACCATGAGTGGGTGCAAGGACACATGGTACACTATGCCCTTCTGTAGCAAATATGATTGATGTAACTATTGGCATGAAGCCTTCTTTGTCTAAATAGTATAAAAGTAGGTTACTGACCAACTAGTTGGCTGAAGTAGGCTGGAGTCGGCTGAGGATGGAGTGAGAAGTCTGCTAGAGAGAGCAGCTAAGATGGAGTGTGTGAAGAAGACTGCTAGAGAGAGCAGCTAGGATGGAGTGGGTAAAGACGTCTGCTAGAGAGAGCAGCTAGGCAGGAGAGACAGGAGAAGCTGCTGAACTGGAGAGCTCAGATACCACTACAATGTGAGGCGGTGAGTCTAGGAGGCAGGTGCTGCTGCTCAGATAATAGCTGTGGGTACAGAGACTGATTCTGCTTTATGGGAAAGATATATGTTCATCAGCCAGTGTCTGGTTACCTGCCTGTATGGACTTTGCTCTGAGGACTGTTCTTATCTGATGGTTCTATGGCTACTGGCTTCAAATAAAGAGACTCATTCTTATACACCTACAACTTCTCCATCTCCCAAGACACTCTGCCATGCTCTGCCCAGACTCAGAACAACTCAGAGCACCAGAGCTCATGCAGAGTTCTTGCTGCGTGCTCTGATAATCTGATATAATAAAACCCTAACATGCAAATCGACCAAACGGTGGAACAACTGGTCGCTATGATGTGCACTGACCACCAGGAGGCAGATGCTCAATGCAGGAACTGCCTCCTGGTGGTCAGTGTGCTCCCACAGAGGGGTTGCTGCTCAGCCAGAAGCTGAACTCAAGGCTGGCGAGCACAGCAGTGTTGGTGGGAGCTTCTTCCACCTCCGAGGCAGCGCTAAGGACCCCTTGGGGGACATCCACCTGCCGGCTTAGGCCTGCTCCCGCAGACATACCCCAAGGGGTCCTGACTGCAAGAGGACGCAGGTCAGGCTGAGGGACCCCCTCCCCTAGTGCACAAATGTTGTACACTGGGCCCCTAGTTATATATATTGTGTATCAACATGTTATTTCTATTTAGCATTGTTTATCAACCTGTTATTTTAATTTATCAATGTACTAGAGGCCCAGTGCATGAAATTCATGCACTTGAGCGGGGGGGGGGGTGCCCCTCAGCCCAGGCACCCTTTCCTCCCCTGAAGGCCTGGTGGCCCCCAACTACCCTCCCCTGCAGGCCTGGTTGCCCCTAACTGCCCTCCGGTGCAGGCCTGGTCACCCTCAACTGCCCTCCCCTGCCGGCCTGGTCGCCACAAACTACCCTCCCCTGCATGCTTGGTCACTCCCACTGCCCTCCCGTGCAGGCCGGGGTGCCCCCAACTGCCCTCCACTGCTGGCATGGTCCCCCCCAACTTCCCTCCCCTGCTAGCCCGGTCACCCTTAACTGCCCTCCCCGGCTGGCCTGGTCCCCCCAACTGCCCTCCCTCCCCTTGATGAAGATATTTTTTTGGATTATTAATAGTCAATTTTTCCAGATCCATTTATTGAAGAAGCTATCCTCCTCCACTGAGTTGATTGTGTGCCTTTGTCAAAGATCAGTTGGGCATATTTGTGTGGGTCAACTTGTATGTTCTTTGTTCTGTTCCATTTATCCATCTCTATGCCTTTGCAAATACCACATTGTCATTATTACTATAGCTACATATTAATTCTTGACATTGGGTAGAATAATTATTCCCACCCTATTCTTTTTCAATATTGTCTTAGCTATTCTACATCCCATGCTTTTCTCTATAAATAAAATAATTTCATAACTACAAAAATCCTTGCTGAGGTTTTGATAAGCATTGCATTAAATCTGTAGATAAATCTAGGGAGAATCAACATCTTTACTATGTTTACTTTTTCAATCTATGAACAAGATAATGTCTCCCATTTATTCAGATCTTTTTTATTTCGTCAGCATTTTATTATTTTTAGACATATATCCTGTACATATGATTTTATTTATTTTTTATTTTTTTGGAGGTATAGTTATTTTATTTTTTACAGAGAGGAAGGGAGAGGGATAGAGAGTTAGAAACATCGATGAGAAAGAAACATCAATCAGCTGCCTCCTGCACACACCCTACTGGGGATGTGCCCACAACTAAGGTGCATGTCCTTGACCAGAATCAAACCTGGGACCCTTCAGTCTGCAGGCTGACGCTCTAGCCACTGAGCCAAACTGG
>NW_005365111.1:1245296-1246372 GCF_000412655.1 Myotis brandtii | reverse complement strand
GAACTCATTTTGTTCCCAAACTTATTTGGCCTACCGCCCCGTTTCCAGAAAAAATATTACTCAGCCCCTGGAAATTAATTTTTTAAAAATTTTAATAGCAGTTACTCATCTCCCCCAAATGCACCGGTGGCCATCACCGCCCCCCTGGTTCGCTGCAGCACCTACCAGGAGGCGGTAGCGCCCACTTTGGGAATCACTGTTCTAACTCTTTGAGCTGTAGGGTTAGGTAATTTATTACCATTGTTTCTTGTTTTTTGCAGTAGGCTTGTAGAGATATGAACTTCCCTCTCAAGAATTGCTTGCACTGTGTCCCATAGGTTTTGGTTTGCTGTGTTTTCATTGTTGTTTGTTGCCATGATGGTTTTTATTTCTTCTTTGATCTCTCTGGTAACTCAGTCATTGTTTAATAGCATGCTATTTAGTCTCCATGTGTTTGATTTTTTTGGATTGTTTTTATTGTAGTTATTTCCAGTTTTATGCCATTGTGATCTGAGATGATGCTTGATATGATTTCTATCTTCTTGAATTTGAAGAGACTTTGCTTGTGACCCAATATATGTTCTATCTTTGAAAATGACCCATGTGCACTTGAGAAGAATGTATATTCTGTGGCTCTGGGGTGAAATGTTCTGAAGATGTCAATTAATTCCATCTGATCTAGTGAGTCATTTAGGATTGATGTTTCTGTGCTGATTTTTTGTTTAGAGGATTTGTCCAATGGTGATAGTGGGGAATTAAAGTCCCCTACTATTATTGTATTGCTGTGGATCTCTCCTTTGATATCCTCCAGAAGTTTTTTTTTTTAATGTATTTGGTTGCTCCTGTATTGGGTGTGTATATGTTTACCAGAGTTATTTCTTCTTGTTGGATTGTTCCCTTTAGTAATATGAAGTGGCCTTTCTTATTTCTTTTACGTCCTTCACTTTCAGATCTATTTTGTCAGATATGAGTATTGCTTCCAGAACTTTTTTTTTTTTCGTTTCCATTTGCCTGAAAAACCTTTTTCCATCCCTTCACCATCAGTCTGTGTGCGTGTTTTTTTCTGAGGTGGGTTTCCTGTAGACAGCAGATATATG
>NW_005365111.1:1242258-1245127 GCF_000412655.1 Myotis brandtii | reverse complement strand
TCTGATGGGGGATCCTTTGTAGGTAACTTTTTGTCTCTCTCTGACCACTTTTAAGATTCTTACTTTGTCACTGGTGTTTGCCAATTTAATTATAATGTGCCTTGGTGTCGGTATTTTGGGGTTCATTTTGTTTGGGACTCTGTGAGCTTCTTGGATTTGTGTGAGTTTTTTCTTCCTTATATCAGGGAAGTTTTCTGTCATTATTTCTTCAAACAGGTTTTCTATTCCTTGCTCAGTTTCCTCTCCTTCTGGCACCCCTATCACGTGGATGTTGTTTTGTTTCGTGTTGTCCCAAAGTTCTCTTAGGCTCTCCTCCTGCTTTTTAATTTTTTTTTCTAGAAGGTGCTCTGCTTTGGTATTTTTTTTCCTACCTTGTCTTCTAGCTCACTGATGCGGGCCTCTGCTTCTTCTAGTCTACTGTTGATGCTTTCTATTGAGTTCTTTATAGCAGTGATGTCATTTTTCATTTCCTCTTGGTTCTTACACATATTGTTGAATTTGTTTTCCATTCTTTTCATCCACCTTATGACCATTTCTATGAATTCTTTCTCTAACAGGTTGCTTGCCTCCATTTCTTTTACTTTCTTTTCTGGTGATGCTTCTTTTCTTTCATATGCAGGCTGTTTCTTTGTCTCCCCATGACCTCTCTTCTCCGGGTGTCTGATTATGTAGTTCTCTCTCTCCTGCGTTGATTTAAAGGCACAAAATGCAACAAAATAATGCACAATGCACAAGGCACAAGGAACTGAACACAAATGTATTCATGATACTAATAACCCCAAATAAAGATGACCACCAGCGTAAAGAGAATTAGTGGATAAGAAAGAAAGAAGAGAAAAAGAAAAGAGAGAGAGAGAAAAAAGGAGTGCAAAAATGAAATTGGGAAAAGGATTAAAAAGTAAGAGAGAAAAAAAAGAGAATGAAATAGAAGAGAGGAAAAAACTATTTATATGGGGAGAAAAGTCCAATAGGACAACCACTAATCTCAACAAATGCCTGCAACAAATACCTAGAGATGAATGCAAATTACAAACAACTAATATCAAGCGAGTTGAGGGAAAACAGAAACAAAAAATAACCAAAAACAAAACAACAACAAAAAAAAACAAAAAGAAAAAGCGAAACAAGGTTCTTACACATATTGTTGAATTTGTTTTCCATTCTTTTCATCCACCTTATGACCATTTCTATGAATTCTTTCTCTAACAGGTTGCTTGCCTCCATTTCTTTTACTTTCTTTTCTGGTGATGCTTCTTTTCTTTCATATGCAGGCTGTTTCTTTGTCTCCCCATGACCTCTCTTCTCCGGGTGTCTGATTATGTAGTTCTCTCTCTCCTGCGTTGATTTAAAGGCACAAAATGCAACAAAATAATGCACAATGCACAAGGCACAAGGAACTGAACACAAATGTATTCATGATACTAATAACCCCAAATAAAGATGACCACCAGCGTAAAGAGAATTAGTGGATAAGAAAGAAAGAAGAGAAAAAGAAAAGAGAGAGAGAGAAAAAAGGAGTGCAAAAATGAAATTGGGAAAAGGATTAAAAAGTAAGAGAGAAAAAAAAGAGAATGAAATAGAAGAGAGGAAAAAACTATTTATATGGGGAGAAAAGTCCAATAGGACAACCACTAATCTCAACAAATGCCTGCAACAAATACCTAGAGATGAATGCAAATTACAAACAACTAATATCAAGCGAGTTGAGGGAAAACAGAAACAAAAAATAACCAAAAACAAAACAACAACAAAAAAAAACAAAAAGAAAAAGCGAAACAATCTCACAAACAAGCATGAAAAAACCACAATATAATCAACAATCAAGCAAACAACAACAAAATGACAGAGAGGAAAAAAATTGGATAGTAAAGAAAGAGAAGAGAGAGGTGTGTATGGAGTTAGAGCAGGGGATGGAAATGAGATATATAAGTAGGGTGAAATTTTAACAGGGGATAAAAAGAAGGAATAGGGAAAATCTAAAGCAGGAATAGGGTAAGAGAAACAGGACAACAAAAGGGGAAAAGTGAGGAAGAGAGTGTTGGCATAAAAGTAAAGTTGAGATAGAGTAAAATGATGCTAAAAGAAAGATGAAAATAGAATGTAGGACATTAATCCCAAAATAAAATAAAGAGAAAATAAAATGACACTTAAAAAAAAGGTAAAATAGTAGTAGTAATAATACTGATTAAAATAAAAATGTAATAATGGGGATTTTTCTTTATCTCCCCTTTTTTGTTTCTATTTATTATATCAAACTGCTACACCTCCCAGACTTTATGGGGTGGTCTTCTGTGGTAGGTGTCTTGTAGAACCAAGTGGTACTGTCTCTTAGTCTCCTGACCTGGGTGCTCTAGGAATGCCCCTTGCTTGAATTATTTGACTTATCCTGTTGTAGTTGGGTCTTGAATATTCTTGTTGCATTCCTGGATGGAGCCTCCTCTCAGGCTTGAAGACTATGTGGCTCACTCCAGAATAATATATATGAACTGTTGTGGAGGTGCTGACTAAACCAAACAAAACAAAACACAATACAGCAATACAAGAAGCCAAACAAAGAAAACAAAAACATGCACAAGAACCCTACAACATCAACAAAACAATCACCAGAGAAGAGAGAATTAGGAAAGAGAAAAGAATGATAGAAAAAAGTGTTAACGTAAAAAACCATTGAAACCTGTAAAGAATTTTTGGTGAGTTTATTTGAGCCAAACTGTCGACATATGCCGGGAAGCAGAACCTCAACGAATTGAGATAATGCTCCGGAGAATGGCGGTGTTACATCCGTATTTATACATTGCAATCAAAGGAGGAACATAGGTGGGTTACATGAAATTCATTGGTGATAGATTAAGGAGGAGGGATAAAGCAA
>NW_005365111.1:1228666-1241695 GCF_000412655.1 Myotis brandtii | reverse complement strand
CCCTGGGGCAAGATGGAGGGCGTAGCCCTTACCCTGGGGCAAGATGGAGGGTGTAGCCCTTACCCTGGGCAAGATGGAGGGCGTAGCCCTCACCCTTTCACCCACCATAACTGCTTTTAGTTAAGGTTTAATTTCAGACCATCCTTTGTGGTTACTTTAGGTCTCCGAGTCTGCAAGACTGCCATGCGGGCCTCTCCTGAGCTTGTCAGGTGAGCATGTGGCCCCTTTCGTCCACAAAAGGAAGAAAAAAAATATGAGTTGAAAATAAAACAAGCAAACAAAAAAACCCACAAAGAAACCACCAAAAAGCAATGGGGGGGTGGGGGGATATGTAGATGCAGAGGTGAAATAAAGAAAATAAGAGTAAAGAATTAGGGGAATAAGGAAGGAAAATGGTTTAAAATAAAGGAGCAAGAAACAAAAGGAAAAAAAAGTTGAAAAGGCAAATAGAGGATAAAGCAGATAGACCTAAAATAAGAAGAGGAAAAACAATGAGTAAACAGGAGAAAAAGAAAAGAGAGAAAGAAAAGAAAAAAAATTGAGTAGTGAAAAAAAGAAAAAACAAAAATATTGAATTGAAAATGAGAAGAGAAAAATTAATATATGAACAAAACAATGAAGACTAAATAATAACAAATTAATAAAGCAAATAGATAAATAATATAAATTTAAAAAGGGGAAAAATGAAAGAAAAACAAAAAAAGAAAAGAAACAATGGACTAAAAAAGAGAAAAGAAAAAAAATAAAGTGAAGTGGCATTTGTTTCAGCAGAGTTTAGTGGCCCATGAGAGCTCCCTTTGTATCCAACTCTTCTGATGACTATGGCTGACTGCTTTGTCTGCCTATTCTGGGCTTCCTGTGAGGTACTTAGGTGCTAACCACTGTCAGGAACTGTCCTCCTTTGGCTTTCAGCAACCTGCTTGAACCTCCAAGAGATCCAGTTTGTGTCTGTCTCCACAGGCCTTAGCTGAAAGCAGGAGGGGCCAATCTGCCCTCGAAAGTAGTTTAGTTAGTAAGATGGGGACCCAGGGCTTGGTCAGCTAACTTCCCCTCTGCCTGCCTTTGTCTGCTAGCCAGCTGTCAATCATAATCACTCAAAAATCTGTTTCTGAAAGGGCCTTAGGTGGGGGAAGTGCTGTTTAGCTTTAAGGAAATGTGGTGGGTGTGTTTCCCTGTCTCAGAGCTACTCCTCCGCGAGTGGCACAAAATATTGCTCTGCGCTCAGCTGAGCAGAGTTCCTTACAAGTAGTCCAGTAGTAGTAGTATTGGCTGGAAATATGGAGTTTCTATGATCTCTCCTTTGGGGGGAAAGTACAAGACAGGCTCCTGGGATAGTGGGGCAGACAGCCCTTCCCCCAATCCAGTCACTGAGACTGTTTAACCCCATATGGTTGGTCTCTGCTTTTGTTTTTTTCTGAAAAGGTCAAAATGCAGGATGTGGCAGGCAGTGCTCTTGAGGGTGGGGCAGGCTGTATCTCCTAGGGCGGTTTTTTTTTTCTTTTCCTGCCTTGTGGCTACTGGGAGTGGCTAGCTCCTCTCAAAAAAAATGGCCATTTCAGTTTGTGGTCTACAACCAAATTCAGGACTCCTGGCTGCTACTTTTCCACATTTCCTTCAATGTTTCCCATCCTAGCTTCTCCTTAAGTCCAGGCCTCCCTTCCTGCACCAAGACTCAGGTGAGTAGCTGCAAATGAAAACTCCTGTGCTCTGTGTTAAAAAAAACCTAAAAAATAAACACACAAACAACCCCCCAACCCAAACTGCAGATTTCCCTCTGAGCAACTCCGGCCTACTGGTTCCAGTCTCCACCACATCCAGGAGCCCTGCTGTCTTTCACTGGTGGATGTTACTTTGCTGCTGGTCTCCGATTTGGTGCTCTGGGCTGTGGAGCCCAGCCTGGGTTCCAGGCCTCTATATTCTGAAGGAATAGATCCTCCCATACCTGGGAGCTCCCTCCTCTCTGTCAGCCCCCACTAGCAGGTCCTGGAAGCTGGGTCATCTCCTCTTTTAACCTCACCTTTCCTACTAGTCCCCAGGTGTTTTATGACCTTCCTCGATATGTCTTCTTCTCAGCTGGACCTCAGTTGGTAATTCCAGGTGAATGTTCTTCAAGTTAGTTGTATTTCCAGTCTGTCCCTGGGAGAAGGTGCATGAAATGTCTGCCTATTCGGCCACCTTTTGTGTATGTGTGAGACCTACATTTAAATAAATTTTAAAGTACACGCTACCATGCCATGTTATACAGTAGATCTCTAGAACTTATTCTTTCATAATCAAAACCCTGTACCCTTTGAAATATTACTCCCCATTTCCCCAACCCAGAACCCTGGCAACCACCATTACATTCTCTCATTATCTGAGTGACTGTTTTAGAAACCTCATGCAAATGAAATCATGAAGTATTTGTCATGAAGTAGTTTATTTCATTTAGCATAATCTCCTCCAAATTTATCCATGTTGTTGCAAATGCTAGTAGTTTCTTATTTCTTAAAGAGGAATAATGTTCCATTGCATGTATATACCACATTTTGTTTATCTATTCATCTGTTGAAGGATACTTGGGTTATTTCCATATCTTTACTATTGTGAATAATGTTGCAGTGAGCATGGGAGTGAAGGTACAGCTTTGAGATCCTGATTTCAGTTCTGGATATATGTCCAGAAATGGGATTGCTGAATCATATGGTAGTTTTAGTTTTAATTTTTCAAGGACTTCCATACTCTTTCCCATAGCTGCTACACCTTTTTGGATTTTCATCAATAGTGTACAAGAGTTTCAATTTCTCCACATCCTTGCCAACACTTGTTATCTCTTTACATTTCCTGAGGAATAAAGCTAGAGCTTTTGCAAATCTATTGGATTTTTCAAAGAGATGTTCATTTTTATTGGCTTCTTTTAATTTGATTTATTTACTTTCTTATCTTTATTTCTTATTCTTATACATACATTTGGTTTAATTTACTCTTCTGTGTCTAGTATTTTCAAAAATTAAATTTATTGGGGTGACATTGGTTAACAAGATTATATAGGTTTCAAGTTTACATTTCTATCATATATGATCTGCATATTGTATTATGTGTCCACCATCCAAAGTCAAATAATCTTCCCTCACCATATATTTGGCCCCATTTACCCTTTACTACTGCCCATCTCCCTTCCCTCTGGTAACCACCATATTGTCTGTTTCTTGTTTTAGAGCATGTTATTCTCCAGGTGTTTTCTTTTAAAAATATTTAAAAATTTTTCATTTAAAGGTTTTATTTTTTAATTAGTTTACTTTCAATATAATTTTGTATTAATTTAAAGTATATAATCAGCCCTAGCTAGTTTGACTCAGTGGATAGAGTGTCGGCCTGCAGACTGAAGGGTCCTGGGTTCGATTCCAGTTAAGGGCACATGCATGGGCTGCGGGCTCAGCTCCCAGTAGGGGGCATGCAGGAGGCAGCCAATCAGTGATTCTCTCTCATCATTGATGTTTCTATCTCTCTCTCCCTTCCTATCTGAAATCAATAAAAATATATTAAAAAATAAAATATATAATCATTATGCTGTACAGCTAAAGGTATAGTCTAATATATTTGTGACTTAATTTTTAATGTTTATCTATTTATAAGTGTTTTTAATTTCCAAATATTTGTGTATTTTCCCAAATGGCCTACTGCTATTGATTTCTAGTTTAATTTCATTATGCTTAGATAACAAACTTTATATAATTCAATATTCTTATATTTGTTAAGATTTGTTTCATGACCCAAAATATGGTTTATTTTTGGTAAATATTTCATGTTTACTTGAAAATAATTTGTATTCTGCTTTTGTTGTGTAGCGTGTTGTTTAAATGTCAGATTAAGTTGGTGAATGGTGTTTAGATCTTCTATATCATTACTAATGTTCTGACTACTTCTTATATCCCATATAATAAAAGCCCAGTGACCAAATGGTGGAACGACCAGAACAACTGGTTGACCAGTCACTATGACACGCACTGACCACCAGGGGGCAGATGCTCAACACAGGAGCTGGCCCCTGGTGGTCAGTGTGCTACCACAGTGGGACCGCCCACTCCTCCTGCTGCCTCCTTTGGATACCTGCAGGCCCAGTGCCACTGCCACCAGGCTCACAGAGCTGACCCTGGAAGCTGGGAGGCGGGTTTGTGGTTGCTACGGGACTGAGGCCTACTCCGCTGCCTCTCAGTGCTATTGTCCCTGGGCCTGGCCCTGACCGAGTCCCCTGGAGAGGTGAGTGCTCCAGCTCCACAGAAGATGCCAGACCAGGGTGCAGCCACTCAGAGAGCAGGTCCACAGCTGCTTGGCTGACCAGGATGAGGCTGACCAGGATGAATGGTGCTCCCACAGCGGGCCGATCCCCGCAGGCCAAACCCCCCACCAGTGCACAAATCCCATGCACTGGGCCTCTAGTTTACTAATAAGAGAAGAGTGTTAACACCTCTAACTATTCTTTGGATTTGTTTTTCAGTTGTATCATATTTTGATTTATGTGTTATTGAGTGCATACACATTTAATATTTTCACATCTATCTGGTGAATTAATCCTTTTATAATTATGTAATGTACCTCTTTAACTACATGGGATTATTTTTAAAATAACATTAACTTCCTTTATAAATTACAAAAATAATTTTTGTTCAATTAATAAAACTTACAAAACCAGAAAATCACCACAGAAAAACCCTTTATAATCGCACTACACCAATACTACCATTCACATTTGTCTTCTGAAAACACATACACAAATAAATACATTATTGGCTATAAAATGGTATAATGTACAGATTATTTTTTAGCCTGCTGTTCACTGACAATATTTTATGAGACTATCAGTAAGTCTTTTTTCTAAAACATAATTTTTAATTTCATAATTTGATTATAAAAGAGTCCCATAGTACAAACTAAAATGACATAAAAAATGAAGTGACATGTCTTTTTTACTTAATACTGTTCCTCTGTTCACTCAGTTACCAATCCTTCCTCTACCACATGTAACTACTTTTGTTAGTTTTTTTGTTAATCTTTCTATAGTTTTTAAAAAAATAAAAACACAAGCAAATATAAAGTTATATTTTAAGTTTATATGTTCACAACATTTTGGAAAACAAAATGTATCATTTTAAAGATGCTATGCTGCACATTTTTGTTCACTTAATTTATCTTACAGATCTTTTTTATAGCAACACCTTGAGGGCTTTCTCATCCATGTTCACAGCTTTGTCTACTCTATTATATGGATGTATCATAATTTATGTAACTAGTCTCCTATTAACAAGTCTTCTATTGATGGACATTTGGTTGTTTTTAATCTTTAGATATTACAAGTAATGCTGAAAACAATAAAATTTTAATAGTTTAATTATTTTATGTTATACATATAGCACTACTTATTTAAATAGTTGCATATTGTTGAATAGTATTTCAAATATTTTATCATAACCAATGCTACAATCAACATTATTGCACTGACATCTTTGTGCATATCTATATTTTCCTAAAACAAATTCTTAGAGACTGTACTATTTTGTATTATTCATTACTATAGCTTGATTATGAACTCCTTGAAGGAAGGAACTTTTTGTGGGGACAAATTTTGGTCCAAGCGTTTGTTGACTATAAGAAGTAAAAAGAATTGCTGTACTCCTCGACGCATTTCCATAGAGAAAACACCTACATCTGAGGGCAATGAAAGCAGGGAGCCTGGGTAGTCATACTGAGCCACTCTTCAACTGAAGGCAAGGAATACAGGGAAGCTAGGAGTACAGGCAACCAGTGGAGAAAACTAAAATGGTGTTACCCCCACCTCTTCCAGGGACAATACCACACCAATTTGGTACTAGAGGAGGGAAAATATGAAGCATATGGGGATTCTTGACTAAAACTCTTCCCCTGGTATACAAAGATGATATCCCTGACTGTCCACTAGTAGGTCATGTGTTTAGAGTTGTTTCTTTAGTTGTGAGAATGAAATACCATTCCCCATTTGTGACTTTTGGCTCATTCTGGGAAGATGTTTGACTGGAGTTAAAATGTAAATGATAGCCCCGCTGGTGTGGCTTAGTGGTTGAGCATCGACCTATACACCAAGATGTCACTGCTTTGATTCCCAGTCAGGGCACATGTCCAGGTTGCGGGCTTGATTCCCAGCAGTGGGAGTGCAGAAGTCAGCGGATTGATGTTTCTCTCTCTACCTCTCCCTTCCTTTCTCTCTCTGAAAATCAATAAAATATATTTTAAGAAATGCAAATGATAGGAGAAAAGACAATAAATCTTGGTACCTTAAACAGCAAAATCCAGTAATCAAAATTATCTGGGTCTAAAGATAGTAGGAATATGTCAGTAACATGTCAGATTATTCCTATACGAAAGTATAAGAAAGTGTTGGCCAAGTGTTTTTTAAGCTTTAGCCCTAGCTGCCTTGATGGGTACATGATAATATGGATAAGGGCATCCTGGAAAAATTATCAGACAAAATAAATAAGTTTGAGAAAAGTATAAATAAAACACCCTGCTTCTTGTAGATTTGTGCAAAAAAAATGCTCAACTTCTGCTGGCAAAGTATTATTTGCCCTAAATGAAAAATCCAATATAGTTCAGAGGGGCAGAGAAACTTAAATTCTATTTTTCAGCAGAGGTATATAATCAATTTTTCCTTTTTCTGAGGATTGAGAATGTGGACACCAGGTAAGGTTACTTAACAACTGTTTTAATCTCTGCAGTGTTTTTAAATCCCGATAAGTGCCATTTGGATATAGGGGAAGTGGTGGGTAGGCTGTTGAAAACCTGCAGCAGAATTTCTCTTTTATTTGTTGAATATTCCTCCTGGTGCCTGATGTTTGACTATATTCTAAGATATCTATCAAGTTTAGCAGCACTTTTATCACCTGACCAATGGTGCTTCTTGATCTAATACAGTGACCTTTCAGATATCTCAGGAATAATTAACAATCAAATATGTTAAAGGTTTGCTACTATTCTTTAACAATTCAAAACAAGAAACAATTTAAGTGTTTCTGGCAAGCTGACATTTCTTGTAAATGGTGCTAAGAGAAAACTGGAGTGCTGCCATTGGCCATTTAACCGTAATCAAGATTATATAACATGTAAACCCAGAAATGCTTCCAAAATATAATTAAAGGTTTCTTGGCTGTTTGTGCCATTTTATCCTGTAATTTGTTCTGTTTATGATTGCTCTTTATCTCTACTAATGACTTACTGTGGACATTCTCTTAAAGTTCAATATCCAGCTTACTTTTTTTCTTTCAATTTTATTTTTTATTACAGTTTGCATTCAGTATTATTTTGTATTAGTTTCAGGCTTACAGCATAGTTGTTAGATAATCATATGTTTCAAAGTATTCCCCCAATATTTCAGTACATACCTGGAATTATACATAAGTATTACAATTTTATTGACTACTAGAGGCCCAGTGCACGGATTTGTGCACTGGTGGGGTCCCTCGGGATGGCCTGCGGGGATTCTGAAACCTGATGTTCTCTGACATCCCCCGAGAGGTCCTGGATTGCGAGAGGGTGCAGGCCAGGCTGAGGGACCCCACTGGTGCACAATCAGGGCCCAGGAGGGACCATGGGAGGGCTCCAGGGCATGTCTGGCCCATCTTGCCCAGTTCTGAGAGGCTGAACCCCAGCAGCAAGCTAACCTACTGGTTGGAGTATCTGCCCCCTGGTGGTCAGTGCATGTCATAGCGACTGGTTGAATGGTCAACCGGTCAGACACTTAGCATATTAGGCTTTTATTATATAGGATAATCTCTATATCCCCATGACTACTTTGTAACTACCAACTTGTATTTCTTAATCCCTTAACATTTTTCACACTGTCACCCAAACTCCTCCTGTCTGGAAACCATCAGTTTGATGGCTATATGCATATGGTTCAATTTTGTTCATTTTGTATTTTTTAAAAAATAATTTAATTGGTGTAATATTGATGAATAGGATCATATAGATTTCAAGTATATTAGGTGTACCAGTTAATGCGGATTTTGTAATAAAGGAAAACATGATAATTTCAAGAGAAACATCAAAGGTGCTTTATTCAAAGTAATGTCCATCTCTAGCTGCATATTTTCCCCATCTTTAGGTAATTTATGGATACCGTCCTAATAGAACTTTTCTTATTTTGAGGCAAACCATTCAGAGACCCAATTTTCCACTTCTTCATATGTTTTGAAGTGCTGCTCAGAAAGTGTGTGTGCCATCCATTAGAACAAATGGTAATCTGAAGGAGCAAGAACTGATGAATACAGCGGGTGGATTAATACTTCCTAGGCAAGATCTTTTAACGTGTCTTTAACTAGTTTTGAAGTGTGTGATGGTACATCATCATGAAGCAAAATTACTCTGCCATGTCTTCTGGAACATTCTGGTCATTTCAAGATCAAAGAGAGGTTCAAATTGATTACTTGTTGTCGGTAGCGATCAGTATTAATAGTTTCACCTGGTTTTAGAAGCTCATAATACACCACACCTTCCTGATCCCACCAAACGCAGAGCGATTTGGCCTTGCAGTCGATGTTGATGGTTGACCTGGATCAACCCATGATTTTGTGCATTTGGGATTCTCAAAATAAATCCACTTTTCATCACCAGTCACAATTTGATGCAAAAAAAGACTTTCGTGCTGTTGAAGCAACATATTACTGATGACTTTTCGGTTTTCCATTTGTCTTTCATTCAGTTGATGTGGCACCCATTTTCCTTTCTTTAAAATTTTTCCCATTGCTTGTAAATGATTGGAAATTGTTTGCTGAGCAACGTTTAATTTTTCTGCAAGTTGTTTTTGGGTTTGACATGCATCTTTATCCAATAATGCTTGTAATTGTTGATCTTCAAACTTTTTTGGTTGACCTGGACATTCTTTGTCTTTCACATCGAAATCATCACTTTTAAAGCATTTAAACCAGCATTCACAAGTATCTTGAGATAGAGAATGTTCACCATAAGCTTCCCGAAATATATGACAACTTTTTCTTCAAAATAAAGTAATGAATTAAAACTTCCCGCAAATGCTTTTTTTGGCACGAAATTTGACATTTTTAAAAGTAAAAATATCTATGATGTTAACACCTTCAGCAAATTTGACATATGAAGTTGTGAAGCTTGTTATCAATATAACAAAATAGCATACATATCAAATTGCATATATATCAACATATGTGTAACTCCATCTATTGAAAAAAATCTGCATTATTAACTGGTTTTGTGCCCACCACCCCAAATCAAACCATCCTCTATCACCATATACTGGGACCCCTACAACCCCCTCAACCCCCCATTTCCTTCCCTCTGGTAACCAACACATGGTTGTCTGTGTTCATGAGTTTCAGTTGTATATCCCACATATGAGTGAAGTTATGTGGTTCTTAGCTTTTCCTGATTGACTTATTTCTCTTAGCATAATATTATCAAGGTCAATCTATGTTGTTGCAAATGGCAGTATTTCGTCTTATGGCTGAGTAGTATTCCATTGTATATATGTACCACATCTTCTTTATCCAATCCTTTTATTGAAGGACACTTTGGTTGTTTCCATGTGTTGGCCACTGTGAATAAAACTGCAAGGAACATAGTGGTCCATATATCTTTGCAAGTACACATGTTTAAGCTTTTGGGTAGAAACCCAGGAGAGGGATTGTTGGGTCATATAGTAATTCTAGTCTTAATTTTATGAGGAACGGCCAGACTGTTTTCCATAGTGGCTTTATCAGTCTATATTCCCACCAGCAGTGAAAGAGGGTTTCCTTTTCTCTACAACATCTCCAGCACTTGTTATTGTCATGCTGATAATACCCATTCTAGCAGGTGTGAGGTGGTATCGCATTGTAGATCTGATTTGCATTTCCCTAATAACTAGTGAAATTGAACATCTTTTCATATAACTGTTGGAAGTTTGTATGTCTTCTTGGGAGAGGTGTCTGTTCAGGTCCTCTGCCCATTTTTAAATAGGATTGTTTGCTTGTTTGGGGTTGAGTTGTATGAGTTCTTTACATATTTTGGATATTAAACCTTTGTCTGAGCTGTTATTTGCAAATATATTCTCCCATTTGGTCTGTTGCCTTTTTGTTTTGCTGTTGGTTTCTTTTGCTGTGCAGAAACTTTTTAGTTTGATATAGTCCCATTCATTTATTTTGCCTCTATTTTCTTTGCCTTAGGGTTCAAATTCATAAAATGTCTGCAACCAAGTACCTATGTTTTCTTTTATGTAATTTATTGTTTCAGATTTATATTTAGGTGTCTGATCCATTTTGAATTAATTTTTGCATACAGGGACAAACTGTAATCAGTTTCATTCTTTTGAGATTCCATATATTAGTGAAATAATATGGTAATTTCCTTTCTCTGACTAACTTATTTAATTGAGCATAATACCTTCTAGGTCCATTCATGCTGTCACAAATTTTATTATTTTTTATAACTGAGTAATATTGCATTGTATATATGTACCAAGATTTTTTCTTCACTCTCTATTGATGGACATTTGGGTTGCTTCCATATCTTGGGTAATGTAAATAATGCTGCAATGAGCACAGGGATGCATATATTCTTTCAAATTACTGTTTTGGGTTTGTGGATATATATCCAGAAATGGAATCACTGGGTCATAAGGCTATTCTACTTTCCATATTTTGAATACCCTCCATAATGTTTCCCATCGGGGTGGCAGAAGTCTATTCCTACCAATAGTGCACAAGGGTTCCCTTTTCTCCACATCCTCGACAACATTTTGGTTTGTTGATTTATTCATGATAGCCATTCTGACAAATTTGAGGTAATATGTCATTGTGGTTTTAACTTGCATTTCTTTGATGATTAGTAACATTGAGCATTTTTTCACATGTCTATCGGCTATCTGTATATTCTCTTTGAAGAAATGTCTATTTAGGCCCTCTGTTCTTTTTGCGTTTTGTTAATCCTCACTGAAGGTATTTTTTCCATTGATTTGTAGAGAAAGTGGAAGGGAGGGAGAGGGAGAGAGAATGAGAGAGAAAGAGACGGGGGGGGGGGAGAGAGAGAGAGAGAGAGAGAGAGAAACATTGATGTAAGAAAGACACATTGATTGATTGCCACCTGCATGTGCCCCGACCGAACTGGCAACACAGGTATGTGCCCTTGACTTGGAATCAAACCTGTGACCTTTTGGTGTATGGTCTGCTGCTCTAACCACCAAAGAAACAGCAGCCAGGCAGATACTTCCAAATTTGTTCTTCTTTCACAAAATTAATGCAGCTCTTTGGGTCTTTTATGGTTCCATATAAATTTGTGGATTATTTGTACTAGTTCTATAAAATATGCCATGGTTATTGTGATAGAATTGCATTGAATGTATGGATTGCTTTGGGTAGTATGGATATTTCAATGACGTTAATTATTTCTATCTTTTAGCATAGAATGTAATTTTTTGAGTATAAGTCTTTCACCTCTTTGGTTAAATTTATTCTTAGGTTGTGTGTGTGTGTGTGTGTGTGTGTGTGTGTGTGTGTGTGTGTGTTTTCCTTGTTAGTTCATTTTGTTCATTAGATTCTAAATATATGTGAAATCATATGGTACTATACTTGTCTTTCTCTGACTGGCCTATTTCACTTAGCATAATGCTCTCTAGGTTCAGCCATGTTGAAAGGGATATATTTCCTACTTAGTATTCTACTGTGTACAATTCTTTGGTTAAATTTATTCCTAGGTATTTTATTTTTATGATGCAATTGTAAATAGGATTGCTTTCTCAGTTTTCTTTTTTTTCAAATTTAAATTCTTTATTGTTTAAAGTAGTACATATGTCTCCTTTTTCCTCATTGACCTCTCTCCGGCCACTCCCACCCCTCAGCACCCTACTGTCTGTGTCCATTGGTTATGCCATCACCAACCTACTGTCTGTGTCCATTGGTTATGCTTATATGCATGCATACAAATCCTTCGGTTGATCTCCTACACCCCCCTCCCCTGACTTCCCTGTGAGGTGGGACGGTCTGTTCTATGCTTCTATGTCTCTGTATATATTTTTAAAATTTTCTTTATTGATTAAGGTATTACATATGTGTCCTTATCCCCCTCTTATTCCCCCCACCCCCTTGCTCATGCCCTTGCCTCCCTGGTGTCTGTGTCCATTGGTTAGGCTTATATGCATGCATAGAAGTCCTTTGGTTGATCTCTCCCCCTTCCCCAACCCTCCCCTGCCTTCCCTCTCAGGTTTGACAGTCTGATTGATGCTTCTCTGTCTCTGGATCTGTTTTTGTTCATCAGTTTATGTTGTTCCTTAAATTCCACAAATGAGTGAGATCATGTGATGTTGATCTTTCTTTGGCTGGCTTATTTCACTTAGCGTAATGCTCTCCAGTTCCATCCACGCTGTTGCAAATGATAAGAGTGCCTTCTTTTCTATAGCAGTGTAGTATTCCACTGTGTAAATGTACCATAGTTTTTTTAAAAATTTTTTTTATTGATTAAGTTATTACATATGTGTCCTTATCCCCACATTACCCCATTCCCCCCATTCATGCCCTCAACCCCCTGTTGTCTGTGTCCATTGGTTAGGCCTATATGCTAGCATATAAGTCCTTTGGTTGATCTCTCCCCCTTACCCCCACCCTCCCATACCTTCCCTCTCAGGTTTGACGGTCTGATTGATGCTTCTCTGTCTCTGGATCTGTTTTTGTTCATCAGTTTATGTTGTTCCTTATATTCCACAAACGAGTGAGATCATGTGATATTTATCTTTCTCTAACTGGCTTATTTCACTTAGCATAATGCCTCTCCAGTTCCATCCATGCTGTTGCAAATTGTAAGAACTCCTTTTTTTTTTTTACAACAGCATAGTATTCCATCCTGTAGATGTACCACAGTTTTCTAATCCACTCATCTGCTGATGGGCACTTAGGCTGTTTCCAAATCTTAGCTATGGTGAATTGTGCTGCTATGAACTTAGGGGTGCATATATCCTTTCTGATTGGTGTTTCTAGTTTCTTGGGATATATTCCTAGAAGTGGGATCACTGAGTCAAAT
>NW_005365111.1:1227033-1228164 GCF_000412655.1 Myotis brandtii | reverse complement strand
GTAGTATTCCATTGTGTAGATGTACCACAGTTTTTTAATCCACTCATCTATTGATGGGCACTTAGGCTGTTTCCAAATCTTAGCTATGGTGAATTGTGCTGCTATGAACTTAGGGGTGCATATATCCTTTCTGATTGGTGTTTCTAGTTTCTTGGGATATATTCCTAGAAGTGGGATCACTGAGTCAAATGGGAGTTCCATTTTTAATTTTTTGAGGAAACTCCATACTGTTCTCCACTGTGGCTGCACCAGTCTGCCTTCCCACCAGCAGTGCACGAGGGCTACTTTTTCTCCACATCCTCACCAGCACTTGTTGTTTTGTTGATGATAGGCATTCTGACAGGTGTCAGATGGTACCTCATTGTTATTTTGATTTGCATCTCTCAGATGATTAGTGACTTTGAGCATGTTTTCATATGTCTCTTGGCCTTCTGTACATACACTTTCAAAAGGGGTCTATTTAGGTCCTACGTACATCTTTTTGATTTGATTGTTTATCTTCCCTTTGTTAAGTTGTATGAGTTCCCTATAAAATTTGGAGATTAAAACCTTACTGAATATAACACTGGCAAATATGTACTCCCATTCAGTGGGCTCTCTTGTTGTTTTGTTGATGGTTTCTTTTGCTGTGCAGAAGCTTTTTATTTTGATGTAGTCCCATTTGTTTATATTCTCCTTAATTTCCTTTGTCCTGGGAGCTGTATCAGTAAATATATTGCTGCAACATATGTCTGATGTTTGCTGCCTCTGGATTCTTCTAAAATATTTATGGATTCCTCTAGTATTTTTATGGTTTCCCATCTTAAGTTTAAGTGCTTTATCAATTTTGAGTTTATTTTTGTATATGGTGTAAGTTGATGGTCTAGTTTAATTTTTTTGCATGTATCTGTCCAATTTTCCCAACACCATTTATTGAAGAGTCTGTCTTGACTCCATTGTATGCTTTTGCCTCCTTTATCAAATATTAATTGAGCATAATGGCTTGGGTCGATTTCTGGGTGCTCTATATGTTTGTTCTTGTGCCAGTACCAAGGAGTTTTAAGAACAGTGGCTTTGTAACATGCCTTGATATCTGGTATTGTGATCCCTCCTAGTTTTTTCTTCTTTCTCAGGATTGCTGTGGCTATTCAG
>NW_005365111.1:1223168-1225155 GCF_000412655.1 Myotis brandtii | reverse complement strand
CTGGGTCTCCAGAGACTCGCCCGGAACTGGAGTTCAGAGCAGTCAGGAGCTTGAGACTCCCTCCCAATTGAAAAAGACAACCGCGTCCTCAGCTGCCAGCCCTTTCCACGTGCGCCACATCCTCAGCTGCCAGCCCTTTCCTTGTGCGCCGCGTCCTCAGCTGCCAGCCTTTCCACGTGCAGCCTCAGCTGCCAGCCCTTTCTGCATGTGCCTCCATACCTCTGCACTTTACTTCCACACCGCACCTCCTCTGAGTCTCAGTGTGCTTTTCTCTTTCTTTCTAGTTGTAGAATTTCCACTCAGCCAGCCTTCTTGTGGTTCTGGATGATGTCCGTTTTGTCTTTTACTTGTATTTTTGAAGTTGTTGTGCGAGGCAGCAATTTCCGGTGTTTACCTATTCCGCCATCTTGGTTTCTCTTCTCAGGGTCTTTTTTTATTCCATATGAATTTTAGGAGAGTTTGTTCTAGGTCTTTGAAGTATGCTGTCGATATTTTAATGGGGATTGCATTGAATTTATAGATTGCTTTGGGTAGTATGGACATATTAATGATGTTGATTCTACCAATCCATGAACACGGTATAACTTCCATTTTTTTATGTCTTCCTCTATATATTTCTTCAAAGTAAGGTAGTTTTCTGAGTACAGGACTTTTATCTCCTTAGTTAAGTGTATTTCTAGGTATCTTAATTTTGTTGTTGCAATGGTATATGGGATTGTTTTTTTAGTTTCTCTTTCTGTGAGTTCATTATTGCTGTATAACAAGGCCATAGATTTCTGGGTGTTAATTTTGTATCCTACAACATTGCCAAATTCATTTATTAAGTCTAATAATTTTTTATGGAGTCTTTAGGGTTTTCTATGTACAGTATCATGTCATCTGTGAATAATGACAGTTTTACTTCTTCTTTTCCAATTTGGATGCCTTTTATTTCTTCTTCTTGTCTGATCACTATGGCTAGCACTTCCAGTACTATCTCGAACAGAAGTGGTGAAAGTGGGCATCCCTATCTTGTTCCTGTTCTTAGGGAAATGGTTTTAGTTTTTGCCCATTGAGTATGATGTTGGCTGTAGGTTTGTCACATAAGGCTTTTATTATGTTGAGGTATGATCCCTCTATGCCAACTTTGCTGAGAGTGTTTATCAGAAAAGGGTATTGGATTTTGTCAAATGCCTTTTCTGTATCAATTGATATGATTATGTGATTTTTGTCTCTCAATTTGTTTATGTGATATATCAATTTTATTAATTTGCAGATATTGTTCCAGCCTTGCATCCCTGGAATAAATTTCACTTGGTCATTGTGTATGATCTTTCTAATGTAATGCTGGATCTGATGCTAGAATTTTGTTGAGGATTTTAGCATCTATGTTTATCATGGATATTGGCCTGTAAATATCTTTCTTATTAGTGTTTTTTATCCAGTTTTGGGATTAGGATAATGTTGACTTCATAGAAACAGTTTGGAGGATTTCCTTCCTCTTGAAATTTTTTTGGGAATATTCTGAGAAGGATAGGTTTTAGTTATTCTTTGAATGTTTGGTAAAACTCCCCTGTGAAGTCATCCATGGCAAGGTTTTTGTTTGCTAAAAGTGTTTGGATGACTGCTTCAATTTTATCAGTACTTTTTGGCTTATTCAGGTTTTTTTATTCTTCCTGATTGAGTTTTAGAAGATTGTACTTTTCTAGGAATATGTCCATTTCATCTAGGTCGTCCAGTTTGTTGGAGTAGAGTTGTCCATAGTATTTTTTAACAATCATTTGTATGTCTGTGGGGTCGGTTGTTACTTTACCTCTTTCATTTCTGATTTTGTTTTTGGTGCTCTCTCTTTGTTTCTTGGTGAGCCTTGCTAGAGATCATCAATCTTGTTTATCATTTCAAAGAAATAGCTCATGGTTTTATCGATCTTTTGTATTGTTGTTGTTGTTTTTTTGTCTCTATGTCATTTATTTCCATTCTGATCTTTATTATTTCCATCCTTCTGCTT
>NW_005365111.1:1220733-1222586 GCF_000412655.1 Myotis brandtii | reverse complement strand
TAAGTCCATCTGATCTAGTGAGTCATTTAGGATTGCTGTTTCTTTGCTGATTTTTCGTCTTGAGGATTTATCCAGTGATGTCAGTGGCGTATTAAAGTCCCCTACTAGGATTTTATTGTTGCTAATCTTTCCCTTGATATCTTCCAGGAGTCTTTTTATGTATTTTGGTGCTCCTGCATTGGGTGCATATGTGCTTACCAGGGTTATATCCTCTTGTTGTATCTATCCCTTTAGTATTATGAAATGGCCTTCCTTATCTCTTGTTATGGCCTTCACTTAGAAGTCTGTTTTGTCAGATATAAGTATCGCACGCAACCCCAGATTTTTTTAAATTTCTATTTGCTTGAAAGATATTTTTCTATCCCTTCACTTTCAGTCTGTGTGAGTCTCTTTTTCTGAGGTGGGTCTCTTTTAGACAGCATATATATGGGTCAATTTTTTTTTTATCCATTTAGCCACTTGATGTCTTTTTATTGGATCATTTAGTCTGTTTACGTTTAAAGTTATTATTGATAGGTAGTTGTTTTAATTATTTTAATATTTTGTGCCTGTGTTCCTTCTTCCTTTTTTATTTCTTCTTTTTACACCAGTTCCTTTAGTATTTCTTGCATTTCAGGCTTGGTAGTGATAAACTCCTTTAGCCTTTTTTTGTCTATGAAGCTCCTTACTTCCCCTTCAATTTTGAATGATAGCCTTGCTGGATAGAGTATTCTTGAATTCAGTCCCTTTCTTTGCATCACTTTGTAAATTTCCTTCCATTCCTCTCTGGCCTGATGTGTTTGTGCTGAGAAATCATTTGACAATCTAATGGGAGATTCCTTGTATATAACTTTCTGTCTTTTTCTTGTAGCCTTTAAGATTCTCTCTTTGTCCTGAACATTTGCCATCATAATTATGATGTGTCTTGGTGTGGGTCTTTTCAGGTTCATCTTGTTTGGGACTGTCTGTGCTTGTGTGACTTTTTTCTTCCCCACATCAGGGAAGTTTTCTGACATTATTTCTTCAAATAGGTTTCTAACCCTTGTTTCTCTTTCTTTCATTCTGGCACCCCTATTATTTGTATGTTGCTTTGTTTCATGCTGTCCCAAAGCTTCCTTAGGTTCTCCTCTTGTTGTTTAATTTTTTCTCCAATTGCAATTCATTTGGGTGTGTTTTGCTTCCCTGGCTTCTAATTCACTAATTCCTTTCTCTGCTTCTTCTAGTCTACTTTTGAAACTTTCCATGGTATTTTTTTTAATTGCAGCTATATCACTCTTTATTTCTACTTGATTCTTTCATAAGTCGTTGATTTTTTCATCCATCTGGTTCATGAACCGTATGACCCTTATTCTGAATTCTTTTTCTGACATATTGCATGCCTCCGTTTCCCTTAGCTACTTTTCTGGCAATTCCTTCTTTTCTTTCCTTTTGGGGTTTTCTTTATATCCCCATTTTTGTTCTCAGTAAAGGATCTAGGTGTTGAGTCATGTAGCGGCTGCTCCTTAGGCAGCAGCAGCTTCTCGGGCAGTGGCTGCTCCTCTTTTGGCAGTGGCTCCTTTTGTTGGCACTGCTTGCAGAAGTGGTGGCTCCTCTGGCTGGTGGGGGCAGGCTGCTCGTACAGCTGTTGCTCTTCATATGGGTGTGGGCTGCTCACAAGGCTGCTGCTCCTTGGACAGGGCCCGGCACCAGGTGCCGTCAGTGGATGCAAGCAGGGCTGGTGCTGAAAGCAGGTGCAAGCGCCGGTGTGACTGCAGCATGTGGGAGCAAAGAATTTTCAGTAACCATCAGAGGCTCACCATGATGACAGCTACCAGCAACCCACCTTGGTCTGGCACCCCCACTCACCCCCCCCCCCCACGCCCCCGCCCCCCCCC
>NW_005365111.1:1211641-1219035 GCF_000412655.1 Myotis brandtii | reverse complement strand
TCAGTGCATGGCTGCCGGCCGCCATCTTGGCTGACAGTTAATTTGCATAAGGATATGCTGATTAGCCAATGGGAAGGGTAGCGGTTGTACGCTAATTACCATGTTTCTCTTTTATTAGTGTAGATGCTTTCTGGACCTCACCCATCATTGAAGAATTTTCATCCCATGTCCCATGTCTTTACAATCTTACTCTTAACTAGGAAGCAACTGGTTTCAGGTTCTTAATTTCTGAAATAAATCTCAGTGTGTATCTTGTGTTGTCTTCTACGTATATGTAGATGATCTCACAGCCTATTCATCAAAGAAAGGTGTGTTTACTGGTAGTTGGAGAGATACTAGTATATAGGCAATGTGGTCAAAGTATATTTCAGCAACACTTTTGACCCTTTGCAAAAAAATCATTAACAATGCTTAATTTTACAAAGCACAGTTGTTCTTATGTCCATTTTCCAGATGATGAAACTGAGGCTTAGTACAGTGATAATACTTCCCTAAAGTGGCCTGATTGCATCAGAGAACCTAGGTCTTTTTTTACTTCCAGTGTTACTTTTCTGCTGGTGCCTGATTATGCCTTTCAATACCTTTCAGTATATCATTAGAGAGCCATTTCTGGTAGAAATGTAAAGAATTTTTGGTCTTCTCAATTGCCCTATCAAATGATTTGTAGAAGAGAGCACATCCTGTTATGGTCAAGTAAGTATTAGTAAGGATTAATTGACAACCCAATTGGAGCAAAAATCAATAAATGTGGGATGTGTACCACAAGAGAGGTATATGTATACACATTTATCTATGTGTGTGTATGAGTATATGTATGTATACTATCAAGGGAAGAAGTTGGTAACATCACAGAAGCAGCCAGAGGAACTAAACTGCAAAGGGCTTGGTGAAGTGTGCAAAGACACATATTTATTGCCATAGTAGCTGTGTTGGATGCTGATATTGCAGCTGTTGTCTGTGTGTCTGTGTATGACATTGAATTGAAAACTGCTGCAATTTGGAATCATTTTGGAAATTCCCTTCTATCTCCTGGGTCTCAATAGCCCTTTTTGACTTGTGTGTATGTCCTGTAGTCCCAGCAGCCTGATTGCTCTGATACTCTTTTCACTCCATGAACTCTCAAGTATTACCTGATTTTAAGTGGAGAGATAAAGGTCCTAAGAGTAGTAAAGAAAAGGTCTATCCTTTATGCATTTACTATAATCCCCTTATCACACCTTGTGGCTTTATTTTTACTCCCTTTCAGGCTGCTAGTGATTTTGCTTTCCCACCTCCACTCCTTCATGCAGGCAAGGATCGGACCCTTTGGTGAGAGTGATCTTTTTGTAACTGACACTTTTATGCAACTGATTATTAGTTCCTTGGTTTCCTCTCTGGCAAATGGAGATAGTAGAGGGGTCTGCATTCTGATGTTCTGTATCTTGGAAAGAGATACAGGCCTCAGTCAATAGGGAAGTAAAGATGTATATAGCAGGCAGAAGGACCCATACTTCCTCAAATCTGAAATCAAAATAGCTTATTTTTCTTATTTTAAGTTTATTTCTGTCATAAAGCTTTGTAAGAAATGTACAGTCAGTCTCTTGATTAAGATAAGCTCAAATGGGCTGAGGTCAGCTCTGGGTCTTGCATAGCCTCTTTGATTCTGGGAAGGAAGAGGAAGAGGGTGGTGAAAACAACAATCAGCCTTTGGTCATTATGAGAAGTTTCTTCCTCCTTGGCTGAGACTTTTGCTTTGACAAAGAAAAAACAAACCACAATATCTTTAATATATCCTAAAGGAAGTTTCAATCAAGTTCAAGATGTGGGTTTTTTATTCTCTCTTTCTCTTAAAACTGGAACTGGAAACTATTTTGTGGTGATTAAATGGGACTCTTTCTTTAATAATGATGCCAATTACCTTGAGTTGTTAGGAAGTTTAAAAGAGAACTTCCTGGACCCTATTAAAGAATTTAGATGTGTCTGTCAAACACATATTTAAAATAAACATTCTCAAACCTCCTAAATTAAATATAAACTCCAAGGGATCCAACATGGTTTATTTAAAATTTACTCAACTTTAGTATATGTGGTACAGACCATGAAATAGGCCTGAACTTAAATATCACTTATTGAATAACTTGGTAAAAGAGGTCACGGTAGGTGGACATGCATTCCTTTATGGAGGCAACTGAAAATTTTGTACAAAAGTAAAATATATTTAGGCCTCATGAGTTTTTTGTTGTGAAAAATCAGGAATAAATCACATTCTGTATCAACTAGCCGATAAGTTGATTATGAACAGAAAGGATAAATTAGGAATAGTGAAAAAGGAGAATATTAAAAAAAAACAATTTAGTGAAAATCATTACTAGAAAATGAATGAGATATACAGACCAGGGTACAGGGACATCCATATTATTGTATTTTGAAGCCTGAGACCACAGATTCCCTAGGCAGCCTGAAAATTTATAGCTTAGATTTTGAGAACAGATTATTTAACACAGAAAGATTAGAAACCTTGAGGCTTTTCCTGAACAAACTGCTGTAATTACAACAAATACATAGACATGCCTTTGTATGAAGTGTAAGACAATTTATTTGTTCCTAGAGAAATCATTACTTGATTTATCTATTACTTGGATTAATGCAGGTGACAAGGAGAAAAGCAACCATAATAATCAATCTTAAACTTGTAAACTCTGTCTTCAAAAATACCAAATAAGAGTGACATTAATGAGATGTCAGACTAGGAAGCTTCAGGCTGTTGTTCTCCAATGAAAACACTAAGTAAACAACTAGAAATTTATTAGATAACTTTATAAGATTTCTGTAATCAGTAAAAGATGTGCAGAAAGCAAGCAAATGTCCATTCAGTAAAAAGCCCTATTCAAAATGGTAAGGAATTTTTTTGTGATTTTACTAACCCTTGATCTACCACCTCCCCAAATCCCTCAACCTGGTATAGTATAATTTGGAGGAAGCATAAGACAGATTCTTAATCTCCTTCCATGAATTGAAGAGAGCATAACAGACTGAATATGCAACTTTCTAACCTGTTTCTAGGCTGTCTGAGGGATCAGCCTTTGTGTCAACTAATTCCACAATTAAGAAAATATCTTAAGACAAATAATAAAAATACAACATACCAAAACTTAAGGGATGCAGCAAAAACAGTAAATTTATAGCTGTAAATGTTTGCATTTAAAACAGAAACTATCTCAAATCAACAACTTTATATTTCATGGGACTAGGAAAAGAACAAACAATTCAAAGCTAGAAGAAAGAAGACAATAATAATGATTAGAGTGGAGATGAGCAAAATAGAATAGAAAATCAATAGAGAAAATTAATGATAGATCAACAAAATTAATAAAACTTTAACTAGATTGACAAATAAAAAGAGGGACAACTCAAATAACTAAAATAAAAAATGAAAGAGTGACCTTACTATCAACTTTACAGAAATAAAAAGGATTCTATGTGAGTTCTACAAACAATTGTATGTTAAAAGATTGAATGATTTAGATAAAATGGACAAAATTCTAAAAAATCATAGAAACACTCAACCTACCAAGATTGAATAATGAATAAATAGAAAATCTAAACAGATATATAGCTAGCAAGAAGATTTATCATTAATCAAAACAAAAAATCCCAAAAAAGTACAGACACAGATGGCTTAACTCAGTGGTTCTCAAATCTCAACCTTCCTAATGCCGCGACCCTTTAATACAGTTCCTCATGTTGTGGTGACCCCCAATTTCATTGTTACAAATTGAACATAATTAAAGCATAGTGATTAATCACAAAAACAATATGTAATTATATATGTTTTCCGATGGTCTTAGTCAACCCCTATGAAAAGGTCGTTTGACCCCCAAAGGGGTCGCAACCCACAGGTTGAGAACCACTGGATTAACTGGTGAATTCTACCAAACATTTAAAAGAGAATTATCCTGAATTTTTTTTTTCAAAAGCTGAAAAGAAGGGAAAAATCCCAAACTAATTTTGTAAGGCCACAATTAGCTTGGTGCCCAAGCCAGACAAAGAACCTACAAGAAAGGACAAAAGTATTTTATGAGTATGATTGCAGAAATCCTCGACCAAATAGTAGCAAAATTAATTCAACAGCATATTTAAAAGATTAAACATTGCGATGAAGTGGGATTTATTCCTGAAATGCAAGGATGGTTAACCATATGAAAATAAGTCAATGTAACGCATTACATTAACAAATGGAAATGCCAGGCCGGGCACCTAAGGGAACAGCAGCGGGACCCCACACATCTGCAGCTGACAGCTTTGGGACCCTGAGCTACAGCACAAGGGGCCTCTTCTACCACCACAGAAACTCCCCGGGCACAGATCCAGCTTGGAGAGTGCGCCACCTTGAAAGGTTTACAAGGTCCTCGTGAAGAGGCTGGGGGAGGAGCAGTGGCTAAGCACCAAGCCTAGCCACCATCTGGACTGACCCTGTCCTGGTCCCTGAGCACTCACAGAGGTCACAGTTCAGACCTTCAGATACCTGCAACAGATATTTGCAGGGCTTCTATGTGCCTGGCATGCACCCTGTCTGAACCCATGCACCCGACAGGTCCCAGCCTGGACACTGTACCACTGTGGTGCAACCACTACTGTCCCAGCAGGGCTCTTGCCCCTGACGTGTACTCAACCACTGCCACCAATACTGTGCTGCCACTACAGCCTTAGAGCCCAAATGCTCAGCTCCACTGCCAGGGTTTGGGGGCAGAAACTGTGCTGAAGGCCGGAAGGTGATTGTAGCCTCCCCTGACCTAGACCTATTGAACTGAGGATCTGAGAAGACTAAAAAGGCTGCAGATCTGTAGGTGAGACAGGAGGGCCTGGAACTGTGAGAGAAGGCTGCAAGGGCACCTGCGGGAAGCCATCCATTGTCAATACTATCATGAGAGTGCATCAAGGAACTCAGAAGGCTGATGAACCTTGAACTTTAGCATGGCTAAAGCTATGCACCGATTGTTCCATGTTGAGATAGCGATGGCTCAAAGCAATTTCCTGACCTGATAGCCTCAAAGTAAATCTTTACTGATCTTTACTGACCTTTGAGACTGTCTGTCTGATACCAGTTTGCCATGCTTTACTGAGGGCAAGATGTGTATCTAAAATTGAATAAAAGCAATCAAGGCCAGGTTTCAGTGTGCCTTTCCTAGAGAGAGGTTACCATCTGGCCTCCACCCCTTAATAATTCATATTTCTTGTCTAGTGTTTTCATTTGTGTGTTGGCCCCTTTTCCAGATCCTGAACCCTAGCTGTGCTGGTTGTGGCATTTAGGTGCCTCAAACAGGACCTGGAGAAGAAGATTCGCCTGAGTGAGAAATGAAGTGAAAAAGGAAAAGTGGAAATTCACAGGAAATGTGGGGAAGTTCACCATGCACAAAGCCTTTGCCAGCTTCAGAGTCACAACTGTAAGTGGACGAGGAATGTCTTTTAATCAGCCATGTTATAATGGGGCAGAATTCAAGTAAAGAGGAAAAACTTTATTGTAGACTGTTGGCTTGCATGTTCAAGGATAAAGGAATTAAGGTGTCAGAAGGTCTTCTCGTAGTTTTTGTATATTATTAAATGTCTGATGCCTCTAAGAAAAAATAGTACCATTACAGAAATGATTCGAGCATGTCAGAATGTGGGATCAGGCATTTTTCAAGCAAACTTGCTAGCTGCCACTGTAACAGTGGGGAATAAAAAGTGTTTTAATTGTGAAAAATCAGGACATTTCAAAAAAGAATGTAGGCAACCAAAAAGGACTCAGGGTGGCGCCCAAGGGAAAGGCATGAGCATTCCATCTCCTGATTCAAACAATGCACATTCAACTTCTTTATGTCCTAGATGTCAAAAAGGAAATCATTGGGCCAGTCAATGTAGATCTAAATTTCATAGAAATGGGCAGCCGTTAAATCGAGACATAGGGAATGGCCAACTGCAGGGAAACAGCCAGAGGGCCTTCCCCAACCCCATCAACAACAGGGGATTTACCCCGTGCAAGGCCCACAGTGGATTCCCTCATCAGAGTCACGCAAGGGAACACGGGCCTAGATCTCAACAGCACATTAGCGGTCACTCTGACTCCTAATATGGCTCGGCAAGCTGTTCCTACAGGAATTTTGGGGCCTGTGTCACCGGGAAAATTAGGATTAGTCTTAGGAAGAAGTGGAAACATTGAAAGGACTAACTGTTTTGCCTGGAGTCATAGATTCAGACTATAAGGGAGAAATCAAGGTAATACTAAAATACAAACATATTATGCAAATTACTCCAGGACAAAGAATTGCTCAGCTCCTACTTCTACCTTATATTCATCAGGGTGAAGCTGTAAATAGGAAAAGAGGAACTCAAGGATCTGGAAGCGGAGCTATTTATTGGATACATGAAATTAGCAAAACCTGTCCTGTGATTAATTTAAGAATAGAGGGAAAACTGTTTAAAGGTTTAGTAGACACTGGAGCGGATGTTAGTGTTATTAGTAAAGAATTCTGGCCTCCAAGTTGGTCCATGGTAGAAGCTATGGGCTCTATTACGGGGGTTGGAGTTCCTGATAATACGTAATGTAGTGCTGCAGTATTAAAGTGGCAAGATGAAGAAAGACAGACAGGATGATTTCAACCTTACATAGTCTCTGGAATTGCAGTCAACTTATGGGGCTGGGATGTTTTAGAAGGTTTACAAGCTTGTATTATTACAGGCAAGGAAGAGCAGTTAATAACTCAGATGGGCTATCAAAAATAAAGTGGCAAGATGAGGAAGGACAAACAGGATGGTTTCAGCCCTACATAGTCTCTGGAATTGCAGTCAACTTATGGGGCCAGGATGTTTTAAAAGGTGTAGAAGCTTGTGTTATTACCAACAAGGGACAGCAGTTAATAACTCAGATGGGATATCAAGCTGGTCAAGGCTTAGGAAAAAATAATCAGGGAATTAAAGAACCCATTCAAGCCAAAGGAAACCCAGGAAGATGAAGATTAGGATATCAGCCTTTTTAGGAATTGTCACTGCTCAGTCTCTTCATCCCCATGCTGATCCTGTACAATGGAAAGATGATAGACCTATATGGGTGGATCAGTGGCCATTAACAAAGGAGAAATTAGGCTATACTCCCTCTGTCCCATAATAATATTTAAATGGGAATTATTGGCGAATGCAGCTGTAAGTTATGTTGTAGCGCAAAATTGCAAAGCCTTAAATCAAAATCAATGTTTCATGACATCTGTCATTTGTTTCGACACATCTTTCAATTTCTAGGTTAATCTAATTATTACGAATTATAACTATTTTTCTAATTTCATCCGCTGATCGAAATCAATTGTTTTATTTCAGCTGAATATCAACCCATTGTAAAAGTAAGATGAAAAAAAGAGAGTTTTCAAGCAAAGATCGAGTTG
>NW_005365111.1:1207504-1210649 GCF_000412655.1 Myotis brandtii | reverse complement strand
AAAGATTTTCCTTTTCAGTGCCATCTATTAATAATATAGAGCCCATGAAAAGATATCAATGGAAAGTTTTGCCTCAAGGAATGGCCAATAGCCCCACCTTATGTCAAAAATATGTAGCTCAAACTATTCAGCCTTTAAGGGACAAATATTACCAATATTATACTATCTATTACATGGATGACTTGCTCTTAGTGAGTCCAAGGGAAGAGCAGACTTTAGCAATGTTTTCCCAATTAGAAAAGAAACTCCCTAAATGGGGCTTAAGGATTGTTCCAGAAAAGGTACAGAAAGAAACGCATTTCAAATATCTAGGAACCATAATTGAAAACCAATGTATCAGGCCTCAAAAGGTGGAAATACAAAAAGATTGCCTTAAAACCTTAAATGACTTTCAAAAATTATTAGGGGACATTAATTGGTTAAGACCTTATCTAAAAATCTCTACAGGAGAAATGAGAAATTTATTCAATATACTTAGGAGTGACTCTAATCTTTCCTCACCCTGAACATTAACAGATGGAGCTAGGAAGGGGTTACTAAGAATTGAACAGGGAATCTCTTTAGCCCAAGTAGCATGAGTACAGCCTGAATTGCTTTTATTAGGACAGATTAATCCTACTGCAAATAGTCCCACTGGCATCATCTTCCAAAATAAAAACTCTCCTACTATTATTGAGTGGATCCACCTAGGTCATCAATCCTCTAAAACTGTGGTTACATATATAGAACTTATGGCTCAATTAATATCTCAACTCAGAAAGCGCTGTAGGCAGCTTAGAGGAGAAGAACCCCAATGCATCTATCTTCCCCTCACTGGGAAGCAATGAGAAATCTTATTTCAGACTGATTTGAATTAGCAAATTGGACTAAGTGGATATACAGGGGAACTTAGTTATCACCTACTAAAAACAAATTACTACAATTTTTATATTACACCCCCTGTTATTATACCAAAAAATGCTAGGCAGGAACCTATTCCTGGAGCATTAACTGTTTTTTTTAAAAAAATATGTTTTATTGATTTTTTACAGAGAGGAAGGGAGAGAGAATTAGAAATGTTATTTCAGACTGATTTAAATTGGCATATTGGACTAAGTGGATATTCAGGGGAACTCAGTTGTCATCTACTAAAAAGCAAGTTACTACAATTTTTATATTACACCCCTATTATTATACAAAAAAATACTAGGCAGGAGCCTATTCCTGGAGCATTAACTGTTTTTACTGATGGTTCATCTAACGGTAAAGCTGCTTATCATGCAATGAATTCACACCGAGTCATCCAGACCAGTCACACTTCTGTGCAAAGAATTGAATTAGAAGCTATCAAGGCTGCATTGAAGGATTTCCAAGAGCCTCTTAATATTATTTCTGATTCTGCTTATGCTGCTGGCCTGGTAAATAGAATTGAGACTGCTCAATTAAAATGGCTCAGTGACCAAAGTCTATTTATACTATTTAAACAGGTACAGCAAATTGTACAGCAAAGACAATACCCCTTTTATATTACTCATATCAGGGCTCATACCATATTACCTGGTCCATTAACAAAAGAAAATGCATATGCTGATCAATTGGTTGCTTTATTAAAACAGGCCACAAACTTCAACATGGATCTGAGAGAGGAACTGACCAAATTAATGAGGACCTTGCACCTGGAGTCTCACCCTGTACCAGTGGCTGCAGACAATTGACTACTCCAGCCACAGATAGCAGTAGCCCCAAGCAACATGCTGAAGATAAGGAGTGGGAGAGGAATGAGACATATGACAAACAGTCAAGAGATGACCTGAGGGATGGTGAAGAAGATGATCCAGAAAGCTGAGCAAATTTGTGAAGATACCAAAACCCCAAGAACGCCTGAGAACGTTTTTCTTGCCATGATAGCAGTCATCAGTTGTGCAGTAATACTACCAGGGGCAAATGGGGAAGTATATTGGACTTATGTCCCTGACCCTCCAGGGGTAAGACCCCTTATGTGGGCTGATCCCCTGCTTAATGTAGTCAACAATAATACCAAACACCTTGGTCACCCAGGAAGACCACGGGTGGGGCAAGGAAGTATATGGGCAAAGTATAATTACACGGGTGTCACCACCCATCTTCCCTTTTGTATGACACAAAATCCAACTACTGCTCCTTTGTGTGTAGAATTAAAGAGAGGTTTCTTGCTAGCATGGACACCAAAGGAGGGGGAAGCAAAAGCCCAAATACATCTACTATCACTACTTGCTCCTTGGAGAGGTGCAGAAAATGTAACATTACTAAGACATCCCCCCACTAAGCCATTATGTAAGAAGTTTTATGAATGGCACCTCACCGAGGAAGAAATTAATTGGCAAGACTTTTATAGTGACCACCCCACCAGCAGCAAATTTAATAACAGTTTTTCCTTTGTGGATTGGAGCCCCTACGGGTCTGCGTATAGTAACAATCACACCCTAAAATGGAAAGGGAATGCATCCTATCTATATGTTGAAGTTAATCACTCCATCTCATGGTATGGAGGAGGATTTGTTGGATTTCAATTACAATATGATAATTGGACCCTACAAAATAAGCAATGGAAATTAGCTGCTGCACTTGCACCTATAAAATGGTATGGTTTTAACTATAGCTTAGATAATTCCATTTGTACCTTATGGGGAACTCCCAATAAGACAGTATTTGCCACCGCTTGTGTATTTGATTCTTTTGTACTCCTCTCAGGCCCCATCCAGATGTGCCTTAATGCAGCAAGCCATTTCTATGAGGTATCATGCACAGGCTCCACACTATCCCATTGTATTAATTCTACATTCCAAAAGGATTCCCTCATGATTTTAAAATAACCTGTTTTCGCTTAGGTTCCTACTTACCTAATTGAGCCTTGGGAATCTTATCAAATATACCAACTGTTACATGACCTGGTAAAAATCCTAAAACAACAAAATAGATTTCTTGGAATGTTAATTGTAGGACTCTTTGCTCTAGTATTGTGGGAATTGCTGCTTCATCCATGGTACAAACTGTTCAATCTTTTCAGTTTGTACAAATTAAGGAAAATGTAACTAAGACCTTATTATACAAAAAAGAATTGACAGCCAGTTTGAGATAGAATTATCGGCACTAGAATCTAGCTTTGTGGATGGGTGAAAAATCCACA
>NW_005365111.1:1195936-1207418 GCF_000412655.1 Myotis brandtii | reverse complement strand
TATAATTTTTCCCAGATTTGTGTTACCCCCATTCCCTATAATAGTCCTTACACCCCTGGGAATCAATAAAAAAAATCACCTTCTTGGTGCTTGGGGTATAGGTAACACAATCCTTGATATTTTAGAATTACAACAGCATATTGTACAATTATCCCAGGCAAACTTACAAACTAGTTCCTTAGATGCCTGGCAGCAATTTAAAAAGGACATGAAAAAATTTAATCCCTTTCACTGGATCTCCTTATATTTGCTTCTTAGCATAACCACTATTGTCTGTCTCATTCTTGTCCTTATATGTTTATTTCTAGTCTTCAGATGAGGAATGAAGAGTCTTAAAAGACTCAAGCCCTACAGACGGCATACACTTTTCAAGATTTATTAAGAAAACAAAGAGGGGGAGATGTGGGAAGCCATCCATTGTAATATTATCATGAGAGTGCATCAAGGAACTCATAAGGCTGATGAACCTTGAGCTTTAGCATGGCTAAAGTTATGCACCAATTGTTCTGTGTTGAGATAATGATGGCTCAAAGCAATCTCCTGACCTGATAGCCTCAAAGTAAAACTTTACTGATCTTTACTGACCTTTGAGATTGTCTGTCTGATACCAGTTTTCTGTGCTTTACTGGGGGCAACATGTGGATCTAAAATTAAATAAAAGTGAGCAAGGCCAGGTTTCAGTGTGCCTTTCCTAGACAGAGGTTACCACCTGGCCCCCACCCCTTAATAATTCATATTTCTTGTCTAGTGTTTTCATTTGTGTGTTGGCCCCTTTTTCAGATCCTGAACCCTAGCTGTGCTGGTTGTGGAAGGCACTGGCTGTGGAGACTGCAGAGTGGGTTCAGCAGTGGAAGCCTGGTGCTGAAGACCTGGATAGAGTAGTGCTAGCATCCCACCATTGTGCAACCTGGGAAGCTCCTCTGACTACTGGGAGGGGCCACACAGTAGAGTTCAGGGACAGCCTACATTGGAAGAGTCTGAAGGACACACTTAACAGTGAGTCGGGGGGGGGGGCCTCTATTTCTTGGAGGAACTTGTGATGAGCAGAAAGGGGGCTGGACAATAGGTCCAGGAAGAAGATAAGCCCTGCCCACCATTTATAGCTCTAATTTCTCTCTTCTCTTTGATTCTACTCTACTTTTGCCTATTAATGTTATTATTAATTTTACTTGTTTTACTTTTTTGTCCTTTTTCTCATTTGTTTCCATTTTAATTTTTTATCTATATCTTATATCCATTATCACTACATTTTAAATTCATTATTATTATTTCACCTATTTTCTGTTTCCTTTTCTTGATTCCTCCTATAATAATTCTTTTATCTTCCTCCTTGCTCCCATATAACCATTTTTTGTCTTCTTTCTTTGTTTTACTTTATATCCCCTCTAAGTCTTTGGTTGTGTATCTTTTAGCATTCTTTATATTTTTTCTTTGCTTTGCTTTCTCCTTTTCTTCTTTCTTAGTCTTTCCTGTTGTTGCATTGAATAAATTTATTTTTATGGTATTTTTGGTTTGATCTTGTGTCTTGTTCTGATCTGTCAGCACCTCTATAACAGCTGGCACAACAACATTGGGGTTGAACCTCACTGGCAGCAAGTCAGAGGAGAGATACCTCCCATGAAAGGGACAACAAAAATCAAGCCCCAATTACAACAAGAGAGCCCAAATAATGCACACAAGGAGCATTCTTAGAGCATTCAGCACAGGTCAACAAAGAGTCTGCACCAGTGAACCCTCAAGACACTCTCTTCATAAGGCCATCCCACAAAGACTGGGAGGCATAACAGTTCTATCTAACACACGGAAACAAATACAGAGAGACAGCTAAAATGAGGACAGAAAGAAACAAACCCCAAATGATAAAAAAGAAGGAATGTCCAGAAAAAGAACTAAGTGAAATGGAGGCAAGCAACCTATCAGACATAGAGTTCAAAGCAATGGTTATAAACATGCCTAAGGAAATTAGTGCAAATTACAACAAGACAGAAATGAAGAATGATATATCTGACATCAAAAACACACTGGAGCACTAGCTGGTTTAGCTCAGTAGATAGAGTGTCAGCCTGTGGACTGAAGGGTCCTGGGTTTGATTCCTGCTAAGGGCACATGCCCAGGTTGCAGGCTCAATCCCCAGTAGGGGGTGTGTAGGAGGCAGCCAATCAATGATTCTCTCTCATCATTGATGTATCTGTCTCTCTCTCTTTCTCTCTCTCTCTCCTTTCTCTCTGAAATCAATAAAATCCTATATAATAAAGGGCTAATATGCAAATTGACGAAACAGCAGAACAACTGGTCGCTATGATGCACACTGACCACCAGGGGGCAGATGCTCAATGCAGAAGCTGCCCCCTGGTGTTGAGTGTGCTCCTGGCTCCCTGCCTAAGCCATCAGTCGGACATACCCCAAGCGTTCCTAGACTGCACAGGTCTGGCTGAGGATCTCCCCTCACCCCCGAGTGCATGAATTTCATGCACAGGGCCTCTAGTATATATACATTTATATTACACACTGTGATCCCACCAGCAGTGTATGAGGGTCCCCTTTTCTCCACATGTGGAAAAAAGTTTGGAGTTTCCTAAAAAAATTAAAAATGGAACTCCCATTTGATCCAGTGATTCCACTTCTAGGAATATATCCCAAAGAATTCAGAAACACTCATCAGAAAGAATATATGCACCCCTATGTTCATAGCAGTGCGATTGACAATAGCTAAGATTTGGAAACACTTTAAGTGCCCAACAGAAGATGAGTGGATTAGAAAACATATGGTAGATCTATACAATGGAATACTATGCAACTGTAAAAGAGAGAGAACTCTTACCATTTGTGACAGAATGGATGAACCTACAGAGCATTATGCTAAGTTAAATAAGCTAGTCTAAGAAATATAAGTATCACATTATCTCATTCATATTTAGAATCTAATGAACAACATAAACTGATGAAGAAAAATAGAACCAAGAAATAGATACATCAAACAGACTGTCAAACCTCAGAGGAAAGGCAGGGGGTTATATGGGGGGAAGAGATCAACCAAGGAACTCATATGTGTGCTAGTATATGCATAACCCATAGACACAGATAATAGGGTGGTGAAGGCCTGGGGGCAGAAGGGGTGGGAGAAGTCAATGGGGGAAAAGGGGGACATGTATAATACTTTCATCAATAAAGATTCAAAATAAAAAAGGGAAAAAACACACTAGAAGGCATTAAAAGTAGATTGGATGAAGCAGAGGATAGAATCAGTGATTTGGAAGACAAGGTAGAAATAAATACCCAATTAGAGCAGCAAATAGAAAAAAAAGAATTAAAAATCAGGAAGATAACTTAAGGCACTTCTGGGACAACATGAAACATAACAACATTGGCATTATAGGAATACCAGATGGGGAAGAAGGTGAGCAAGGAGCAGAGAATCTGTTTAAAAAATAATGACAGAAAACTTCCCCAAGCTGGTGAAGGAAAATGTCACACAAGTTCAGGAGGCACAGAGAGTCCCAATCAAGATGAACCCAAAGAGACCAACACCTAGACACATCATATTAAAAATGGCAAATGTTAAAGACAAAGAAAGAATCTTAAAAGCAGCAAGAGAGAGACAGAAAATTACCTACAAAGGAGTTCCCATTGCAATGTCACCTGACTTCTCAATAGAAAGACTTGAGGCCACAAGGGAATGGCATGAAGTACTCAAAGTAATGAAAAGCAAGGGCCTAAATCCAAGACTACTGTATCTAGCAATACTATCATTTAAAATTCAAGGTGAAATAAAAAGCTTTCCACACAGAAAAAGGGTAAAGGAGCACATTGACACCAAACCAGCAATGCAAGAAATGTTAAAGGGACTGCTTTAAGAAGAAGAAGAAAAGGAGAGAGAGGATCATAGGCATAAAGAAAAAAACAATGGCAATAAATAAGTACTTATCAATAATAACCTTAAATGTAAATGGATTAAATGCTCCAGTCAAAAGACATAGGGTGACTGAATGGGTAAGAAAACATGACCCATATATATGCTATTTACAAGAGACCCACCTAAGAACAAAAGACACACACAGACTGAGAGTGAAGGGATGGAAAAATATATTGCATGCAAATGGAAAGGAAAAAAGAGCTGGGGTAGCAATACTCATATCAGACAAAATAGACTTCAAAACAAAGTCCAAGAGACAAAGAAGGCCACTTCATACTATCAAAGGGAATGATTCAACAAGAAGATATAACCCTTGTAAACATATATGCACCCAATATAGGAGCACCCAAGTTTATAAAAAAAAAAAACTCTTGATGGATTTTAAGTGAGAGATTAACAGAAATATAATTAAAGTAAGGGACTTCCATACCCCACTTGAACCACTGGATAGATCTTCCCAACAAAAAATTAACAATGAAACAGAGGCCTTAAATGGCACACTAGATCATATGGATCTAACTGATATTTACAAAACATTTCACCCCAAAGCAACAGAATATACATTTTTCTCCAGTGCACATGGAACATTCTCAAAGATAGACCACATGTTAGGACACAAAACAAGCCTGTACAAATTTAAAAAGATTGATATAATACCAAGCATCTTCTTAGATTACAATGGAATGAAGTTAGAGATCAACTACAATAAAAGAACTCAAAAACACTCAAATACATGGAGACTAAATACTAGTAGAATGTTATTAAACAATGAATGGGTTACCAATAAGATCCAGGAAGAAATTAAAAACTTCCTGGAAACAAACAAAAATGAACACACAACCATGCAAAATCTATGGGACATAATGAAAGCAGTCCTGAGAAGGAAGTTCACAGCATTACAGGCCTACCTCAAGAAAGAAGAAAGAAGCACCAATAAACTATCTAATCCTACAGCTAAATGGATTAGAAAGATAACAGCAAGAAAAGCCCAGAGGGAGTACAAGGAAGGAAATAATAAAGATCAGATCAGAAATAAGTGATATAGGGAATTAAAAAAGCAGTACAAAGCATAAAAGAATCCAAGAGCTGGTTCTTTGAAAAGATTCAAAATGATTGATAAACCCCTAGCCAGGATCATCAAGAAACAAATACATAAAATCAGAAATGAAAGTGGTGATATAACAATGGACAGAACAGAAATACAAAGGATCATAAGAAAATATTATGAACAACTATATGCCAACAAATTGGACAACCTGGGTGAAATGGACAAATTCTGAGAAACATATAATCTTCTAAAACTCAACCAGGAAGAACCAGAAAACTGGAGTAGGCCAATAACAACTGATGAAATTGAAGTAGTAATTAAAAAACTCCCAGCAAACAAAAGTCTTGGACCAGATGGATTTACAGGAGAATTTTAGCAAACACTGAAAGAACTAACACCTAACCTCCTAAAACTATTCAAAAAAATTCAAGAGAAAGGAACACTTCAAGACTCTTTTTACGAAGCCAGCATTATCCTAATTCCAAAACCAGATAAAGACAAGACAAAGAAAAATAATTATAGGTCAATATACCCAATGAACACAGGTGCTAAAATCCTCAGCAAAATATTAACAAATCAGATCCAGCCATATATTTTAAAAAATCATTTATCTTGATCACCTGGGATTTATTTTGGGTATGCTATCTTGGTACAATATACACAAATCAATAAATGTGACACATCACATAAGCAAATTGTAAGATAAAAAACTGATCATATCAGTTGATGCAGAAAAGGCATTCAACACAATCTGGCACCGTTTTTTGATAAAATCTCTCAGGAAAGTGGGAATAGAGGGAGCATAACTCAACATTATAAAGTCCATATATGACAAACCTATAGCCAACATAATACTCAATGGACAAAATATAAAAGAGTTACCCTTAAGAACAGGAACAAGACACAAATGTCTGCTTTCACCACTCTTATTTAACATAGTACTGGAAGTCCTATTCACAGCAAGAAGACAAGAAGAAGAGAAAAAAAGCATGGATATTGGAAAAGAGGAAGTAAAACTGTCATTATTCACAGATGACATGATATTGTACATAAAAAACCCTAAAGACTTCAATAGGAAACTACCAGAGTTAATAAAGGAATTTGGCAAGGTAACAAGATACAAAATCAACATCCAAATTCAAGAAGATTGAAATCATATTGAGCATCTTCTCAGATCAAAATGCCATAAAATAAAAAATAAACTACAATAAAAACAATCACAAAAATTCAAACACTTGGAGGCTGAATAGCATGCTACTAAACAATGATCAGACTGAAAGTGAAGGGATGGAAAAATATCTTTCACGCAAATGGAAAGGAAAAGAAAGCTGGGGTAGCAATACTTATATCGGACAAAATACATCTCAAAGTGAAGGCCATAACCAGAGATAAGGAAGGCCACTTCATAATACTAAAGGGATCAATACAACAAGAAGATATAACCCTGGTAAACATATATGCACCCAATGCAGGAGCACCCAAATTCATAAAAAAACTCCTGGAAGATATCAAAGGAGAGATCGACAACAATACAATCATAGTAGGGGACTTTAATACACCACTGACACCACTGGATAAGCCCGCTAGACAAACAATCAGCAAAGAAACAGCAATCCTAAATGACTCACTAGATCAGATGGACTTAATTGACATCTTCAGAACACTTCACCCCAAAGCCATGGAATATACATTCCTCTCAGGTGCTCATGGGACATATTCAAAAATAGACCACATATTGGGTCACAAGCAAAGTCTCCACAAATTCAAGAAGATTGAAATCATAAAAAGCTTCTTCTCAGACCACGATGGCATAATGTTAGAAATAAACTACAATAAAAACAACCCAAAATACTCAAACACTTGGAAGCTGAATAGCATGTTATTAAATATTGATTGGGTTACCAATGACATCAAAGAAGAAATTAAAAACATCCTGGACACTAATGACAATGAAAACACAACAATCCAAAACCTATGGGACACAATGAAAGCAGTCCTGAGAGGGAAGTTTATAGCTCTACAGGCCTATCTCAAAAAACAAGAAAAAATGGTAGTAAATCATCTAACTCTTCAACTCAAAGAATTAGAAAGAGAGCAACAAGAAAACCCCAGAGTGAGCAGAAGGAAGGAGATAATAAAGATTAGAGCAGAAATAAATGACATAGAGACCAAAAAAACAATACAGAAAATCAATGAAACCAAGAGCTGGTTCTTTGAAAGGATAAACAAGATTGACAAACCTCTAGCCAGGCTCACCAAGAAGCAAAGAGAGAGGACCCAAATAAACCAAATCAGAAACGATAGAGGCGAAATAACAACAGACCCCACAGAAATACAAATGATTGTTAAAAAATACTATGGACAGCTCTACTCCAACAAACTAGACAACCTGGAGGAAATGGACAAATTCCTAGAAAAATACAACATTCCAGCACTCAATCAGGAAGAATCTAAAAATCTCAATAGGCCAATAACTATGGAAGAAATTGAAGCAGTCATCAAAAAGCTTCCAGCAAACAAAAGCCCAGGACCAGATGGCTTCTCAGGGGAGTTTTACCAAACTTTCAAGGAAGAACTAAAACCTATCCTCCTCAGACTACTACAAAAAATTCAGGAGGAAGGAACACTTCCAAGCTCATTCTATGAAGCCAGCATCACCCTAATACCAAAACCAGGTAAAGACAACACAATGAAAGAGAATTACAGGCCAATATCCCTCATGAACATAGATGCCAAAATCCTCAACAAAATCTTAGCAAATCGGATCCAGCAGTACATCAGAAAGATCATACACCATGACCAAGTAGGATTTATTCCAGGGATGCAAGGATGGTACAATATCCGCAAATCAATAAACGTGATACATCACATAAACAAATTGAAAGAAAAAAACCACATGGTCATATCAATTGATGCAGAAAAAGCATTTGACAAAATCCAACACCCATTTTTGATAAAAACTCTCAGCATGGTGGGAGTAGAAGGATCATACCTCAACATAATAAAAGCCATATATGACAGGCCCACAGCCAACATCATACTCAATGGACAAAAACTAACACCATTTCCCCTAAGAACAGGAACAAGACAGGGATGCCCACTCTCGCCACTCCTCTTTAACATAGTCCTGGAAGTATTAGCCATTGCAATTAGACAAGAAGAAGAAATAAAAGGCATCCAAATTGGAAAAGAGGAAGTAAAACTGTCCTTATTTGCAGACGACATGATATTATACATACAAAACCCTAGAGACTCCATCAAAAAACTACTAGACTTAATACATGAATTTGGCAATGTAGCAGGATACAAAATTAACCCCAAGAAATCTGAGGCATTTCTATACACCAATAGTGAACTTTCAGAAAGAGAGATTATAAAAACAATCCCATTTACCATCGCACCAAAAAAATTAAGCTACCTAGGAATAAACTTAACTAAAGAGGTAAAAGACCTCTACTCAGAAAACTACAGGACGTTGAAAAAAGAGATAGAGGAAGACATAAAGAGATGGAAGAACATACCATGTTCTTGGATTGGTAGAATCAACATCATTAAAATGTCCATACTACCTAAAGCAATCTATAAATTCAATGCAATCCCCATTAATATACCAATGGCATACTTCAAAGACCTAGAACAAACTCCAAAATTCATCTGGAATTTAAAAAAGACCCCAAATAGCTGCAGCAAGATTGAGAAAAAAGAACAAAGTTGAGGGATCACAATACCATATATCAAGCCATACTACAAAGCCACTATTCTCAAAATTGCCTGGTACTGGCACAAGAACAGACATGTAGACCAGTGGAACAGAACAGAGAACCCAGAAATGGAACCAAGGGCCTACTTCAAAGATCTAGAACGAACTCTCCAAAAATTCATCTGGAATAAAAAAAGACCCCGAATAGCTGCAGCGATCCTGAGAAAGAACAAAGTAGGTGGGATCTCAATGCCAGATATCAAGCTGTATTACAAAGCCACTGTTCTCAAAACTGCCTGGTACTGGCACAAGAACAGACATATAGATCAGTGGAATAGAATAGAGAGTCCAGAAATTAGCCCGAACCAATATGCTCAATTAATATTTGACAAAGGAGGCAAGAACATACAATGGAGCCAAGATAGTCTCTTCAATAAATGGTGTTGGGAAAATTGGACAGATATATGCAAGAAAATGAAACTAGACCACCAACTTACACCATACACAAGAATAAACTCAAAATGGATAAAGGACTTAAATGTACGACAGGAAACCATAAAAATTCTAGAAGAATCCAAAGGCAACAAAATCTCAGACATATGCCGAAGCAATTTCTTCATTGATACAGCTCCTAGGGCAGTTGAAACTAAAGAGAAAATGAACAAATGGGACTACATCAAAATAAAAAGTTTCTGCACAGCAAAAGAAACCATCAACAAAACAACAAGAAAGCCCACTACATGGGAGAACATATTTGCCAACATTATATCTGATAAGGGCCTAATCTCCAAAATTTATAGGGAACTCATACAACTTAACAAAAGGAAGATAAACAATCCAATCAAAAAATGGGCAAAGGACCTAAATAGACACCTTTTAAAAGAGGACATTCAGAAAGCCAAGAGACATATGAAAACATGCTCAAAGTCACTAATCATTCGAGAGATGCAAATCAAAACAACAATGAGGTACCATCTCACACCTGTCAGACTGGCTATCATCAACAAATCAACAAACGACAAGTGCTGGAGAGGATGTGGAGAAAAAGGAACACTTGTGCACTGCTGGTGGGAATGCAGACTGGTGCAGCCACTATGGAAGACAGTATGGAGTTTCCTCAAAAAACTGGAAATGGAACTCCCATTTGACCCTGTGATCCCACTTCTAGGAATATATCCCAAGAAAACAGAAACACCAATCAGAAAGGATATATGCACCCCTATGTTCATAGCAGCACAATTTACCATAGCTAAGATCTGGAAACAGCCTAAGTGCCTATCAGGAGATGAGTGGATAAAAAAACTGTGGTACATCCACACAATGGAATTTTATGCTACTGTAAAAAAGAAGGAATTCTTAACTTTTGCAACAGCATGGATGGAACTGGAGAGCATTATGGTAAGCGAAGTAATCCAGTCAGAGAAAGATTAATAACACATGATCTCACTCATTTGTAGAATATAATGATCAACATAAACTGATGAACAAAAATAAATACAGAGAAAAAGAAGCATCGAATGGACTGTCAAACTTCAGTGGGAAGACACGGGAGGGTTGGGGGGTGGGGTAGGAGATCAACCAAAGGACTTGTATGCATGCATATAAGCATAACCAATGGACACAGACTCTAGGGAGGTGAGGGCATGTGCTAGGGGTTAGGGGAGGCCACGGGGAGGTCAATGGGGAAAAAGGAGACATATGTACTACTGTTTGTAATACTTTAAACAATAAAAAATAAAAAGTAAAAAAGTATAAAATGGCAATAAATAAATTCCTATCAATAATAACCTTAAATGTCAATACATTAAATACTCCAATCAAAATATATAAAGTAGATGAATAGATAAGAAAACATTACCCCTGTATATGCTGTTTACACGATACCTCAAAAAAAAGATACACACAGACTGAAAGTGAAAGAATGAAATGAATATTTCTTTTTATTTCTATTTTTTATTGTCTAAAGTTTCACATGTCTCCTTTTCCCCCAATTGACTTCCCCCCAACCATTCCCACCCCAGGCAAGCCCCCACCGCCCCAGTGTCTGTGTTCTTTGGTTATACTAATATGCATTGAAATGAATATTTCATGCAAATGAAAACAAAAACCCAACTGGGATAGCAATACTTCTACCTCACAAAATAGACTTCAAAACAAAAGCCAGCTCTAGCAGGTTTGGCTCAGTGGATAGAGCATCAGCCTGCAGACTGAAGCGTCCCAGGTTTGATTCCTGTCATGGCATATGCCTGAGTTTTGGGCTCAATTCCCCGTAGGGGGCGTGCAGCAGGCAGCCAATCAGTAATTCCCTCTCATCATTGATGTTTCTATCTCCCTCTCCCTCTCCCTCTCCCTTCCTCTCTGAAATCAAGAGAGAATCATTGAACACCTGCCTCCTGCACACCCTTTACTGGGGATCAAGCCCACAACCCAGGCATGTGCCATGACCGGGAGTCAAACCATGACCTCCTGATTCACAGGTAGACACTCAACCACTGAGCCACACTGGCCAGGTGATACCCTAATATTTTTAATGGCTCCATGATTTTCTATTCTTTGAACTTACCATGGTTATTAAGGAATTTAAAATTGTTACTAACTCTTTGTTCTGGGATGAATAACATTTTCACATGCCATTATATGCTTTGTAGGATGGTTTAAATAGTCCTTTCTGGTGAAAAAGAACATATAGTGTGGAATCATTCTTACAATATTATATCTCAAATTCATGTTATTCATGTTGTCTTTGCAAAATACAAATGTTTATTGAAGTGATTTTCAACCTTTTTTATCTCATGGCAAAAAAAACTAATCACTAAAATTC
>NW_005365111.1:1177486-1195097 GCF_000412655.1 Myotis brandtii | reverse complement strand
CCTATGAACCAGGACGTCACAGTTTGATTTCCGGGCAGGGCACATGCCTGGGTTTCTGGCTCTGTCCCCAGTGGGGGGGGGGGGCGTGCAGGAGGCAGCCAATCAATGATTCTCTCTCATCATTGATGTTTCTATCTCTCTCTCCCTCTCCCTCTCTGAAATAAAAAAAATAAATTAATTTAATTATTTTCTATCACCATTATACCCTTTTCTACCTCCACTTCCATGTCAATGAGTATTTTCTTTTCTTCTTTTGCTCAATCCCTCTACCCTGCAGCCTGGCCCTCTGATAGCTGTCAGCAAGTTCTCTATGAGTCTGTCTCAGTTTTGCTTGTTAGTTCAGTTTGCTCATTAGATTCCACATTGGAGTGAAATAATATGGTACTGCTCTTTCTCTGACTGGCTTATTTCACTTAGCATAACGTTCTCCAGGTCCATCCATGTTGTTGCACCCTGTCACAAAGGGTAAAATTTTATTCTTTTTTATGGCCGAGTAGTATTACATTGTGTAAATGTATCATAGCTGTTTTATCCACTCATCTACCGATAGCCACTTGAGCTGCTATTGTAAATAATGCTGCAATGAACATAGGGTGCATATATTCTTTTGAGTTAGTGTTTCCGGTTTCTTTGGATAAATTTCCAGAGGTGGAATCACTGGGTCATAAGGCAGTTTCATTTTTAATTTTTTGAGGTTACTCCATACTGCTTTCCAGAGTGGCTGCACCAGTCTGCATTCCCACCAAGTGTTGGTGAGGATGTGGAAAAAAAGGGACCCTCATGCACTGTTGGTGGGAATTCACACTGAGTCATAAGGCAGTTCCATTTTAAAATTTTTTGAGGAAAATTAATGCTGTTTTCCATAGTGGCTGCACCAATCTGAAACCCCACCAGCAATGAACTAGTGTTCCCTTTTCTCCACATACTCACCAGCATTTGTTGTTTATTGGTTTTTTGATGATAGCTATTCTACATGTGTGCGGTGATATATTATTGTGGTTTTAATTTGCATTTCTCTGATGATTAGTGACATTGAGCATCTCTTCTTTTTTTTATCCTCACCTGAGGATATTTTTTCCATTGATTTCATAGAGAGTGGAAAGGAGAGAGAGAGAGAGAGAGAGAGAGAGAGAGAGAGAGAGAAAGAAAGAGAGAAAGAGAGGGAAACATTGATGTGAGAGAGACACATTGACTGGTTGCCTCCTTCACATACCCCAACCTGGGGTAGAGTCCAAACCCTCAAGCCAGGTATGTGCCCTTGACTGGGAACCAAACCCAAGAACCTTCAGTGTGTGGGTTGACACTACAACCATTGAGCAACACCGGCCAGGGTGAGCATCTTCTCATATGTCTATTGGCCATTTGTATGTCCTCTTTGGTGAAGTGTCTATTCAGGTCCTTTGTCCATTTTTTTTTAAATTTAATTGTTTTTTTTTGGTGTTGAGTTTTATAAGTTATTCATAAATTTTGGATATTAAGCCCTTATCAGATGTATCAGCAAATATGTTCTCCCATTCAGTGGGTTGTCTTTTAATTTTTTTGAAGGTTTCCTTTGTTGTGCTAAAACTCTTTAGTTTAATATAGTCCCATTTATTTCCTTTTTCTTCTGTTTCCCTTTTCCAAGGAGATATATCAGAAAAAATTATTGCTATAACAAATGTCCAAGATTTTACTGCCTATGTTTTCTTCTACAGATTCAACGCAATTTCTATCAAGATATCAATGACATATTTCACAAAACTAGAAGAAATATGCCAAAAATTTATATGGAACCACAAAAGACTCTGAATGACAATCTTAGGAAAGAACAAAGTTGGAAGAATCACATTACTTAATATTAAACTATATTACAGGGCCATAATTATAAAAAACACATCATGGTACTGGCATAAAAACAGACATATAGATCAATGGAACAGAATAGAAAGCCCAGAAATAAACCTACACCTTTATAGTCAGTTAATATTTGACAAAGGAGACAAGAACATATAATGGGCTAAAGATAGGCTATTCAATAAATGGTGTTAGAAAAATTGCACAGATACATGAAAAATTTTATGAAACTAGACTACTTTCTTATACCAAATACAAGAATAAACTCAACATTAATTAAAGTTATTGCAGGTTTTAAAAATTCTTGCAGTTCACCCATTGAAATTGTGCTAGGCAGTTAGACAGACATGAGCAGAGCAAGGACAGTGAGCCAGGTATAGAAGGTCACGAGAGTAAAAAGCCCCCAGGTGCCCTTCAAGGGACAATTGTAGGGTTTGGACCCCCACAATTCGTCATGTGGTTTGAACTCCCTGACCTTTCCTCCCTAGAGATATATTTAGACCTCAGTTTTATTTCAGCTCCAGGCCCAGAAAAAACAGCAAAAGCAGACCAGCGACCCTACAGTTGACCTCAGAACCAGCTGCATTGGATAATGACCCCCTGCCTTGGCACCTACCAATCAATCAGTGGAGACCTAGATCCTGAAAGGACACACCTGGAAAGCTGCTGAATAAATATTCTATTGAGATCTTCCCCTGGGACCTCCCCTAAAATCTCTACCCTTAAACTCCTTAGGTCAGAGGACTCAGCACCTGCTCTCCCTCCTAGGAGTATGCCTGAGCCTTTCCTTTCCCCCTCCCTGTTCCCACCCTCTCCCCCTCCCCCCAGGCTTGTCACATTTACCTCCCTCATTTCTAAGCTCCAAGGGCCCTTCCTTTGCCTCTATAACTTGTTCCCTCACTCCATTTATTCTATGAATCATTTCTTTTACTTCTGTGATTTTATAAATAAATGCTCTCTTATAGTTTGAGTCTTAGCTCTGAATTCTTTCCTAGCTAGAACTCAAGTAATGAGATTGCTGAACCCAGACCCAGTGTGACCCAACTGGACTAACACCTGGTGCCCTTCCTGAAGCCTACAACAAAATGAACAGCCCAAGTAGCCACAGACTCATAGAGCAGGCTGAAAGCTGTTGGGGATGGGGGTGGTGTGTTGGGGGGCTGGGTGAAGAGAGTGGAGGGATTGAGTGAAAAAGAAAAGAGAAAAACCAAATGGACAGGGACAACAGTTTAGTGATTGCAGTGGGGAGAGGAATGGGGGAGTTGGAGGAGGTTATAGGGGAGATAAATGGTGACGGAATTATCTTGCCTTGGGGTGGTGAACACACAATGCAGTGTATAGATGATGTGTTGTGGAATTGTGCACCTGAAACCTGTATAATTTTGTTAACCAGTGTCACCTAAATAAATTCAATAAAAAATTGCTGGTTTATTGTCATCCAGATTTTGCATGTGACAGTGTAACTGGACAACCAAGGGTTCTGGGCTGCCTGTCACTACTTGAGCCAATAATGCCGGCAGTATGTGAGAACACCAGGTCATCCACAAAAATCTTCTTTGCACCCCACCATAAACCAGCTGCTTATATTTGGTAGAAGGACAAAGATTGCATGGGAAAGTAGGAATTACAGGCATGGGAAAGTAGGCACAGGATAATCATTACAGATTACAAGTCATGTGGACTAGGGGGAAGGGAGGTCACAGAGGGTGGGTGCCTCCCGGGACCCGGGGACCAGATTACAGGTAATAGAGACTGGGGATTGTAAAGAGCAGTGCCTCTGGGACTAGATTGTTTCAGCCACAAGGTTGTAAATCTTTCCATAATGATAGGCAGTTCTCGGGACAGGAGGATGGACTGCATTCCAATGTTAGCTCCCATGTCTCAGGGCGTACAACTCCCAACCAGGTGAAAATGTGCTTTCTCTAATCAGAACAGAACCATATGGTTAACAGAGCATGATTGATATTTCCTATAATTGTAGCTAGTCCCCAATATTCTATTTCTGCTCCTAACCACAGCATGTTTTCAGTTCTGTACAAAAGTAAAAATTGGATTCTTTGCTATATGGCACAAATGCTAAACAAAGCACCTCATTGATTCATCTTCTGCAATTCTCAAATCCTTTTAAAAAAGGGCAAGAGCCTGAGAAAGAATAACTTTACAAAGATGGAGAAAATTTAGAAAATATGATCTAAAAGTAGTGTATATTTTTTTAGTGGCTAAGGCAAGACAGAGAATGTGTGGTATCTCTGGAGGTTGTGAAACATGGTGGAGGGATCACTGCCAGAAGTCAGGAAGGAAATTTCTGGTTCTAATTCATATGCTAACTTGCTATAAGACCTGCAACAAATCATTTTCCATTTCTGGGACTTGGTTTCATCATCTGATAAATGAAGAGGGTGGTAATGATCAGTGCTCTTATAAGCTCCGTGGGTTGAAAAGTCTCAGAATCTCTGAAGGGCAAAATGTGTGTGCTTCAAAGAGAAAAATTTAGGCAATAAGTATGAGCCTGTGAAGAATGTAGGCCTAGAGTGTGAGAATTTGATTAATGGAGGCACATTTTGAGAAGTTGCAGAAGATTAGAGGGTGACTCAATCTTCCAATAAAATTGGCAACAATTTTCTTACTTGAGTCTTGCCAATCTGGACTTCAGAGAATTGTGCCAGATATCTAATCTCTATAGCTGTTTCTTTTCTGTTACACAACTCCACAGCCAGTCAGTTCCCACAGTATTTCTGGTACTTATTTTTTCAGGGGGGGAGTAAGAGGGGGGACTTTGTGCATAGCAAGGGTAGGAGAATAGGGTAGAACCTACCTGGAATTCAGAGAAATAGCCACTTAAATATCTCATTAGTTTTGTGGGACAAACTGGTGAATTTTGGACTGCCAGAAGTACAGATGGGATGGGGATAGAGTTCATGACTGATTAAATAATTGGATCCAATGAGCTGAATTTAATGAATCTGTATTCACTGAGATAGATCTCTAATGCAGTATGTCAGGAGGCTCTGTCCTTGGCTTTGTCCTAATTCAACATTTTAATTGCTGACTTAAGTGAGGGCATAAATAATATACTGATCAAACACACAGATGGTGCAAAGCTGAGAGGGAGAGTTAATATATTTCATGACAGAAACAGAATCTAAAAAGCCATCTTTGATATGGACTTTTACTGTGCTTGACTAATGTGCATGGTGGGATATGGAAGCAACTAAAGGTAAGTGGCAGAGGTTCTTTATCCATTACTAGAGGCCTGATGCATGAAATTCGTGCACTGGGGGGTGGGTGGTCCCTCAGCCCGGCCTGCATCCTCTCGCAGCCTGGGACCCTTCAGGGGATATCCACCTGCCGGCTTAGGGGGAACGGGCCTAAGCCAACAGTTGGAAATCCCTCTCACAGTCTGGGACCCCTCGCTCCTTACCGCCCACCTGCTCCTTACCACTCGGCTCTCTGCTCCTTAGCACTGCCCCGGAGGCAGGAGAGGCTCCCGCCACTGCCACTGCACTCAACAGCTGTGAGCCCTATCCTTCTGTGTAGTTGTCTGTGGGCCAACTGCTCTCTTCCTTCTCACTTAGGGCGAAAAGCATGTGAAGGCAGAGTGCACTGTCATGGAACGCAGAAAGCTGCCCAGAGCTGAGGGGAGTGGCTGGGCCCACGGGGTGAGAGGTGGACACAGAGGACGCTATCTCACCCAATTGTGGGGCGGGCTGGCCGGCCTTCATCTGCCTGACCCCACCCAGGAAGGGACCAAGCAGGGTGTCTACTTCTCCATTCTCCATCCTTCTATCTGTGACACTTGTCACCCTTGCCAGGCCTCCCCCAAAGTGAGTTCAGCTCAGTCCCTGAATGTAAAAGGGCATGGGGAGGGGGGGTTTCCACTCCAGTGCCCCCTGATTCCCAGTGACAGGACCTGGTCTCAGGACGGTGGCCACAGCTGCAGGACATAGATCTGTTTCAAGAATTGGGAATGCAGACTTTTGTATGAGCCCCTATTCCAAAAGGTGGCAGTTTATTCACATCATGGCAGACACCTTCAAAAGTAGCATAAGTGGGTAAAGTCAGGGCCAAACCGGGCCATTTCCTCATCCATTCTCTCTGAGGCACGTGGACAGAACCAAGTCTCAGCTCTTTGCAGGACACTTCTGGTTTGTTTTTTTTTTAAGCCTAAAGGACAGTAGTCTGTCTCCATTCTTATTCTTTGGGATTTTTTTCATCATCGGATAAAAGGATACATACATTGGGGCAATCCTTCTAAGATACAATATTCCAGTTGCACCCATGTGACAACAACAGTGCCCCTCAGAGGGAGGGAGCCAACAGATGGGCAGCAGGGAATTCTGAAAACCATAGCTAAGGTTCAGAACACGGAAGAAGTCCTTGGTGTTCTGCTGAGAAACTTGGACTCCTTCCTCTGCAGTCACACAACTGTCACACGCCAGGCAGTCACTCAGAAATATCTTTGCATCAGCCACCTTATGGAATTCTCCCTTCACTCCGTTCTCCTGAGCCAGACTCTGGACATTGACTGCAGCATTCTCTTGGTCATCTTTCCCCCCCAAAAAACATTACAAAGTTTATATGAATATAACATACAAAGATGCAGCCTCCTTTGTAGGAACCGGGAAGGAAGGGGTGAAGTAAGGCACATGGAGCTGCATCAAGCACCAGCTGTGGGGAGGGCCAAGGGGGAGAAGAGGTTGGTACTGGGGCCGAGGCCCTACAGCTGTTGCTGGGGAAGTAGGGATCCCCTCTGAGTGCCACGTTCTGAGGCTGAACTAATTGGTCAAACTGAGGCAGAGGTGGGTGGCCATATCAGCCATCTTTGGTGCTGTTTACCCTTTCCCACCCCAGCTCTGCTGTAAAACCCCAGAGCCCTGGATTCCAAAGGCCCCATCCAGAGCAGAGGCCCTGGAAGGGGGTGAGAGGATGTGAGTAGGGCAAGTTTGAAAGCCGATATGCCTGTGTGCTGAGGGATGGCCGGAGACAGTGGTGAGAGGTAGCAGGGGAAGGACTCTCATACATACCCTTCTGTGGGGGCCATAAGTGAAGGAGGCCAGAGGAGTAGGGTAGGGATGGGGCACCATGGCCCCAGCCTCTTAGGCATCCCTGTCTGTCCTCTGCAGTGTACACAGAGGAAAGGGGCTGCCTCTGAGAAGGGGCCAGGTCAGGCCAGGTGACCATCTTGAGTTCTGGCTGAAGTGATGGTCCTCACCCTGAGATGCCTTCTAACTGGTGATGGACCCAGGCCTGACTCTGCTGCTGCTGCCACTGGGACCCAGGCCTGACTCCCGCCACTGCCACCACCACCACCACCACCACCACCGCCGCCGGGACCCAGGTGTTCGGTCCTCAGTCTGGTTGTGATGGCCCTAGGCTATTATTAGTATAGATAATTATTATTAATTATTATTTTAAATCCAGTATAGTTAGGTCAGATAGTATCTTGGCAACAAAGTGTGTGTGTGTGTGTGTGTGTGTGTGTGTGTGTGTTAAGCTTGTTTAGGTCTGGGTTATTTCAGCAGATAGGAATTAGTCTCCTAAACTAGAGAATTGTGTAGAGTTAACATATCAGTGTTTTTGTTTTTTTTTTGCATTTCTTGCAGGGATTTCCCTTTGCTTAATGATTTGGGGGAAATATTTTACAGTGTCAGATGATGGCATTGTCTCGAACAAAAACAATAAAATTCTCTAAATCAGTGTTTCTATTTAATGAATTACTCAAGACGAGAGCTTATTATGTCTAAAACACTGTACTGAGAGCTGTGGAAAAGCAAACATTCTTTCCTATAAGACCTTCAAGCATGTGTGTAGAGAAGACCAAATATTTACAAAAATTATTCCCATGCTACATGGTGATGAGTAATAAAGGCCAAATGAGAGGCACTGAAAATATAGCAGAAACCCTGGGAAAGGAAAGGGAGAGGTATTGATGTTACATGATTTGAGATGGCCAGAGAAGTCCTTCTGGAGGAAGTGAGAACTTGGTCTTAATTCCAGTCAAATGACCGAGGAATCCTGCCCACACTCAAGGGGCCAAAGAGCCGCATGTGGCTCACGAGCCATAGTTTGCCAACCACTGGACTAGGGGATCTGTTCCCTAGTCAATCATGCCCTAGAGGCAGATCCTCAAGTCAACTGTGAGCCAACAGCTGCCAACAGTCTCTTCCCCAGAAGTTTGAGGATAATCATAGCTATGTATGGGCAATATTGTGCATAGCAAGGTATTATATTGTCAGGCAGGGCAAGCCCCATGCTACCTGCAAAACCTTTCGCTTCAACGAAAATTGTATCTTCTTGAAAATGTTGATGAGCCCTGAAATAAGTAGTAGTTAGTGCATTTTAAGAAACTAAGTACTAAATATGTTCTAACCAAGGAAGTATTTTTCGAAGGATCATGGCTACGAGTTCCCAAACCTGTGATAGCACGCTATTTCACAGTTTCAGATTTTCAGGATCTCCCATGCTTGATACTATAGGCCTAGCCCCTTAACCTCAACTACTGGCAATCTCATACTTAACTTTCTCCTTTGCCCTAGTGGAAATAGTCTGGAACAGAATCCATAAATGTGGGTTTGAGTTTGGTTTTATCACATGTCTTCAGTTTTCCCATCTGAAATGAGTGCCTAGCTCATAGTGTTTAGTTGTTGTGGTTGTGTGTGTGTGTGTGTGTGTGTGTGTGTGTGTGTGTGTGTTTTAATAAAATTGAATGTGGAGGTTAATGGGCTGCACAGATTATGAGATGCAGATGTTATTATTTAAACTCTATTGTGGAGGCTGGTAACATTTGGAAACTGCTCTTTCTTGAATAATCAGCCTAAAAACAAACAAACAACTTGTTTCCAGATTAAAAGTCCTCACCCTCAGGGAAAGCCCTACTTTTGTTTAGTGTCTGTTGTTTATGTTCTCTCTCCCTGCCTGCCTCCTTACCTCATGGACTCATGGATGCACAAAGAACTTTCAAATTTCATGGAATCATATCCTGAAGACTCTTACTCTACCTTGAACTTTAAATTTTAATCTATTTTAATTACATATGTATGTTTATTTATGTATAATCTGCCTCCTTTCATAGAGGATTTGAGGCAGCCAAGCTTTAACTTGTTCCAAACCTTAGGTGGTGTTCAAACCAACAAAGAATGTATTCTTCAAGTCTTCCAAAGGAAAACAGAAAGTTGCCAATTTATACAGCAAAAATAGAAGTATCATTTTTTTTCCAGATTACACAAAAAGTTATTAGCAGCAGTGATTCAGATATTTCCTATGAAATATACTGTGAGCAAATTAATTACAGACCCATGTAGATTGAACAGTTTACCCACAGCTTCCAGCTAAATATATCACAGGGAATAAGAGATACAAACAAAATTTTGTCCTGTTGACATTTGGCTACACAGATCACTGCGGGAGAGACTCTGGTTGGTTTCTCCACCACCATGTAAGTATAACATCTATTTTTTTAAATGTCTGCCTTTTTTTTAAAGCATTGAGCATGTCTGTAACTAATTCTTATAAGCATGTATACAGGGTTAGTTGGGAAGAAAAATATGTAACCAAATTGCCAACATATGGGAACATGATTTTGCCTTACATTTTTGTACTCCGGTGTACTTATTGAACACTTAACTCTTGTTACTTACCATTGCTGGTTAACAGATTTTCATGTGTGTGCATTTTTGTGTTCTTTCTGATTGGACTCTAAATTCATTGAGGGTAGGATGTCATGTCTTTACCTTGCATATCCCTATCATTTGTTCTGTATTTACTGTTGATTAAAGGCTGTATTTCCTTATTTGGAAAATCTAAATAGAACAATCATTCCTACAACCTCTGGCCAAAGTTATAATCTAGAGTTTATGGTATACTTTGTTTTGTTTGGATAATCTGACTTTAAAATATATTAACGTGTCCTCATAAAATGACCATAAGCATTTCCTGTTTTTCTGTAAGGACTCCCATGATTCAACTTGACAGCTATAAACAGCATAGATGTACCTAATCAGATTTCAGGTTGCTTTTGATAAAAGTTAAACTTGCATATTTTTGCTTTGGTGTAGTTGGGAGTCACTTACTTCTACATCTGTCTGAGGTGACATGTGACTTGACATTTGCACGCATTTACTTACACAAGGGTCTTTGAAGTGGTATTCCTGGCCCAGATAAGGAAAGATGGTTGTCTATAGAATTCTGAGCAGCAGTAGTCTGACTCAATTTCCTGTTCTAATGCAGTTCCCTCTGAGTTAAGGAATTCCATGTTTGTTGTACAAAGGCATGCAATGTTATGACTTTCTGTGCTAGGAAGAAGCTTCTGGTTTGTGTTTGTTTGTTTTGTTTCTTTGTTTGGTTTGTAAACAAGTTATCTGGCCTTGCCTCCAAAATGAACAAGGGAGGGAAGGGGATAAGAGAAATATAAGTATGGTTGATGGAAAGTATCCCAGACATGACTTGCCCAAGTTTGTCTTTTGTATGCCTACTCCTTTTGAACAAAGTGAGAAAAGATAATTTTCTTGAGCATTTATTTACCTTTTTATTATCTTTATTTTTTAACCTTCCTGCCTTTCAATATTTCAGATCATACTCAGTGCTCTCATCTTTATTCCATTTATAAGCTCCTTGATGTGGGTCCATGTCTTTTCATTTGTCTATGGCCACCACCTTAACATTACCTTGTACATAATAGGTACTTTATACGTGTTTTTTAAATTTATACTGCATTGCAATTCTCTTTCCCCTCCTTAGTACACTTGCAATTTATATAATCAGTTAAAGAATTCTTCCTTCACAGCCTCCCAGGCTCTTGTTTACACACTTCCTCTTAAATCTGTGAGTTTGATTGTTGATCCCGGTGCATGTGAATGCCCAATTGGGGTCGCTAGCGGAGCTTGTAGGGGAAGATTGTTTTTGGGGAGCCTGGAAAACAGAGCTGAGAGTGGCGACTGGTGAAACAGATCTGGGCGGAGCTGGTTCAGGTACAATAGAGAACTCCTGGTCAGAGAGGACTTAAAGCCTTGGAGGTCAATCCAGACACACTGCCACCCAGAGGCAGAGCCACGAACTGACTCTTCTGTACATACAAATACAGCAGTAAGGGGAACCAATACGGCCTGCCTTAAAATCAGGACTGTGGCTTACAACACGGAGGAACAGTGTATCAGAGGGAAATTCAACATTCTCCTGAATTCCGGGCGTGCCAAAAAGAAGAGTAGAAGATCTGAAGCACCTGCATTACTGCACATTTTTATTTTATTTTTTTTTAATTAATTACTTTTTCACCTTTTAACTAAGAAAACATTGTTTTTCTTTTTTTTTTCCCATCACCTGATTTTACCCTTTCAACTACTACATTTTTATTTTTAACTAGTATTATTACCGCTACCATTTTACCATTTTTTAAAGTGTCATTTTCTTTTCTTTTATTTTTTTTATTTTTTTATTTTGGGACTAATGTCCTCCATTCTATTTTCATCGTTCCTTTAGCAACATTTTTCTCTACCTCAATTTGCCTCTGTGCTAAACCCTCTTCCCCACTTTTTCCCTTTTGTTGTCCTGTTTCTCTTACCCTACTCCAGGTTTAGATCTTCCCTATTCTTTTTACCCCCTGTCAAAATTTCACCCTACTTATATACCCTATGTCCAATCCCCTGCTCTAAATCCTTATACACCTTTCCCTTATCTTCCTTCACTATCCAAATTTTTTTCTTCTTCTTCTTCTTTTCTCTCTCTATTGTTTATTGTTGTTTGCTCGATTGACGAGTATATTGGGGGTTTTTTTAGGATCGTTTGTGAGGTTAGTCTGCTTATTCTTTTTATTTTTCTCCCCCCGCCCCCCGGTTATTTCTGTGCTTCTGTTTTCCCTTGCGTCGCTTGATATTATTGGTTGTTTGTAGTTTGTATTCATCTCCAGGAATCTGCTGCTGTAAATTGTTGGTATTAGTGGCGGTTCTATAGGAGTTTTCCCCTCATATAAATAGTCTCTTCCCCTCTTATACTTCACTCTCTTTTCTCTCTTACTTTTTTTTTCCTCTTCTTTTTTTCCCTCCCTTTTTCCAATTTTATTTTTGCACTCCTTTTTTTTCTTTTTTCTTTCTTTCTTTTTTCTCTTCTACCTTTTTCTCTTCTTTCTTCCTTATCTCCTAACTCTCTTAGCTCGGGTGGCCACCTTTATTTGGGGTTATTGATATCGTAAATACATTCGTGTTCAGTGCCTGGTACGTTGTGCCTTGTTGTGTTGTATTTTGTGCCTTTAAATCAACGCAGCAGATTCAAGCAACAGCGGCCTCCTGATCTCCACACGCTCTGTCTGGGGAACAGTTACTGTGTGTGAAGCCTCCCTCCACCTGCCAGAAGAGCCACCACAGCTGTGAACAGCACCCACCAGAGGCCCTGCTATCAACGGAGGAGCCACTGCTACCACAACCGCCCAAGGAGCAACCACACCCCGAGGAACCACTGCCACCCAGGGAGCAGCCACTGAACGACTCAACAACTAGATATGTCAGTGAGATCAAACATGGGTAGACAAAGAAACCCCCAAAGGAAAGAAAAGGAGGACTCGCCAGAAAAGCAGCTAAGTGAGACAGAGGCATGCAACATGACGGAAAAAGAATTCAGAATAAGGGTCCTAGAGTACATGCACCGGTCGGAGGAAAAAATCAATACCATATGCAAGAAGCTAGAAGAAACAGATGAAAAAATCAACAACTTAAGTAAGGCCCAAGAAGAAATGAAGAGTGATATAGCTGCCATAAAAAACTCCATTGAAAGTATCAACAGTAGACTAGGAGAAGCGGAGGACCGAATTAGTGAATTAGAAGACAAGGAAGCAAAACACACCCAAACTATACTGCAAATGGAGAAAAAAATTAAAAGACAGGAGGAGAGCCTAAGGGAGCTTTGGGACAACATGAAACGAAACAACATACGAATAATAGGGGTGCCAGAACAACAGAAAGATGAACATGGATTAGAAAACCTATTCGAAGAAATAATATCAGAAAACTTCCCTGAGGTGGGGAAGAAAAAAGTCACACAAGCCCAGAGAGTCCCAAACAAGGTGAATCCGAAAAGACCCACACCAAGACACATCATAATTACCATGGCAAATGTTCAGGACAAAGAGAGAATCTTACAGGCTGCAAGAGAGAGACGGAAAGTTACATACAAGGGATCTCCCATTAGATTATCAAATGATTTCTCAACAGAAACACATCAGGCCAGAAAAGAATGGACAGAAATCTACAAAGTGATGCAAAGCAAAGGACTGAATCCAAGAATACTCTATCCAGCAAGGCTATCATTCAAAATTGAAGGGGAAATAAGAAGCTTCACAGACAAAAAAAGGCTAAGGGAGTTTATCACCACCAAGCCAGCCATGCAAGAAATGCTAAAGGGACTGGTGTAAAAAGAAGAAATAACAAGCTCAGAAAGAAAACAGCCACACACACAAAAAAAGAAATGGCTACAAACAAGTACCTTTCAATAATAACTTTAAATGTAAACGGACTAAATGCTCCAACCAAAAGACATCGAGTGGCTGAATGGATAAAAAAACATGACCCATACATCTGCTGTCTACAAGAGACCCACCTCATTAGAAGGGACTCACACAGACTGAAAGTGAAGGGATGGAAAAATATCTTTCACGCAAATGGAAAGGAAAAGAAAGCTGGGGTAGCAATACTTATATCGGACAAAATACATCTCAAAGTGAAGGCCATAACCAGAGATAAGGAAGGCCACTTCATAATACTAAAGGGATCAATACAACAAGAAGATATAACCCTGGTAAACATATATGCACCCAATGCAGGAGCACCCAAATTCATAAAAAAAACTCCTGGAAGATATCAAAGGAGAGATCGACAACAATACAATCATAGTAGGGGACTTTAATACACCACTGACACCACTGGATAAGCCCGCTAGACAAACAATCAGCAAAGAAACAGCAATCCTAAATGACTCACTAGATCAGATGGACTTAATTGACATCTTCAGAACACTTCACCCCAAAGCCATGGAATATACATTCCTCTCAGGTGCTCATGGGACATATTCAAAAATAGACCACATATTGGGTCACAAGCAAAGTCTCCACAAATTCAAGAAGATTGAAATCATAAAAAGCTTCTTCTCAGACCACGATGGCATAATGTTAGAAATAAACTACAATAAAAACAACCCAAAATACTCAAACACTTGGAAGCTGAATAGCATGTTATTAAATATTGATTGGGTTACCAATGACATCAAAGAAGAAATTAAAAACATCCTGGACACTAATGACAATGAAAACACAACAATCCAAAACCTATGGGACACAATGAAAGCAGTCCTGAGAGGGAAGTTTATAGCTCTACAGGCCTACCTCAAAAAACAAGAAAAAATGGTAGTAAATCATCTAACTCTACAACTCAAAGAATTAGAAAGAGAGCAACAAGAAAACCCCAGAGTGAGCAGAAGGAAGGAGATAATAAAGATTAGAGCAGAAATAAATGACATAGAGACCAAAAAAACAATACAGAAAATCAATGAAACCAAGAGCTGGTTCTTTGAAAGGATAAACAAGATTGACAAACCTCTAGCCAGGCTCACCAAGAAGCAAAGAGAGAGGACCCAAATAAACCAAATCAGAAACGATAGAGGCGAAATAACAACAGACCCCACAGAAATACAAATGATTGTTAAACAATACTATGGACAGCTCTACTCCAACAAACTAGACAACCTGGAGGAAATGGACAAATTCCTAGGAAAATACAACATTCCAAAACTCAATCAGGAAGAATCTAAAAATCTCAATAGGCCAATAACTATGGAAGAAATTGAAGCAGTCATCAAAAAGCTCCCAGCAAACAAAAGCCCAGGACCAGATGGCTTCTCAGGGGAGTTTTACCAAACTTTCAAGGAAGAACTAAAACCTATCCTCCTCAGACTACTACAAAAAATTCAGGAGGAAGGAACACTTCCAAGCTCATTCTATGAAGCCAGCATCACCCTAATACCAAAACCAGGTAAAGACAACACAATGAAAGAGAATTACAGGCCAATATCCCTCATGAACATAGATGCCAAAATCCTCAACAAAATCTTAGCAAATCGGATCCAACAGTACATCAGAAAGATCATACACCATGACCAAGTAGGATTTATCCCAGGAATGCAAGGATGGTACAACATCCGTAAATCAATAAACGTAATACATCACATAAACAAATTGAAAGAAAAAAACCACATGGTCATATCAATTGATGCAGAAAAAGCATTCGACAAAATCCAACACCCATTTTTGATAAAAACTCTCAGCAAGGTGGGAATAGAAGGATCATACCTCAACATAATAAAAGCCATATATGACAGGCCCACAGCCAACATCATACTCAATGGACAAAAACTAACACCATTTCCCCTAAGAACAGGAACAAGACAAGGATGCCCACTCTCACCACACCTGTTCAACATAGTCCTGGAAGTATTAGCCATTGCAATTAGACAAGAAGAAGAAATAAAAGGCATCCAAATTGGAAAAGAGGAAGTAAAACTGTCCTTATTTGCAGACGACATGATATTATACATACAAAACCCTAGAGACTCCATCAAAAAACTACTAGACTTAATACATGAATTTGGCAATGTAGCAGGATACAAAATTAACCCCAAGAAATCTGAGGCATTTCTATACACCAATAGTGAACTTTCAGAAAGAGAGATTATAAAAACAATCCCATTTACCATCGCACCAAAAAAATTAAGATACCTAGGAATAAACTTAACTAAAGAGGTAAAAGACCTCTACTCAGAAAACTACAGGACGTTGAAAAAAGAGATAGAGGAAGACATAAAGAGATGGAAGAACATACCATGTTCTTGGATTGGTAGAATCAACATCATTAAAATGTCCATACTACCCAAAGCAATCTATAAATTCAACGCACTTCCCATTAAAATACCAATGGCCTACTTCAAAGATCTAGAACGAACTCTCCAAAAATTCATCTGGAATAAAAAAAGACCCCGAATAGCTGCAGCGATCCTGAGAAAGAACAAAGTAGGTGGGATCTCAATGCCAGATATCAAGCTGTATTACAAAGCCACTGTTCTCAAAACTGCCTGGTACTGGCACAAGAACAGACATATAGATCAATGGAATAGAATAGAGAGCCCAGAAATCAGCCCCAACCAATACGCTCAATTAATATTTGACAAAGGAGGCAAGAACATACAATGGAGCCAAGATAGTCTCTTCAATAAATGGTGTTGGGAAAATTGGACAGATATATGCAAGAAAATGAAACTAGACCACCAACTTACACCATACACAAGAATAAACTCAAAATGGATAAAGGACTTAAATGTACGACAGGAAACCATAAAAATTCTAGAAGAATCCAAAGGCAACAAAATCTCAGACATATGCCAAAGCAATTTCTGTGGGGAGGGGGGGGGGGGGGAAGGACACATATGTAATACCCTTTGTAATACTTATAATATTTTTTTAAAAAGAATAAAAAAAAAAGAATTCTTTCTTCAAGTTAGAACTTATGCCATAACAGGGATCTTTACTGCTTTTACACAAATTAGATACTGATAAAATGTAGTGCACTATTGTATATTGATGAGAGAGAGAGAGAGAGAGAGAGAGAGAGAGAGAGAGAGAGAGAGATTTTAGAAAAGGGGTACCTTTAGATCAAGTCTTCAATCAGATCACATGGATTGTCACCAGAGATACCAAATAGCTTCTGAAACACCACTAAATGGAATTTCAGGCACTGATATGTAGGGGTGAGAGAGGCGAGGAGGAGGTCAATGGGGGGGGAATAAAGGGGGGCACCTGTAATACTCTCAACAATAAAGATAAAAAATAAAAACTATATATGAAGTAATATATATAAACAAATGTGGGCAGAGTATCTGAATAGACATTTTTCCAAAGAAGACATACAGAAGGCCAACAGGTCCATGAAAAGATGGTCAACATCACTAATTATTAGGGAAATGCAAATCAAAACCACAATGAGCTATTTCACACCTGATAAAGTAGCTATTGCCAAAAAATAAGAAATAAGTGTTGATGAGGATGTGGAGAAAAGTGAACTCTCATGCACTGTTGGTAGTAATGTAAATTATGTAACCACTATGGATAACAGTGTAGAGATTCCTCAAAAAGTAAACTATTTAATAGACAGAAATTCTGCTTCTGGGTATTTATCCAAAAGAGACAAAAACACTAACTCAAAAAGTTGTCTATACACTTATGTTCATTGCCACATTATCCTATCTAATAAAAGAGAAACATGGTAATTAGCCGTACCTCCGCTACCCTTCCCATTGGCTAATAAGGGCGATATGCAAATTAACTGCCAGCCAAGATGGCGGCCGACAGCCAAGCAGCTTGAAGCTAACAGGAGGCTTGCTTGCTTCAGTGATGGAGGAAGCCAACATTCCCCGCCTACGCTGCCGGCCTCTGAGCTTGCAGTTTGAAACAATGTTACAAATATAGAAGCTAAACAAAACCCCAGAAACCTGCTTTAGTCAGCTGGGCTTCAGCCAGTAGGACTGCAACATTGTTTCAAATACAGAAGGTAAACAAAGGCCAGAAACCTGCTTTCAGCAGCGGAGGCCTCATAGCTGGAGCCGAGCCTCAGACCTAAAGCTGGCCCAGAATAAAAAAAAAAAGGAAAAAAGGACAGGTTGGAAGCTTCAGTCACCGCCAGCCTGAAAACGGCCCTCAGCCCCTCACCCATACTGGCCAGGCACCCCAGTGGGGACCCCCACCCTGATC
>NW_005365111.1:1171222-1176432 GCF_000412655.1 Myotis brandtii | reverse complement strand
GGGGGGCCCAGGCCCGGGTGGGGGGCCCCCCCCCCCCGAGTGCACAAATTTTTGTGCACCGGGCCTCTAGTTTATTTATAATAGCCAAGACATGGAAGCAACCTAAATGTCCACCAACGGATGAGTGGTTAAAAAATAATGAACAATTACCATACACCATATATAATATATAATTTTCAATTCGCTGCATAATTGTTTGTTTTTGTTTAACATTGAAAGTCAATAACCATGAATAGGGCCATAAAACTTCTAAAATAACAGTATCTCAGTCTGGGTCATTTTGGAGGAATTTTGGGGTATACACTACACACAAATACTTAAAAAGGAGGAAATCTTGCTATTTGTGACAGCATGAATGGACTTTTAGTGCATTATGCTAAGTGAAATAAACCAAAGACAAATACTGAATGAGGCTACTTATATTTATTTATTTATTTATTTTATTAAATCTTTATTGTTCAGATTACATTTGTTCCTCTTTTCCCCCCCCATAACTCCCCTCCTCCCAGTTTCCGCCCCACCCTCTGCCCTCACTCCCCACCTACTGTCCTCATCCATAGGTGCACGATTTTTGTCCAGTCTCTTCCCACATCTCCCACTCCCCTTTCCCCGCCAAGAATAGTCAGTCCATTCCCTTTCTATGTCCCTGATTCATTATAATCACCAGTTCATTCTGTACATCAGATTATTTATTCACTTGATTCTTAGATTCACTTGTTGATAGATGCATGTTTGTTGTTCACAATTTGTATCTTTACCTTTTTCTTCTTCCTCCTCTTAAAGGATACCTTTCAGCATTTCGTATAATACTGGTTTAGTGGTGATGAACTCCTTTAGCTTTTCCTTATCTGTGAAGCTCTTTATCTGACCTTCAATTCTGAATGATAGCTTTGCTGGATAAAGTAATCTTGGTTGTAGGTTCTTGCTATTCATCACTTTGAATATTTCTTGCCACTCCCTTCTGGCCTGCAAAGTTTCTGTTGAGAAATCAGCTGACAGTCGTATGGGTATTCCCTTGTAGGTAATTGAGTCTCTTTCTCTTGCTGCTTTTAAGATTCTCTCTTTGTCTTTTGCTCTTGGCATTTTAATTATGATGTGTCTTGGTGTGGTCCTCTTTGGATTCCTTTTGTTTGGGGTTCTCTGCGCTTCTTGGACCTGTAAGTCCATTTCTTTCACCAGGTGGGGGAAGTTTTCTGCCATTATTTCTTCAAATAGGTTTTCAATATCTTGCTGTCTCTCATCTTCTGGCACCCCTATAATTCTGATATTAGTGCGCTTGAAGCTGTCCCAGAGGCTCCTTACACTATCTTCATATTTTCGGATTCTTTTTTCATTTTGCTTTTCCGGTTGGGTGTTTTTTGCTTCTTCGCATTTCAAATCTTTGACTTGATTCTTGCGCTCCTCTGGTCTGCTATTGGGTGTAATATTCTTTATTTCCGACCGTGTATGCTTAATTTCTAGTTGTTTCTTTATCATAGCATCGAGGGTCTCATTAGTTTTCGTGAGGCTCTCCAAAAGTTTATTGCAAGCCCTCAAAATTGCGTTTTTTAGCTCTATATCCTCCATTTCTGTCATGTTTTTTTGTCTCCGCATTTTTTATGCTTTCTTGGTGCACCCCCTAGTGGTAATCCTTTGTACCATTCAGGGTGGAATCTGGGTTTGGCTGTATTGGTTGCCTGGAGACTGGAGGGAGGGGCTATCTTTTCAGGACAAAATGGCTGCCCAGGTCCTGAGCTCAGGTATGACTCAGTGCCAGACTCGCTGCCACTTCTCCTGGACCCACACCTCTTCCCAGATTCCACAAGTCTGCACCTTTTCCAGCACTTCAGCCATGGGTAAGTGTCTGTATCCAAAAGGTCCTATGAACTAGGTTCAGTAAAGAAAGGCGCAGACCACAGAGAGAGGAAAGACTGCACCTCTGCGAGGTCCTCTCCTGCCGGCACTGCATGGTCTGGTCAGCCCTTCAGTCTGCCCTTTCTGGGTTCAGCCTTTCATGACTGTGCACCCAGATCTAGAATCCCCTGCCTCCAGCAGTCCTGCTGACCTCCTTTCCTCAGTCAGATGCTGTGCCTGTCTCAAGGAATGCAGCTTGGTTCCGTGCGGATTCCCACTGACCCTCTGCGCTCAGAAGTCTGGCAGACTCTTCTGCCCAGTTCCTTGATTTTACCTTTCTCCAGGGATCCTCTGCTCTTCCCGGCTGCAAACTGTCTCACCAGCTGAGTCTCCTTCACCACTTTGGGTTGGATGTTATTTGTTTCAGTTGCTCATTCTATTTGCTGCGGGACAAGGCTCGGGACACATCTGTCTATTCTGCCGCCATTTTGTCTCTCTAATTAATTCCCTTCTAATGTGCATGCATTTGTGCGCTGGGCCACTGGTAAGAGATATAAACTGCTATGTAGCTTTATTTTTAAGTAAAAGTTCCCTCACAATACATCTCTTCAGGTTTTGCACCAACTCAGAATCTCCAATTTGTTATACAGAACATTACAAATAGCTAAGTTAAAGTTGACATTAATTATCTCCTCACCAACATTTCTAAGTAAGTTAATGAAAGAGAAGATCAGAGAGGGGCAGGGAGGGAAAGAAGAAGGGAAGGAGAGAAAGCAGGGACAGAAGGAAGGGTGACTTATTACTTGAATTGTGCCTTCAATGACTCATGAGAAGGTTCAATACATCAATGATGTTTTAAATATATACCTCACACAAGGCTCATGTTAGCGGTATGGAGTTCAACATTGTAGAGGATATAAAAGACAATACAGATGAGCAGAGAGACTATTCCAGGCATGCTACTTATCAAATGTGAAGCATCCCAATGTGAGGAATTATTTTGTGGCTGTAGAAGAACTAGTTAGTAACTCTGGGAAGTGCTTCTACTTAGAGGAAAGGAGAAAACTTTCTTCTAATTTTTTCATTTCAACAAATAAACTTTATTGTAAAAATGCCCATTTCTTTTTTAAAATATATAATTTTATTGATTTTAGAGAGAGAGGAAAGGAGAGAAACATTGATGTGAGAAAAATTGATTAGTTGCCTCCCATACCCATCCTGACAGGACCAAAACCACAACCTGTGCATGTGCCCCAACTGAGAATAGAACCGGTAACAATTCGGTGCATGGAATAGTGCTCAACCGAGGCTCACCAGCCAGGGTTCCATATTTTTTTTAGTGCATCAAACAAGAAGGATCTTAGCCTTTCACTATCAGACAGCTGTCCAAAGTGTTTTCCTGTGACACTTATATGTACATCTATCTGAGCAGGAAAATTTCATTGCTTAAGCTGAATAATCAGAAGAGTAAAATGAGACATAACTAGGGACATCAATCTATGTATAGAAAACATTGAAATAGAATATGGGCACTCCTGTTTGACATAGTACTGGAAGGGCTAACCATAGCAATTAGATAAGAAGAAGAAATAAAAGGTATCCAAATTGGAGAAGAAGACGTAAAACTGTCATTATTCTCAAATGACACGGTATTGTAAACAGAAAACCCTAAAGACTCCATCAAAAAATTATTAGACTTAATAAATGAGTTTCTCTTGGGCCGACATCTTGGGGAGGCAGCAGCGCATCCCTGCTCTCCGAGTTCCGCAATGCTGCCCAAGGACGACAAGAAGAAGAAAGATGTTGGAAAGTCAGCCAAGAAAGACAAAGACCCCTTGAACAAGTCGGGGCCCAGGCCAAAAAGAAGAAGTGGTTTAAAGGCAAAGTTCAGGACAAGGTCAATAATCTGGTCTTGTTTGACAAAGCCACATACGACAAGCTCTGTAAGGAAGTTCCCAACTACAAGCTTATAACCCCAGCAGTGGTCTCCAAGAGGCTGAAGATTCGTGGCTCCTTGGCCAGGGCAGCCCTTCAGGAGCTCCTTAGTAAAGGACTTATAAAACTAGTCTCAAAGCACAGAGCTCAAGTGATTTACACCAGAAACACCAAGGGTGGGGACACCCCAGCTGCTGGAGAAGATGCATGAACAACAGATCACACCGCCTGTACATTTTGAAAAATAAACCTTTATTAAATAATTAAAAAAAGAATTCGGCAATGTAGCATGATACAAAATTAATGCCGAGAAATTCATGGCATTTTTATACACTAATAGTGAACTTAGAGGAAGAGAGATTTAAAAAAACAATCCCATTTACCATCACACCAAAATAATTAAGATGCCTAGGAATACTTAACTAAGGAGGTAAAAGACCTTTATGTGGAAAACTACAGGACACTGAAAAAAGAGACAGAGGAAGACATAAACAGATGGAAGAACATACCGTGTTCATGAATTGGTAGAATCAACATCATTAAAATGTCCATACTACCCAAAGCAATCTATAGATTCAATGCACTCCCCATTAAAATACCAACGGCATATTTTACAGATCTAGAACAAACTCTCCAAAAATTCATCTGGAATAAAAAAAGACCCCGAATAGCTGCTGCAATCCTGAGAAAGAAGAACAAAGTAGGAGGGCACTCAATACCAGATATCAAGCTGTATTACAAAGCTACTGTTCTCAAAATTGCCTGGTACTGGCACAAGTATGGACATATAGACCAATGGAATAGAATAGAAAACCCAGAAATCGACCCAAACCACTATGCTCAATTAATATTTGACAAAGGAGGCAAGAACATAAAATGGAGTCAAGACAGTCTCTTCAATAAATGATGTTGGAAAAATTGGACAGATACATGCAAAAAAAAAAAAAAAAGAAACTAGACCACCAACTTACACCATACACAAAAACAAACTCAAAATGGATAAAGGACTTAAACATAAGACTGGAAACCATAAAAATATTAGAGGAATCCACAGGCAGTAAAATCTTAGACATATGCTGAAGCAATATCTTTACAGATACAGCTCCTAGGGTAATGGAAACTAAAGAGAAAATAAACAAATGGGACTATATCAAAATAAAAAGCTTCTATACAGCAAAAGAAACCATCAACAAAACAAAAAGAAAGCCCACTGCATGGGAGAACATATTTGCCAATGTTATCACCAATAAAGATTTAATCTCCAACATTTACAAAGAACCCATGCAACTTAACAAAAGAAGATAAGCAACCCAATCAAAATATGGGCAACTGACCTAAACAGATACTTTTTGAAAGAGGACATAAGGAAGGCCAAGAGACATATGAAAACATGCTCAAAGTCACTAATCATCTGAGAGATGCAAATCAAAACGTCAATGTGG
>NW_005365111.1:1170368-1171059 GCF_000412655.1 Myotis brandtii | reverse complement strand
TGGAACTCCCATTTGACCCAGTGATCCCTCTTCTAGGAATATATCCCAAGAAACTAGAAACACCATTCAGAAAGGATATATGTACCCCTATCTTCATAGCAGCACAATTCACCATAGCTAAGATTTGGAAACAGCCTAAGTGCCCATCAGTATATGAGTGGATTAAAAAACTGTGGTACATCTACACAATGGAATACTACACTGAGGTTAAACAGGAGTTCTTACCATTTGCAACAGCATGGATGGAACTGGAGAGCATTATGCTAAGTGAAATAAGCCAGTTAGAGAAAGATAAATATCACATAATCTCACTCATTTGTGGGATATAGTGAACAACATAAACTGATGAACAAAAATAGATCCAGAGACAGAGAATTATTGATCAGACTGTCAAACATCAGAGGGAAGGTAGGGAAGGGCAGGGGTAAGGGGAAGAGATCAACCAAAGGACTTGTATGCATGCATATAAGCCTAACCAATGGACACAGACACCAGGGGGGTGAGGGCATGAGTGGGAAGGAGGCAATGGGGGGATAAGGACACATATGTAATACCTTAATCAATAAAGAAAAAACAAAAACAAAAATACTCTGAGAATATCAGCAGAATATTTAGCAACACTGTTGTGGGAATGTAGAAAATGTGCCTAAAGAACTGAGGAGTCCATTACAGAACCAGGGGCTCAAAAAAA
>NW_005365111.1:1168253-1169353 GCF_000412655.1 Myotis brandtii | reverse complement strand
GTTCGCTTCAGTGCATGGCTGCCGGCCGCCATCTTGGTTGGCAGTTAATTTGCATATCTCACTGATTAGCCAATGGGAAGGGTAGCGGATGTATGGCTAATTACCATGTTTCTCTTTTATTAGATAAGATTTATTTATTAAATTTATCTTTATTGTTGTAAGTATTATATATATCCCCTTCCCCCTTATTGACACCTTCCTCCTTACTGGGGCCTCCTCCCTAGGCCTTCACCTCACTATTGTCTCTGTGAATAGGTTATGAATATATGCATAGAAGTTCTTTGGTTAATCTCTTCAGCCCTTCCTTTGGGAATCCTCAGTCTGTTGCAGTGCCCATGTCTCTGGACCTATTTTGTTTGTCAGTTTATTTTGTTCATTAGATTCCATATAAAACTGAGACCATGTGATTTGTGTTTCTGTGACTGGCTTATTTCGCTTAGCACAATACTCTCCAGGTTCTTCCATGTTGTCTCCAAGGGTAAGAGATTCTTCTTTTTTATAGCTTCATGGTATTTCATTGTGTAAATGCACCCCAGCTTTTTATCCACTCATCTGCTGATGGGCACTTCGGCTGTTTCCAGATTGGCTATTGTAAAGTGTGCTGTAATAAATATAGTGGTGCAAATATTTTTTTTTTCTGATTGGTGATTCAGGATTCTTAGGATATATTCCTAGAAGTGAGATCACTGGGAGTTCCATTTTTAATTTTTTTCAGGACACTCCATACTTTTTTCCACAATGGTTGCACCAGCCTACATTCCCACCAGCATTGTACAGGGTTCGTTTTTCTCCATATCCTCACTAGCACTTGTCATTTGTTGATTTGTTGATGTAGCCATTCTGACAGGTGTGAGATGGTACCTTATTGTTGTTTTGATTTGCATGTCTCTGATGATTAGTGATTTTGTGCTTTTTTTTCATATGTCTTTTGGCCTTCTGTATGTCCTCTTTTGAGAAGTGTCTATTTAGGTCCTTTTCTCATTTTTAAAAAAATCTTTATTGTTCAGATTATTATAGATGTTCCTCTTTTTCCCCCCATAGTTCCCCTCCACCTGGTTCCCACCCCACCCCATGCCCTCGCCCCCCCCCCCCGCCCCACT
>NW_005365111.1:1159664-1167345 GCF_000412655.1 Myotis brandtii | reverse complement strand
TAGGGGAAGTTTTCTGTCATTATTTCTTCAAATAGGTTTTCAATATCTTGCTCTCTCTCTACTTCTGGCACCCCCATAATTCAGATGTTGGTACTCTTGAAGTTGTCCCAGAGGTTCCTTACACTATTTTCATATTTGTGGATTATTTTTTCTTTTTGCTTTTCTGGTTGGGTGTTTTTTGCTTCCTCGTATTTTAAATCTTTGGCTTGATTCTTGGGATCCTCTAGTCTACTGTTGAATCTCTGTGTATTATTCTTTATTTCAGTCAGTGTATGATTAATTTCTGACTGGTCCTTTTCTATTTTTTGGCATTCTCACTAAGATCCTTGATGATCTCACAAAGTTCCTCGGAGGTTTCTAGAAGATTCTTGAGTAACCTTATAACTGTGGTTTTGACCTCTATATCCAGTATTTTGGTTTCTTCCATTTTTTTCATTTGTGACACTTTTCTTTGTCTCCGCATTTTGGCTGCCTCACTGTGTTGATAGAATGGCCTTGTGTGGTAGGTGTCCTATAGGGCCCAGTGGCTCAGCCTCCCCAATCACCTGAGGTGGACACTCTTGGTACACCCCTTTGTGGGCTGTGAGTACAGTTTTGCTGTAGTTAAGCCTTGATTGTTGTTGGTATCACTGGGAGGAATTGACCTCCAGGCCATTTGGCTGTGAGGACCAGTTGTGTCTACAATGGGAGAACTGCTGTCCTGGAGACACCCTTATGGGGCAGGACTTGCTTCAGTGGGGATTTGGTGCTCACTGAGTCTGCCCCTTGCATGTGTTGCTTATGGATGTGAAGAGTTGTAATCTGATATGGTCTCACACTGACCACTGGGCACACTGGCTCTTTGATCTCCAAGGAGGTGCAAAGTCTGCGACTGCCTGGGGCCATCCAGCAGGAGCCACAGAATGATCTGCAGATTCCTCCTCTTTGTTTGGTGTTTGGAAGTGCCCAGAAGTGTCCTAGCAGTGAAGCAAGGCAAGCTGCTGCTGCTGCCACCGGGCATTGGGCCTTCTTTTGGAAGCTTTGGGGCTCTCTGACCCAGCTGTTGCCTGTTTGACAGGTTTTAGGCTGAGAAAGGACAGGCCATTCATATGCAAAAGCCGCTGCACACAGCTTGGGAGGGGTTGTAAATTGGCTGCCATGTTTACAAGGGCTCCTGTGTTTGCTACTGTATTAGCAAGGGCTACTTTGTAAGGCTACTTTGAAGAACTGCTTTGTCTAATGGTTCCTTGTTAGCAATGGCTACTTGGTCTACAATAAAGCCTCTCCTATATTCCTACGACTTCTCATGTCTTCTTCATTTAATATCTGGCATCCTCGGGAGTACAGACCCTAGTAGAGAAGGACCTGTGCACCCCACATGAACCTTAAAGAAATTGTGCTAAATGAATTATGCCAGTCAAAAAAGGTCAAATGTTTATCATTCTACTATTCTCTACTGATATAAAAACTCAGAGAGACAAAAATTAGTATAATGATTACCAAGGCTTGGTGGGAGTGGAGAATAGGGAGTTATTATTTAATGGATACAGATTTTAAGTTTATGATAAAGAAAAATTTCTGGAAGTGTATAGTGGTGATAGCGGCATAACAACATAATTGCACTTAATGCCATTGATCTATAGACTTAAAAATCTGCAAGTCTTTCTATTATTTAAATCCAGTTGAATTTTATTATGCTATGAGAATATAAAATTATAAGTTATATTTTTCAAATTTGTTAAGTGTGTTTTTACTTTATCTTTTATAGCCTTTTTTAGGTTTAAGCATAACTGAACAGAAGGTACAAAATTTCTGATATACACTCTGCTCCATCATATGCACAATCTCCCCCAAAATAAAAATCCTGCATCAGACTGGTACATTTGTTACAATCAATAAACATATCACTATTACCAGAAGTCCATAGGTTACATTCTTGTTCTTGTATATTTTATGGGATTTTACAGATGTATAAATGACATACCCATTATTAGATTACTAGAGGCCCGGTGCACGAAATTCATGCACTGGGGGGGGGGGTACCCTCAGCCCAGCCTGCACCCTTTCCAATCCAGGATCCCTTGGGGGATGTCCGACTGCCGGATGTCTGAACCCTGTGGGATCAGGCCTAAACGGGCAGTCGGACATCCCTCTCACAATCCGGGACTGCTGGCTCCCAACTGCTCACCTGCCTGCCTGCCTGCCTGATTGCCCCCTAACCACGCCCCTGCCAGCCTGATCGATGCCTAACTGCTCCCCTGCTGGCCCAATTGGCCCCAACTGCCCTCCCCTGCAGGCCTGGTCACTCACAACTGCCCTCTCCTGCCAGCCAGGTCACCCCTAACTACCCTCTGCTCCCAGCCTAGTTGCCCCTAACTGCCCTACCCTGCAGGCCTGGTCCCCCCCAACTGCCCTCCCCTGCTAGCTTGGTTGCCCCCAACTGCCCTCCCCTGCATGCCTGGACACTCCCAACTGCCCTCCCCTGCTGGCCTGATTGCCCACAACTACCCTCCCCTGCCGGCCATATTGTGGCTGTGGGCACCGCCATCTTTGAGGGCGTGGCAGTCAATTAGCATATTCCTTCTTTATTGGCTGTGGACGCTGCCATCTTTGAAGACGGGGCAGTCAATTAGTATATTCCCTCATTGGCTGTGGGCACCGCCATCTTTGCGACAGCGTGAGGGTCAATTAACATATTCCCTCTTTATTAGATAGGATTATACAGAATGTCTTCACTGTCATAGAAATTCTCTGTGTACAACCTATTTCCCCAAACCCCTGGCAACCACTGATTCTTTAACTGTCTCCAGTTTCCCTTTCTATAATCTTATATAGTTGGATGCATACAGTATGCAGTCTTTAGTCTTTTCAGATTAACTACTTGCATTTAATATTATGCATTTAAGATTTTCCATGGCTTCATGACTTTATAACTCATCTTTAGTACTGTATAATATTCCACTGTCCACATGTACCACCAGTTATCCATTCGCCTTTTTAAAAAAATCTTGGTTGCTTCCAAGTTTTGGCAATTATGAATAAAGCTGCTTAAACACCCTTGTGCAGGTTTTTGTTCATAAGTTTTTAACTCATTTGAGTAAATGCTAAGAAGTATAATTTCTGAATTGTATGTTAAAAGCATGCTATTTTTGTAAAAAACCTCCAAACTGCTTTTCTTCCAAAATGACTTTACTCTTTTACATTTGCCCCAGTAATAAATAAAAGTTTCTATTGTTCCACATCCTCACCAGCATTTGGTGTTGTCAGTGTTTTGAATTATGGCCATTCCAATAGGTGCGTGGTATCTTGTTGTATTAATAGTCAACTCTCTAATGACATATAATGTTGAAAATCTTTATATATGCTTATTTACCATCTGTATATCTTCCTTGGTAAGATGTTTGTTTAAGTTTTTTTTCTCATATTTAAATTGCATTGTTCATTTTATTATTTTTGAATTGTAAGTATTCTTTGCATATTTTGGGTCACAGTCCTTTATTAGATAGGTTGTTTGCAAATATTTTCTCAGAAGCTTGATTTCTAATTATTTGACAGTATCTTTCACAGAAAGAAATATATTTTTTCTTTTGGCCTCCTTTATCCATTACTATACTCCCAATCCCTTCCCTCTGGTAATCACCATACTGTTATCTGTGTCTACAAGTTTCAATTTTATATCCCAGGCATGAGTGAAATTATAGGATTCTTAGCTTTTTCTGACTGACTTATTTGGCTTAGCATAATATTCTCAAGATTGTTACAAATTGCAGTATTTTATCCATTCTTTTGGCTAAGTAGTATTCCATAGTATATATAGGGTGCTCCAAAAATGTGCACACATATTTTGAATAATTATAAAGACAGTTTTTATTAAAATACATTTCATTTTCAAAATTGAGCTATCAACTGTAAAAATGTGTATACATTTTGGGGGACACCCTGTATGTACCACATCTTCTTTACCTAACCATCTAAGGACACTTCAGTTGTTTCCATGTCTTGGCCACCATTTATAATGCTGCAGTGAACATAGGGGTGCATACATCTTTGCGAATAAATGTTTTAGAGTTTTTAAGTTAGATACTCAGAAGAGGGGTTTCTGGGACAGAAACTCTATTCTTAGTTTTTGAGGAACTGCAATAATGTTTTCCATAGTGACTGTACCAGTTTACATTCCCACCAGCAGTGAATCAGGATTCCTTCTTTTTCCACAACCTTTCCAACACTTGATATTACCTGTCTTGTTAATAATAGCCATTCTAACAGGTGTGAGGTGGTATCTCACTGTAATTTGTATTTGCATTTTTTCTAATAGCTAGTGAAGTTGAATATCTTTTCATATATCTGTTGTTCATTTGTATGCCTTCTTGGGAGAAGTATCTATTCAGGTCTTCTTCCCATTTTTTAAATTGTGTTGTTTGCTTGGTGTTGAGTTGTATGAGTTCTTTATATATTTTGGATATTAACCCTTTGTTGGAGCTGTTGTTTGCAAATATCATCTCCCATTCAGTTGGTTGCCTTTTTATCTTGTTGGCAATTTCTTTTGGTTGTTATTTTGGTATAGTCTCATTCATTTACATTTGCCTTTAGTTCCCTTGCTTTTGGGGGCAAATTCATTAACTGTTCTCTAATACTGAGGTCCATAAGTTTAGTATCCATGTTTTCTTTTATGTAATATTTTTAGAGCTTATATTTATGTGTTTGGCCCATTTTTGCATTAATTTTTGTACTTGTGAACCAACTGTAATCTAGTCTAATTCCTTTGCATGTGACTTTCCAATTTTTCCAGCACCGTTTAGTGAGGAAGCTTTCTTTCCTATGTTGTTTGTTTTTGGCTCTTTGTCAAAAACTATTTGCCCATATACATGTGAATTTATTTCTGGACTCTCAATTCTATTCCACTGGTATGCGTATTTATTTATTTTTTTTTGCAAATACCATTCTGTTTTGATTATTGTAGCTCCGTAGTATAATTTGAAGTAAAGTAATGTGATACCTATGGCTTCATTCTTTTTTCTTAGGATTGCTTTGTGGTTCCATACAAATATGATAATTTTTGATACTAATCTTTAAAAGATATTATTGGGATTTTGATGGGGATTGCATTAAATCTGTATATTGCTTTGGGTAATACGAACACTTTAACTGTGATGACCCTTTCTATCCATGAACACGGAATATCATTCCATTTCATTGTATTTAATTTTTTTCCTTTTTTAAAATATAATTTGAGTATGGTATGCCTAAGTATAGTTTTTTGGCATTTATTCTTCTTGGTGTTCTCTGAGTTTCCTGGATATGTGGTTTGGTGTCTGATAATAAGTTTGAGAAATGTTTAGTTATTATTGCTTTTTAAAAAAATATTTTTATTGGTTTCAGAGAGGCAGGAAGAGGGAGAGAGGGTTAGAGACATAAATGATGAGAGAGAATCATCGATTGGATGCCTCTTGCATGCCCCACACTGGGGACTGAGCACACAACCCGGGCATATGCTCTGATTGGGAATTGAACCGTGACCTCCTTGCTCATGGGTCAATGCTCAACTACTGAGCCAAGCCAGCCAGGCAAGTTATTATTGTTTTTAATATTTCATCTGTTCCTTTCTCCGTAGTTCTCTAAGGGATTTCTTGCAATAATTAAGTAAATTCATGAGTAGTGTGCCTTATGGCCTTATATTTCAAATTAAATTATTTTTGCTACATCATAAGGATACTCTTAAGTAAAACTAGCTTTTTGTTACTTTCAAATGCATGTCAGTGAAGAACACAATCACTAACCATATAATATAGAATCATTGCGATGGTTCATGCTAAAGTGTCCATAGTTTTACTCACCATTACTTTTGCCCCATCAGTGCAAATGCCAACATAATGAAAAATTCAAATGATATCTCAGAATTATTATGAAAATAGCTTTGACTCTATGGATCCCCTGATTATGTTTCAGGTATCCTCACGGTTTCACAGACAAGGCTTAGAGAATCACTGCCTTTCTGAGCAACCACCTAAACACATGCACGAATTTCTACTACATTCCACAAGATGGTGCTCTTACTGCACATCAGTAATTAAATGTTGAGTCAAAATTTATTTGAAAATTTTGCTTATTTACAGAAACCTCTTTTTTCTTCTTCTTCTTCTTTAAGAACGTTTCCTCAGTGGGCTCTTGGAGCACTAGGTCTAGCTTCTTATCTGGGCTCTCACTTCCAGCACAAAATCTTGTTCCCTAAATACTGCTTTGCCCATAGTTACCTTTCAGATAAACCCTTTTTCCAGGAGCACACAAGCACCTCATGCCAATTTGGATGGTGACATTTTCCAATAATGGAAGCCAAAGTATTCTTGAAAATTTATCATTTAATGCTTTTTCAATAAGAAAAATTTCCCTTCTTCCAAATAACCTTCCACTTTTTTTTTTTTGCAAACCATATATCTTGAAAATTCATGCAGCTTACTTGGAGATGGGATCCTCCAGTTCTGTGGTTCTTTTTTTTTAAATTTAAATTCTTTATTGTTTAAAATATTAGATGAGTCTCCTTTTCCCACATTGACCTCTCCCCGGGTGCTCCCACTCCCAGCACATGCCCTCACCCTCCTCTGTCTGTGTCTATTGGTTATGCTTATATGCATACATACAAGTCCTTTGGTTGATCTCTTACCCCCTCACCCCTCGCCTTCCCTCATAGGTTGGACAGTCTGTTCAATGCTTCTATGTCTCTGGTTCTATTCTTGTTCAACAGTTTATGTTGTTCACTATATTCCACAAATAGGTGAGATCATGTGATATTTCGCTTTCTCTGACTGGCTTATTTTGCTTAGCATAATACTCTCCAGTTCGATCCATGCTGTTGCAAATGGTAAGAATTCCTTCTTGTTCACAGCACTGTAGTATTCCATTGTATAGATGTACCACAGTTTTTTAATCCACTCATCTCCTGATGGGCACTTAGGCTGTTAACAAATTTTAGCTATGGTAAATTGTGCTGCTATGAACATAGGGATGCATATATCCTTTCTGATTGGTGTTTCTAGTTTCTTGAGATATATTCCTAGAAGTGGGATCACTGGGTCAAATGGAAGTTCCATTTTTAAATTTTTGAGGAAATGCCATACTGTTTTCCACAGTGGCTGCACCAGTCTGCATTCCCACCAGCAGTGCAAGAGGGTCCTTTTTCTCCACATCCTCGCCATCACTTGTCCTTTGTTGATTTGTTGATGATAGCCATTCTGACAAGTGTGAGATGGTGCCTCATTGTCGTTTTGATTTGCATCTCTCAGATGATTAGTGACTTTGAGCATGTTTTCATGTGTCTCTTGGCCTTCTGTATATCCTCTTTCAAAAAGTGTCTATTTAGGGCCTTTGCCCATTTTTTGATTTGATTGTTTATCTTCATTTTGTTAAGTTGTATGAGTTCCCTATAAATTTTGAAGATTAAACCCTTATCAGAGATAACATTGGCAAATATGTTCTCCCATGCAGTGGGCTTTCTTGTTGTTTTGTTGATGACTTCTTTTGCTGTGCAGAAGCTTTTTATTTTGATGTAGTCCCATTTGTTTATTTTTTCTTTAGTTTCCATTGTCCTAGGACCTGTATCAGTAAGGATATTGCTATGACATATGTCTGCTATTTACTGCCTATGGATTTTTTTAAGATTTTCATGGTTCCCTGTCTTACATTTAAGTCCTTTATCTATTTTGAGGTG
>NW_005365111.1:1157559-1159646 GCF_000412655.1 Myotis brandtii | reverse complement strand
GTGTGTGTGTGTGTGTGTGTGTGTGTGTGTGGTCTATCCATGGTCTGCAAACTGCGGCTGGCGAGCCACATGCGGCTCTTTGGCCCCTTGAGTGTGGCTCTTCCTAAGCCTTAGGAGTACCCTAATTAAGTTAATAACAATGTACTTACCTATGTAGTTTAAATTTTAAAAATTTGGCTCTCTAAAGAAATTTCAATCGTTGTACTGTTGATATTTGGTTCTGTTGCCTAATCAGTTTGCCGACCATTGGTAGGTCTAAGTTGCTGGTCTAGTTTCATTCAGTTCTGTGGTTCTTAACACTTATTTTCTTAGGGAAGAGCACAAATTATTTTGTGAAGTTGAGGAAAACTGTAGACCTTTCTTTAAGAAAAATGTACATGTATGCATGTGAAATTTTGCATGTAATTTGAAGGGGCTTAAATAAGACCTGAAATATTACTCAGATTAAGAACCTCTGCTTTAGTAGTAGAATGATGGACAAGCCCCATATATCCCCCTCAGCTTAGGTAAAAAAAAATTCATATTAGAGAAAAGAGATATGAAGTCTTTATTTCATCTTATTGTTTTGCTTTTAGAACTTTGTATGATGTAAAGTAGTATTTTCATTCTTTAAAAATCCCATGCCTCTAGTTGATAAAAAAATTAATGCCCCAATAAAATTTTGATATGGCTTTTTTCAAGGTGACATTGCTCTCAATTAAGAATTATGGCCCTGGCCTGGTAGCTCAGTTGGTCAGGGCATCGTCTCATACACCAAGGTTGCAGGTTCAGTCCCCAGTCAGGGCACATATGAGAATCAACTAATGAATGCATAAATAAGTGGAACAACAAATCCATGATTCTCTCTTTCCCTTCCTCTCTCTCCCTAAAAATCACTCAATAAAAAAAGAATTATGTTCTATCTTTTTAATATTTTTCAATAGCCAAGAAGATTTTCCCAGGCTTTATTTTTGTATTATACATTACAAAATAACTAGAGGCCCAGTGCATGAAATTTGTGCATGGGTGCGGTCCCTAGGCCTGGGGCTATTGAAGCGAGTGTCTGGCATGGAAGGGCAGGTCCCAGCTGACCTATGGGCCCTGGGAAGCACATGGGCCCCTGGGCCCTGTGTGCCCCCATCTGCCTGAGTCACGGTGCCCGAGTCCCCACACGGAGATGCAGTGAGTGGGGCCGGATGCTGTGGCCCTGGGTGCAGTGTGGGCCTCTGGGCTGCCCAGCAGTGCTGCACAGAAGCTGGGTGGGCAGCACGCTCTCTCCTGGCTGGCCTCACAGATTGGCTCCTGCACGAGCCCATGGGGAGCCCGACAGGCCCCTGCAGTCCCAATGGCTGCAGCTTGGCTCACCTGGAAGATGCAGTGTGGGTGCAGGGTGAGTTCCTCATGGGTGCTCAGCACCTGAGCATGGGGGCTTCCCCAACACACAAGCCCTGGCGTCTCAGGGGAGTGTAGCAGGGGGAGTGAGAGCAAACTCAGCAGACAGCCCGAATTCTCACCACACCTCTGTACCTGTCATCCCCGCCCCCAGGTAGTTGGCGAGAGGTCATAGCGCATCACCGAAGCCCGCCATGTCCCATGCTGCCCCCTGGTGGTCAGTGCAAGTCATTGTGAACAATCGAACTCCCCTTCTCCCCATCGAACTCCCAAAGGGACACTTTCCATATTAGCCTTTTATATATATACTAGAGGCCCGGTGCACAAAAATTTGTGCACTCGGGGGGCGGGGGGAGGGGGGTCCCCCAGCCCGGCCTGAGCCCTCTCGCAGTCTGGGACCCCTCGGGAGATAACGACTTGCTGGCTTAGGCCTGCTCCCGGGTGGCAGAGGGCAGGCCCAATCCCTAAGTGCAGCCCCTGGTCAGGCTCAGAGCAGGGCCGATTGGGGAGTTGGGGCGCCACCCCGTCATGCACAGAGCAGGGCGGATCGGGAGGTTGCAATGCCACCCTCAGTCACGCTCAGGGTAGGGCCGATTGGGGGGTTGGGGCACCGCCCCCTGTCACACTCAAGGCAGGGTCGATGGGGAGGTTGCAGTGCCACCCCCTGTCACGCACAGAGCAGGGCCAATCAGGGGGTTGGGCGCTGCCCCCTGTCA
>NW_005365111.1:1143617-1156671 GCF_000412655.1 Myotis brandtii | reverse complement strand
TGCCTGGCTGCCTGCCGCCATCTTGGCTGACAGTTAATTTGCATATACTCACTGATTAGCCAATGAAAAGGGTAGCGGTCGTACGCTAATTACCATGTTTCTCTTTTATTAGTGTAGATAGATAGTATTATTTTCATTTTTTAAATCATCGGCCATCTACTACCACCCTCAGGGCCTTTGATATTTTTGAGAGGTTCTATTGTTTGAAATTTCTTTATTAAACATTTATTTATTCAATTCTTGTATTTCCCTATTACTAGTAAATGAAAAATTACACCAGGAAAAGATATAGGTTAAGCCAATGGTTTAGGTATGTTCTGTGGAACATTTGGTTTCATAAAAATCATTTAGAGAGTCTGAAAATGTTTCATTTGCAGCTTTTAAAATGTATACATTTTTATTATGAAACAAAATCCTCAAATACAGGTGTTAAGTATCAAATTTGACACATCAAAATTAACAACTTAACTTGTGATCATTTTGATTAACTTTGTAATATGAATTAACAGTTTGCATTTATAGATTACATTTCTATTGATAAAAATGTCACTGTCTTTTTGTATTCATTATTGGAAGAAGCTTAGCATACAGTTTTGTTTAGTAATTGGATTCTTCTGAGGATGATTGTCGTAAGCTCTTATTTATACTATTTAAACACTTTTCTCTTTTCGCCTAATTTCCCCCTCATATTTTTCCATCTAGACCAGTATCCCTTCATCTTTCTTGTCATACCCCTTCACATTTATGTAAATATACATTTTTCCACTCACCCACTTAGCACCCTTATATCCTATCTGACAGGTTCTCCATGACCCCTTCTTCACTCAGTCCTCTCAGTAAACTGATTTGTCCTAGACCACAGCCTCTTTTGCCTTCTTCTCTAAGCAGTACTATTCTGTCAGTCTTTTGCTATCTACTACCTGATCTGTAAATATTTATTGAAACAAATTTATTTTAAAAATCTGTTTTCTTCAAGCCTGGTTTACCTTTGTTGAGTTTTCTGACAAAATTAAAGGTAGAAATAGACAATCTATAATAATAAAAGTGCAATATGCTAATTAGACCGGACATCCTTCCTGATGAAGCCGCAGCCAGAGGGAAGCCGGTTCAGGCAGCTGGGGGAAGGAAGGCCTACTCTTGCAAGAATTTCATGCATTGGGCCTCTAGTTCAACAATAACAGTTGAATACTTCAATACCCCACTTTTCATAAAGGATAGAATAGGCATAAACCGTGGGACTGCCAGTGAGTCAAATACCAGCACTACCTTGTGCCCCAGACCACGTCGTGAGGCAAAAGCCCAGTGGGACCACGAGTGCCTGCAGTTGACACCTGCAGGACCAGCTCTGTGGGGGAGTACAGCTCAGAACAAAGACAATCAAGATGTGAGACTCGGGTAGACCCAGCCTCTGGGTGAAGGAATCCCCAACCACTGGACTACTAGGGGCTTCAACTTCTCAGAACTGCATCAAGTTTCCCAGGGCCAGAAAGGGACAGTGACTCACATTCACCTGCACTAGAAAAGTTCCCAGGAAGCCCAGGCTGGACACACCAAGGGACCAGATTCGACAACATCAGTGCAAAATCCAGTGAACCCCACAAATAGAGGACCCAAAGATCTTTGAGTATGTGAGTGTGTGTAGTTTTGGTTTTTTTGGTGTGTCTATATATGAGTGGATTTTTAGTTTTTTAGTTGTTTGTTTTCTCCCCTTTTTTTTTCTTGCAAATCTCTATTTTCTCTCTTTGCTTTGATTATATTCTACTTTAGTCTATTCTTATTGTTATTATTAATTTTTCATATTTCATTTTTCTCATTTTTTCTAATCTATATGTTAATATGTCCATTATTAATACACTTTAAATTCATTCTTATTATTTCATTTACTTTCTTTATTCTTACAACACTAGTTATTTTAGCTTCCGCCTTGCTTCTATATAGCCATTTTTATCTCCTTCTTTCTCCCTTTTTTTCTTTTTTTCTTTATTGATTAAGGTATTACATATGTGTCCTTATCCCCCCATTACCCCCCTCCCCACCCACTCATGCCCTCACCCCCCTAGTGTCTGTGACTATTGTTTATACTTATATGCATGCATACAAGTCCTTTGATTGGTCTCTCCCCCAGCCCCCCACACTCCACTGTCTTCCCTCTGAGGTTTGATGGTCTGATCGATGCTCTTCTGTCACTGGATCTGTTTTTGTTCATCAGTTTATGTTGTTTACTATATTCCACAAATGAGTGAGATCATGTGATATTTACCTTTCTCCAACTGACTTATTTCACTTAGCATAATGCTCTCCAGGTCCATCCATGCTGTTGCAAATGGTAGGAGTTCCTTCCTTTTTACAGCAGTGTAGCATTCCATTGTGTTATTTTTTCTTTGCTTTGCTTTTTATCCTTTTTTGTTCTTAGTCTTTCCTGTTGATGCTGCATACAGTAGCTTGATTTTCATGGAATGTTTGATTTGGCCCTGTTTTGTCTTATTCTGTTCTGTCTGAACCTATATAACAACTGGTATGATGATGTTGAGGTTGAACCTAACTGGTAACAAGTCATAGGGGAGACCTTTCCCACAAATGGGACATTAGCAATCAAGTCCCAATTACAACAGGAGAGCCCAAATAATACATTCCTACAGCATCCAGATCAGGTGAACAAAGAGGCTGCACCCCTGGACCCCTGAGGACACTTTCTACATAAGGCCATCCCACAAAGACTGGGAAGCATAACTGTCCTATCTAATACATAGAAGCAAATACAAAAGACAGCTAAAATGGGGAGACAAAGGAGAAACCCCCAAATGAAAGAAAAGAAGGAATCTCCAGAAAGAGAACTAAATGATATAGAGGCAAGAAATCTATCATGCATAGAGTTCAAAACAATGGTTATAAAGGTGCTTAAGGAACTTAGTACGAATTACAACAGGATGCAAAGGGAAATAGAGGCCATTAATAAGAAACAGACAGAAATGAAGAATGGCATATGTGACATCAAGAACATACTGGAAGGTATTAAAAGTAGACTGGATGAAACAGGATTGAATCAGCTATTTGGATGACAAGATAGGAATAAATACCCAATTAGAGCAAAAAATAGAAAAAAAGAATTAAAAATCAGGAAGATAGCTTAAGTGACCTCTGGGACAACATGAAACATAACAATGTCTGCCTTATAGGAGTACCAGAAAAAGAAGAGGATGATTAAGGAACAGAGAACCTGATTAAAGAAATAACAACAGAAAACTTCCCCAAGCTCAGGAGGCACAGAGAGTTCCAATCAAGATGAACCCAAAGAGACCCACACCTAGACATATCATAATAAAAATGGCAAATGTTAAAGACAAAGAAAGAATCTTAAAGGCAGCAAGAGAGAGACAGAAAATTACCTACAAAGGCATTCCCATTAGAATATCAGCTGACTTCTCAATAGAAACATTTCAGGCCATAAGGGAGTGGCATGAATTACTTAAAGTAATGAAAAGCAAGGGCATAAATCCAAGACTACTGTATCCAACAAAGGTATTTTTTAAAATTGAAGGTGAAAGAAAAAGATTTCCAGACAAAAAATTGTTAAAGGTTACACCAAACCAGCAATACAAGAAATGATAAAGGGACTGTTTTAAGAAGAAAACAAAAAGGACAGAGAGAGGATCATAGGCATAAAGTAATGCCGGTGGTCTTGATCCAGCATCTGGAAGGGTTCAGCAATCTGGAGAAGGCGCTGTGCATAAATTAGTGAGTCCAGAGACAAAACATAATTTTGAAAGGCATTATAGGGAGTCAGAGAAGATTTAGCTAAAGGAACTAAGTTCTCCGCATCTCAAGACCCCTTGCTTTTTATTAACACAATTTGTCCTAAGGCAAAGTAGAGATATACACATCAAAGGGTAGGGTTTCCTACAGAATTCATTGTCAGATTGGGGAATTTGCCTATGGCTGTTCAGGTGTTTGGCCAGTAGGAGACAATAACATGTAGATCGAAATGCCCTTAGCTGTCTGGCAGCAAGCAATCATCCCTTTTCAGGTTTGGGGAAATGCCCTTGCCACTCCAGATGATTCAGCCCTTGATGACATGCTGGAATTGGCTTCCGGCATCTCACTCTTTTTGATTTTTTAAATTTAACAAGAATGTATGTTTTAAGATTTTTAAATTCAATGGAAAGGATAGAGTTCTATGAAGTCCCTTTAAATTGCTGTCAAGGATTAAAGGAATTAGCCTACAGTAAGTTTCTTTCTGGGCCAACAATTCTTTGAGTCCCAATTTCAATGTCTAACAATTCCTTGTGTGTACATGTCAGCAATGGTTTTTTTTTTTATTCTGGGCCAGCTTTAGCTCTGAGGCCTCGCTGCTGAAAACATAGATACAATGTTGCGGTCTGAGCCCGGCTGAATGGGAGCCGGTTTCTGGGGTTTTGTTTAGCTTCTTATTTGCAACATAGTACATAGTTGCTTAGAGTTGCAGCTGAGAGGCCGGCAAGTGAGGCGGGGAACGTTGGAGTCTGCAGCAAGCAAGCCTCCTGCTTGCTTCAGTGCCTGGCTGCCGGCCGCCATCTTGGCTGACAGTTAATTTGCATATACTCACTGATTAGCCAATGAAAAGGGTAGCGGTCGTACGCTAATTACCATGTTTCTCTTTTATTAGTGTAGATAGATAGTATTATTTTCATTTTTTAAATCATCGGCCATCTACTACCACCCTCAGGGCCTTTGATATTTTTGAGAGGTTCTATTGTTTGAAATTTCTTTATTAAACATTTATTTATTCAATTCTTGTATTTCCCTATTACTAGTAAATGAAAAATTACACCAGGAAAAGATATAGGTTAAGCCAATGGTTTAGGTATGTTCTGTGGAACATTTGGTTTCATAAAAATCATTTAGAGAGTCTGAAAATGTTTCATTTGCAGCTTTTAAAATGTATACATTTTTATTATGAAACAAAATCCTCAAATACAGGTGTTAAGTATCAAATTTGACACATCAAAATTAACAACTTAACTTGTGATCATTTTGATTAACTTTGTAATATGAATTAACAGTTTGCATTTATAGATTACATTTCTATTGATAAAAATGTCACTGTCTTTTTGTATTCATTATTGGAAGAAGCTTAGCATACAGTTTTGTTTAGTAATTGGATTCTTCTGAGGATGATTGTCGTAAGCTCTTATTTATACTATTTAAACACTTTTCTCTTTTCGCCTAATTTCCCCCTCATATTTTTCCATCTAGACCAGTATCCCTTCATCTTTCTTGTCATACCCCTTCACATTTATGTAAATATACATTTTTCCACTCACCCACTTAGCACCCTTATATCCTATCTGACAGGTTCTCCATGACCCCTTCTTCACTCAGTCCTCTCAGTAAACTGATTTGTCCTAGACCACAGCCTCTTTTGCCTTCTTCTCTAAGCAGTACTATTCTGTCAGTCTTTTGCTATCTACTACCTGATCTGTAAATATTTATTGAAACAAATTTATTTTAAAAATCTGTTTTCTTCAAGCCTGGTTTACCTTTGTTGAGTTTTCTGACAAAATTAAAGGTAGAAATAGACAATCTATAATAATAAAAGTGCAATATGCTAATTAGACCGGACATCCTTCCTGATGAAGCCGCAGCCAGAGGGAAGCCGGTTCAGGCAGCTGGGGGAAGGAAGGCCTACTCTTGCAAGAATTTCATGCATTGGGCCTCTAGTTCAACAATAACAGTTGAATACTTCAATACCCCACTTTTCATAAAGGATAGAATAGGCATAAACCGTGGGACTGCCAGTGAGTCAAATACCAGCACTACCTTGTGCCCCAGACCACGTCGTGAGGCAAAAGCCCAGTGGGACCACGAGTGCCTGCAGTTGACACCTGCAGGACCAGCTCTGTGGGGGAGTACAGCTCAGAACAAAGACAATCAAGATGTGAGACTCGGGTAGACCCAGCCTCTGGGTGAAGGAATCCCCAACCACTGGACTACTAGGGGCTTCAACTTCTCAGAACTGCATCAAGTTTCCCAGGGCCAGAAAGGGACAGTGACTCACATTCACCTGCACTAGAAAAGTTCCCAGGAAGCCCAGGCTGGACACACCAAGGGACCAGATTCGACAACATCAGTGCAAAATCCAGTGAACCCCACAAATAGAGGACCCAAAGATCTTTGAGTATGTGAGTGTGTGTAGTTTTGGTTTTTTTGGTGTGTCTATATATGAGTGGATTTTTAGTTTTTTAGTTGTTTGTTTTCTCCCCTTTTTTTTTCTTGCAAATCTCTATTTTCTCTCTTTGCTTTGATTATATTCTACTTTAGTCTATTCTTATTGTTATTATTAATTTTTCATATTTCATTTTTCTCATTTTTTCTAATCTATATGTTAATATGTCCATTATTAATACACTTTAAATTCATTCTTATTATTTCATTTACTTTCTTTATTCTTACAACACTAGTTATTTTAGCTTCCGCCTTGCTTCTATATAGCCATTTTTATCTCCTTCTTTCTCCCTTTTTTTCTTTTTTTCTTTATTGATTAAGGTATTACATATGTGTCCTTATCCCCCCATTACCCCCCTCCCCACCCACTCATGCCCTCACCCCCCTAGTGTCTGTGACTATTGTTTATACTTATATGCATGCATACAAGTCCTTTGATTGGTCTCTCCCCCAGCCCCCCACACTCCACTGTCTTCCCTCTGAGGTTTGATGGTCTGATCGATGCTCTTCTGTCACTGGATCTGTTTTTGTTCATCAGTTTATGTTGTTTACTATATTCCACAAATGAGTGAGATCATGTGATATTTACCTTTCTCCAACTGACTTATTTCACTTAGCATAATGCTCTCCAGGTCCATCCATGCTGTTGCAAATGGTAGGAGTTCCTTCCTTTTTACAGCAGTGTAGCATTCCATTGTGTTATTTTTTCTTTGCTTTGCTTTTTATCCTTTTTTGTTCTTAGTCTTTCCTGTTGATGCTGCATACAGTAGCTTGATTTTCATGGAATGTTTGATTTGGCCCTGTTTTGTCTTATTCTGTTCTGTCTGAACCTATATAACAACTGGTATGATGATGTTGAGGTTGAACCTAACTGGTAACAAGTCATAGGGGAGACCTTTCCCACAAATGGGACATTAGCAATCAAGTCCCAATTACAACAGGAGAGCCCAAATAATACATTCCTACAGCATCCAGATCAGGTGAACAAAGAGGCTGCACCCCTGGACCCCTGAGGACACTTTCTACATAAGGCCATCCCACAAAGACTGGGAAGCATAACTGTCCTATCTAATACATAGAAGCAAATACAAAAGACAGCTAAAATGGGGAGACAAAGGAGAAACCCCCAAATGAAAGAAAAGAAGGAATCTCCAGAAAGAGAACTAAATGATATAGAGGCAAGAAATCTATCATGCATAGAGTTCAAAACAATGGTTATAAAGGTGCTTAAGGAACTTAGTACGAATTACAACAGGATGCAAAGGGAAATAGAGGCCATTAATAAGAAACAGACAGAAATGAAGAATGGCATATGTGACATCAAGAACATACTGGAAGGTATTAAAAGTAGACTGGATGAAACAGGATTGAATCAGCTATTTGGATGACAAGATAGGAATAAATACCCAATTAGAGCAAAAAATAGAAAAAAAGAATTAAAAATCAGGAAGATAGCTTAAGTGACCTCTGGGACAACATGAAACATAACAATGTCTGCCTTATAGGAGTACCAGAAAAAGAAGAGGATGATTAAGGAACAGAGAACCTGATTAAAGAAATAACAACAGAAAACTTCCCCAAGCTCAGGAGGCACAGAGAGTTCCAATCAAGATGAACCCAAAGAGACCCACACCTAGACATATCATAATAAAAATGGCAAATGTTAAAGACAAAGAAAGAATCTTAAAGGCAGCAAGAGAGAGACAGAAAATTACCTACAAAGGCATTCCCATTAGAATATCAGCTGACTTCTCAATAGAAACATTTCAGGCCATAAGGGAGTGGCATGAATTACTTAAAGTAATGAAAAGCAAGGGCATAAATCCAAGACTACTGTATCCAACAAAGGTATTTTTTAAAATTGAAGGTGAAAGAAAAAGATTTCCAGACAAAAAATTGTTAAAGGTTACACCAAACCAGCAATACAAGAAATGATAAAGGGACTGTTTTAAGAAGAAAACAAAAAGGACAGAGAGAGGATCATAGGCATAAAGTAATGCCGGTGGTCTTGATCCAGCATCTGGAAGGGTTCAGCAATCTGGAGAAGGCGCTGTGCATAAATTAGTGAGTCCAGAGACAAAACATAATTTTGAAAGGCATTATAGGGAGTCAGAGAAGACTTAGCTTAGGCAGCTAAGTTCCCCTCGTCTCAGGACCCCTTGCTTTTTATTAACACAATTTGTCCTAAGACGAGGTAGATATACACATCAAAGGGTCGGGTTTCTATACACAGTCCATTGTCAGATTGGGGAATTTGCCTATGGCTGTTCAGGTGTTTGGCCAGTAGGAGACAATAACATGTAGATCGAAATGCCCTTAGCTGTCTGGCAGCAAGCAATCATCCCTTTTCAGGTTTGGGGAAATGCCCTTGCCACTCCAGATGATTCAGCCCTTGATGACATGCTGGAATTGGCTTCCGGCATCTCACTCTTTTTGATTTTTTAAATTTAACAAGAATGTATGTTTTAAGATTTTTAAATTCAATGGAAAGGATAGAGTTCTATTTTAAATTGTTAAATTGCTGTCAAGGATTAAAGGAATTAGCCTACAGTAAGTTTCTTTCTGGGCCAACAATTCTTTGAGTCAATGTCTAAATGTCTAACAATTCCTTGTGTGTACATGTCAGCAATGGTATTTCAGTTCTGGATGGTGGACAAACAGTAGCAATGCAGGTCTGACTTTCTCTGGTTTGATCCTGGGCAACCTACAGTGATGCACAGCTGCTGACTGCTAGCATGGCAAGGTGTCTTCACCGTCTTCCATCTCTGGACTGTTTCTCCTTTGTTCTTGGGGGGCACTGTTATTCTGTGGCTGAGCAGTCTGGTCAGTTCTTCTCTGGGATCAGTTGTTGCAGGAATCCACATGGGCTTGGAGGAGTTTTCTGGAAATATACAAACATATTCTCGACCAAAGGTTAATAAAGGAATCTTTTATAAATTAGATTTGGGATCCTTTCTTTTCACTTTTGCCCAAACGATTTTCTTTTGACTTATTTTGACACCATGTGTATCTTCATGGGTGTCTTGCTATTAGCATTACAAGTGAAAAATAATTTTCAAAGTAAAAAATTTAAAGCAATTAAGGTTTGATGTAATTTTTTACAGGATATTTTCTGACAGGATATTATTCTACTGTACCCCATTTTTCATTTAAATAATATTAAGAGACTTTTGGAAATTTTACAATGCAGCCTTGATAACTTTTCATTTTAATTTTCTATATAGAAATATGACTGCTCTGGATTCATTGCATGTTAAGCAAATTTACTATGAAATGAACCATCAGTAAAAAATTAGTTAATACTTCAGAAATAGGTCTTTGTCCAGTACAATGAAGTTTTCTTGAATATTCACTTATATTAATCAACCAATTTAAATTAATCTGAAATAAAGTTTATTTTTTAACTTTACTTGTCTTAGGTTATGGACAGTAAATGACAATTAAATTTCTGCAATTAGTCTTTGAGTAACTTTACATTAGCTTTGTTTAAGGACACAAAAATACAAATCATTTACTTTTCTTTTTGAGGCCTAATATATTGACTTTTAATTACAGTTTTCCAGGCATTTGAAGGAAACTGCTCTTTATTTCCTTCCAGAGTAATTTTTAAGCCACACTTAGAGAGTTTCAATTTAAAAAAATCTTTGTCTTTCTTTTTTGCACCAAGCAACCTACAGGGCTGTTGCTTAGATACTGGGTCATGCAGCCGAATAGCTATATTTCAATGACTCTTTTTACATTATGTTGACTACTATTTATGATCATATTTAGTACTTTAACAACAATCTTTAGTTTACCTTGTAAATATTAGAGGAAGAGATTTCAAAATTTTAAAATTTCTCCTTTTTATTAAGCTTAGAATTATATTTTTAAAGAGTAGCCACTTTGGCTTATTTGCATATACAGAGGGATTATTGGAAGCCTCAGTAATTTTTTTTTTTTAGATTTTACTAGGATTCAATTGTTTATAAAAATATTGGCTTCTCATATAACTTAATTTATATGAGATCTTGATTATATTTTAAAAAGCTAATTTATTAAGTAATTAAGTAGGCATTTTTATTAAAAAAACAAGTAAATTTAGTAAACTTATACATCTAATTCACAAGACACAAACGCTGCCCCACCTCCAGCCTATTTAAAATGCAGGCTGCTAGAGGCTTTTGTTATTAAAATTTCGTCTTGAAATTCTGCTGTTGGATTTTAAGAAATATTTCGTTACTTTACTTTGCCCTCTTTAGAGGCCAAAACATTCATAACTGTTAAGATATATGTATATAAGTAAAATATAGCTATTAAATTAAAGCTTTCCATGCGATTTCAAGTATATTAAATTGGCTAAATTTAAAATATTTCCTTTAAGAAGAGAGAACAAATTCTTTGAATCACTCCAGGCCCTTGGAGTTTTCCAAAAATTATTCCTTGGTTATAGCCTTGAAATTTAACTTGGAAAGACCATATATATATGATTGAAAGATTATATACTTTTTATAATTATCTTAAAAGATATCAAATAAATTTAAACTGGTTTTTGTATTAAAAATTTGGTTGAGATCACAGAATTAATCTTCTTTTTCAATTAGACCAATAAACAACATTTTTTGAATTCCTAATTATTTCAGAGAAAACACAAAAATTATTTCCTCAAAAATAAATTTTTATACTTTAGTTACCACAATTATATAATTTCTCCCAATTTAATTTGAACCTTGAACTTTTAGAGCTGGCAAGTCAAATATTTATCATTTCTCGGTTTAACAACTTTTATATTTTTAAGAATAAATTTCAAAAATACAAGACATAATCAATTGATAGCTTTAATTCTCTCCTCTAGATTTTTCATGAGGCAAATTTAAATTAATATTTCAGTATTTTGTCATTACAAAATACCTACTTTAATTTAGCAAACTCCCAAAGTCTTAAACTGCCAAATGAGTTTGGGGGAAGTTTGTAGCCATTCAAATGCAAATTAGTTATATTCTTTTTGCTGGAAATATGACCAGCCTCAAGGAGGGGAAGCCAGGAAGCAAGCTTGCTTTAGAAGTTGCCGCCAGCAGGAAATTTTGGCCTACCTGCTTGTTCTGCTTGTTCTCCTTTAGAGATTGCCCTGGGAAGCCAGCCTTCTTAATTAACAAAGGGCGTTGCCAGTCCTTACCTGGGCTACTTAGATTTTTATAATAAATATATTATTTACCTATGTTTCAACAATTTTTGAGATTTAAATCCAATTATAATTATTTTAAGTCTTCTTCTTTGGCAAATGTTTGTAACAGAGACAATTTACTTATATTCTTGGTGACCTTAATGTTAACTTTTGAACACTGAAAGTCCATTATTATTTAAATAAACTACTTTTTATTATGGAAATACCAATCTTGTTGCTAGAACTAGCCTGTATCTTTCTTTTTGGTTCATTTCTGCCATCTTTCTGAGGAAAAAACAGTCTTTGGGGTTTTATTCTGTAGCACTCCTAAAGGGATTTAAGCTTAGCTCAAAACTCTAAAATCCAAAATCGGACTGTGCACGCAATTGTTTTAAGCTAGCTTTCTCTCTTTACATGTACACAGAAATCCCAGACATTTCTAAATTTTGTAAAACTTTTAAATTATGAACTGGACAAAAGCATGGCAAAGATACGACCTTTTAAAATAGCTTTCTTGGGGAGGGGGCATCCATACAGGATTGCCACGTGTCTCCCTTCCCCCACCTCCTGTTTGTTTTGGGGGAGATTTCAGCAACGTTTCTTTTCCCAATTAAAGGCATGCTTAATAGAAAAAGACAGATTTTAAATTTTTTCCTATTTTGCTTTCCAAAGTAATGACTAGCACTTAAGTTGACTTTCGCCAAATTTTGCTTTTCCCAACACGTTCTATAGTTCTTAGAGCATTAGGTAGTCTTTTTTTTGCGGGAGAGCTGATAGCTCCGCCCTCTCCAGCCACCTTAGAGATCAGAAGCTGAGGATCCAGTGGCTTTTTAGAAATTACAGATTTTTGATTCTCAAAACAAGCTAGGTATTTTATGATTTGAACAAGAAACCACATTAAAGATGACCACGGCACTCTTTTTTCAGCCTGATTTAAAAAAGTACCTTTTAATATTCTAATTTCTTTATAATTTTGCCTTTTAATCAAATTCTTCCCCCATTATAATCTGACTTAAACAAAAAGTATCACCCACGCACTTAAGGATCCACAGGCTTCTGAAGCTGACATGGGCTTTATACACAGGTAAACTTACCACCATCACTGGTGCTGTTTTATCCGCTCAGGCAAATACTTCATCTCCAAATTGTCCATATTTCGGGTGCCAATTAATGCTGGTGGTCTTTATCCAGCATCTGGAAGGGTTCAGAAATCTGGAGAAGGCTCTGTGCATAAATTAATAAAGAGTCCAGAGATGAAACATAATTTTGAAAGGCATTATAGGGAGTCAGAGAAGATTTAGCTAAAGGAACTAAGTTCTCCGCATCTCAGGACCCCTTGCTTTTTATTAACACAATTTGTCCTAAGGCAAGGTAGAGATATACACATCGAAGGGTAGGGTTTCGTACAGAATCCATTGTCAGATTGGGGAATTTGCCTATGGCTGTTCAGGTGTTTGGCCAGTAGGAGACAATAACATGTAGATTGAAATGCCCTTAGCTGTCTGGCAGCAAGCAATCATCCCTTTTCAGGTTTGGGGAAATGCACTTGCCACTCCAGATGATTCAGCCCTTGATGACATGCTGGAATTGGCATCTGGCAATAAAGAAAACAAAAATGGCAATAAATAAATACCCATCAATAATAACAGTACTGTAAATGAATAAATGCTCCAGTCAAAAGACATAGGGTGACTGAATAGATAAGAATAC
>NW_005365111.1:1138014-1142893 GCF_000412655.1 Myotis brandtii | reverse complement strand
CACTAAAACAATTTAGGGTAATTGTGCTGTCCTGTTTCCCAGGTACAGAAGAATGTGCTTCGATAACCAGTAAGATCACAATCAATGGGATAGTCATTCAATCAATAAGGCATTCAATCGAATGGGATGATTTATACAATTCAGAAAATCAAAATAACCTGTCCATTGTTAAACAAAGCAAATTGGTACCATACTTCAATAATAGGGTACTTTAACATCACAATGATATCATTGGATAGATCTTCCAGACAAAAAATGAAGAAGGAAACAGAGGCCACACTAGATCAGGTGGATCTAACTGATATTTACAGAAGATTTTACCCCAAAGCACATGGAACATTCTTGAAGACCGCATATTAGGGCACAAAATAAGTATATGCAAATTCAAGAAGATTGATATAATACCAAGCGTCTTCTTAGATCACAATGACATGAAGTTAGAAATCAACTACAATATAAAACTCAAAAAAACCCCTCAATACATGGAGGCTAAATAGCATATTATTAAACAATGAATGGGTTACCAATGAGATCAAGCATGAAATTAAAATTTTCCTGGAAACTAATGAAAATGAACACACAACCACCCCAAACCTATAGGACATGGTGAAAGCAGTCCTGAGAGGGAAGTTCATAGCACTATAGGCCTACCTTAAGAAAAAATAAAAAGCACTAATAAACCATCTAACACTACAACTAAATGAATTAGAATGAGAATAGCAAGAAAATCCCAGAGGAAGTAGAAAGAAGGAAATAAAAAGATCAGAATGGAAATAAATGACATAGAGACTTAAAAAAAGCACAAAAGATCAATAAATACAATAGCTGGTTCTTTGAAAGTATAAACAAGATTGATAAACCTCTAACCAGACCCATCAAGAAACAAAGAGAAAGAACCCAAATAAATAAAATCAGAAATGAAAGAGGTGATAAAACAATGGCACCACAGAAATATAAAGGATTGTAAGCAAATACTAAGAACAACTATATGCCAACAAACTGGGCAACCTGGGAGAAATGGACACATTCCTAGAAAGATACAATCTTCCAAAACTATCAGGAAGATTCAGAAAATCTGAGTAGGCCAATAACAACTGATGAAATTAATTTAAAAACTCCCAACAAACAAAAGTCCTGGACCAGATGAATTTACAGGAGAATTTTACTAAACATTGAAAGAACTAACACCTATCCTCCTCAAACTATTCCATAAAAATCAAGAGGAAGGAACACTTCCAAGCTCTTTTTGTGAAGCCAGCATTATCCTAATTCCAAAAATAGATAAAGACACTACAGAAAGAAAATTACAGGCCAATATCCCTGATGAACATGGATACTAAAATCCTCAACAAAACATTAGCAAATAAGACCAAGGAATATACTGAAAATATTCAAGTGGGATTTATTCAGGTGATGCAAGGCTGGTACAATATTCACAAATCAATAAATGGTATACATCACATAGACAAACTGGAGGCTAAAAAACACATGATTATATCAATAGATGCAGAAAAAGCATCTGACCAGATCCAGCAACCTTTTTTTTTGATAAAAATTCTCAGTAAAGTGAGAATAGAGTGATCATATCTCAACATAATAAAGGCCATATTTAACAAACCTACAGCCAACATAATACTCAACGAACAAAAACAGTGTTTCCCGTAAGAACAGGAACAAGACAAAGATGTCTGCTTTCACCACTCTTATTCAACATAGTACTAGAAGTCCTAGCCACAGCAATCAGAAAGACAGAAGAGATTAATGGCATCCAAATTGGAAAGGAGAAAGTAAAATTGTCATTTTTCACAGATGATATTATATTGTACATAGAAAACCCTAAAGACTCCATTAGGAAACTACTGAACAATAAATGAATTTGGCAAGGTAGCAGGATACAAAATCAACATCCAGAAATTGATGGCATTTTTATACACCAATAATTAACTCTCAGAAAGAAAACACTAGTTCAGTGCTGGTGGGAATGCAGATTGGTGCAGCCACTATGGAAAACAGTATGGAATTTCCTCAAAGAATAAAAAAATGGAACTTCCATTTGACCCACTGATCCCACTTCTGGGAATATATCCTAACAACCCTAAAACACCAATCAGATAGAATATGTGCACCCCAATGTTCATAGCAGCATTATTGACAATAGCTGAGATTTGGAAACAACCCAAGTGCCCATCAGTAGATGAGTGGATAAAAAAAGCTGTGGGGCATTTACACAATGGAATACTACACAGTTGTAAAAAAGAGGGATCTCTTACCTTTTGGGACAGCATGGACGGACCTGGAGAATATTATGCTAAGTGAAATAAGGCCATCTGAGAAAGACAAATATCACATGATCTCAGTTATTTGTGGAATATAATTAACAGAATGAATTGACCAACAAAATAAGACCCGAAGCATGGAGGCATGCATGCAACAGATTGATATACCTTGATGTGGGGCTGGGGAGATGAGAAGAGATAAACCAAATAACTTATATACATACATACTTAGAACATGGACATGGGTAATGGGGTAGTGAAGACATGGAGGGTTGGATAGGGACTGGGAGGAGGGGGTAAAGTGGGGAATGGGAGATATCTGTTGCTATATTAAAATTAAACAATACCCCTTTAAATAATCAATGGCACAAAGAAAATATCACAAGAAATGACAAACTACTTTGAAAAAAAAAATGAATAAACAACATACCAGAATTTATGGGAAGCATCAAATGCTATCCTTAGAGGGACATTTATTTTATTTTATTTTATTTTTTTATAATTTTTATTTCTTGAAGTATTACAAAGAGTATTACATATGTCTCCTTTTTTCCCCCCTTGACATTCCCCCGGCCCCTACCCCCCAGTGTCTTGTGTCCATTGGTTATTCTTATATGCATGCATATAAGTCCTTTGGTTGATCTCTTAATCCCTCCCCCCAAACCCTCCCCAGGCTTCCCACTGTAGTTTGACAGTCTGTTTAATTTGCTCTGCCTCTGCATCTACCCCTGTTCATCAGTCTATACTGGTCCCATTATCTTTCCCAACCTCACTGGAGCAGTCCCAACCTCACCAGGGCTGTCTTGGCCTCACCGGGGCTATTTCAAACTCACTGGGGCTGTCCCTACCTCACTGGGGCCGATTCAACCTCACCGGGGCCGTCTCGACCTCACTGGGGCCGTCCCGACCTCACCAGGGCTGTTTCAACCTCACCGGGGCCGTCCTGACCTCACCGGGGTCCTTCCAACCTCTAGAGGGACATTTATAACTGTAAATGTCTAAATTAAAAAAAAAATCTCAAATCAATAACCTAACTTCCCAACTTAAGAAATTAGAAAAATAAGAGGAAACTAAATTCAGAGCAAACAGCAGCAGAAAATAAAAATTACAGTAGAAGTAATAAAATAGGGAATAAGAAAACAATAGAAAGATAAATAAAACCAAATGTTGATTCTCTGAAAAGATTAACAAAATTGACAAATTGTGACCCAGATTGAAAGAACAAAGAAGAAAATAGAATCAAGCTATGAAAATCAAGTGAAAGCGGGACCATTATCATCATCCTTACATAAATAAAAAAAGTGTAAAGAATTGCTATGAACAATTACACCTTGATAACTTATATGTTAGATAAAAATAAAAATGCTAGAAAGACATAATACTACTGAATATTAATCAAGAAAAAATATGTAACATTGGCATATACTTTTAGCAAGTAAAGAGATTCAGTCAATAATTAAAAATAATTTCTACAAAGAAAAGCTCAGAACCAAATGACTTCATGGTAAAATCTGCCAAATGTTAAAGACTAATTGACACCAATCATTCACAATCCCTTCTAAATACTAGAAGATGAGAAAACATTTCCAAGCTTAGCTTATGAAGCCAGTGTTATTCTGTTATTCAAATCTTATGATGACACCACAAACAAAAAAACTACAGAGCAATATCCCTTGTGAATATAGATATAAAAATCTTCACAATACTTTCAAAATGATTCTACAACATATAAAAAGGATCACACACCATGACCAAGAGTGATTTATTCTAGGTATACAAAGTTGGTTCAACATCTGGATATCAATCAATGTAATACACCATACTCATAGAATAAAAGACCCCCCCAAAAACATCTTGATCATCTCAATGGATTCCAAAATATCACTTGAGAAAATTCAACACATTTTCTTGATAAAAATGTTCAAAAACTTAAGAAGGAAACTTCCTCAACATGATAAAAGGCATCTATGAAAAACATACAGCTAACATTATATTTAACTAGAGGCCCTGCACTGGTGGTGGGAGGGTGTCCCTCAGCTCAGCCTGCACCCTCTCCAATCTGGGACCCCTCGGGGGATGTCCCATAGGGATCGGGCCTAAACTGGCAGTCAGACATCCCTCTCACAATCCAGGACTGCTGGCTCCCAACTGCTCACCTGCCTGCCTGATTGCCCCCTAACTACTCCCCTGCCAGCCTGGTCCCCCCCAAGAGCCCTCCCCTGCAGGCCCAGTCACCCCCAACTGCCCTCCCCTGCCAGCCTATTCGTCCCCAACTGCCCTCCCTTGCCAGCCATCTTGTGACATGAGGGTGGTCATCTTGTGAAGACATGGGTGTGGCCATATTGTGACAACATACAGGCGGCCATCTTGTGCAAGGGTGTGATGGTCAATTTGCATATTACCTCTTTATTATATAGTACTAGAGGCCTGGTGCACAAAAATTTGTGCACTTGGGGGAAAAAGGGGGTCCCTCAGCCCGGCCTGTGCCCTTTCGCAGTCTGGGACCCCTCAGGAGATAATGGCCTGCTGGCTTAGGCCTGCTCCCGGGTGGCAGAGGGCAGGCCCAATCCCTAGGTGCAGCCCCTGGTCGGGCTCAGAGCAGG
>NW_005365111.1:1135198-1136921 GCF_000412655.1 Myotis brandtii | reverse complement strand
GACTGAAGCTCCCAACCGCTCTTTTTTTTCTTTTTTTTAATTCTGGGCCAGCTTTAGCTCTGAGGCCTCGGCTGCTGAAAGCAGGGTTCTGGCCTTTGTTTACCTGTATTTGTAACTGCCTGGCTGCCGGCCGCCATCTTGGCTGGCAGTTAATTTGCATATCGCCCTGATTAGCTAAGGGGAAGGGTAGCGGAGGTATGGCTAATTACCATGTTTCTCTTTTATTAGATAGGATGGTGAAAGATGATGTTTTTACTCTAATATCAAGACAATGATACCCTCTCTCACCAGTTCTATTTAACATTGTAATGGAAGTTCTGGCTGAAGCAATTATGCAAGACAAAGCAAGTAATGTCATCCAGATTCGACAGAAAAAAGGAAAGCTGTCTCTGTTTGCATATGATATAACTTTGAACATAGAAAATCCTAACAAATTGACCAAAAAAACTATTAGAGCTAATAAATGAATTGATCAAGATTACAGGATATATGCCCTGGCCGGTTTGGCTCGGTGGATAGAGTGTCAGCCTGCGGACTGAAGGGTCCCAGGTTTGATTCCGGTCAAGGGCATGTACCGTGGTTGTGGGCACATCCTCAGTGGGGGTTCTGCAGGAGGCACCTGATCAGTGTTTCTCTCTCATCGATGTTTCTGACTCTCTGTCCCTTTCCCTTCCTCTCTGTAAAAACTCAATAAAATATACTAAAAAAAAAAGAATGAGGAAATAAAAAAAAAAGATTACAGGATACAAGATCAATATACAAAATTTCATTGTATTTCTATACCAATAAGCATTCCACAAAAAAAAATTAAGGAAACAATATCATTTATGATAGCATTGAAAAGACTAAAATACTTAGGAATACAGTTAACGAAACAATTGTAAAACATGTCCACTAAAAACTACAGATATATTGAAAGAAATTAAAGAAGACCTGAATAAATGCAAAGTCATCCAATGTTCATGGATTTGGAAGACTTATTATGTTTTAAATCAAATTTATTGGGGGTGAAATTGACTTATAAAATTATATAGGTTTCAATGATATATGATCTGTGTATTGCATAGTCAGCCCACCATCTAAAGTCAAATCTGCTTCCATCACCATATAGTTGGTACCCTTTTCCATTTACTATCACCCTCTTTCCTCTGTTATCTACCATATTATTGTCTGTGTTTATAAGTATTTGTTTATTTTTCATGTTTGTTCATTTGTTACTTTCAGTTTTACATCCTACATATGAATGAAATCATAGGGTTCTTAATATTTTTGATTGATTTATTTCACCTTGCATGATATTCTAAAGATACATCCATGTTGTCAAAATGGCAGTATTTCAACTTTTCTTGTAGTTGAGTAGTATCCCATTGTTCCATTGTATATATATACCACATCTTTTTTTTTAAATTAAATCTTTATTGTTCAGATTATTACAGTTGTTCCTCTTTTTTCCCCCCATAGCTCTCCTCCACCCAGTTACCACCCCACCCTCTGCCCTTACCCCTCCCACTGTCCTCATCCATAGGTGTACGATTTTTGTCCAGTCTCTTCCTGCATCCCCACACCCCTTTCCCCCCAAGAATTGTCAGTCCACTCCCTTTCTATGCCCCTGGTTCTATTATATTCACCAGTTTACTCTGTTCATCAGATTTTTTATTCACTTGGTTTTTAGATTCACTTGTTGATAGATATGTATTTGCTGTTCATAATTTTTATCTTTACC
>NW_005365111.1:1130599-1131469 GCF_000412655.1 Myotis brandtii | reverse complement strand
GCTCCTCTGAGTCTCAGTGTGCTTTTCTCTTTCCTTCTAGTTGTAGAATTTCCACTCAGCCAGCCTTTCTGTAGTTCTGGATGATGTCCGTTTTGTCTTTTAGTTGTATTTTTGAATTTGTTGTGGGAGGCAGCAATTTCCGGTGTTTACCTATGCTGCCATCTTGGTTTCTCTCTCCACATCTTTTTTTTTTGAATCCTCACCTGAGTATATATTTATTGACTTTATTTATTTATTTATTTATTTAAAAGAATTCTTTATTGTTGAAAGTATTACATATGTGCCGTTTTTCCCTCATTGACTCACTCCAGTCAACCCCTGCCCCCCACCCCTTGCCACAGGCCTTCAGCACCCTATTATCTGTGTCCATGGATTATCCATATATGCATACAAGGTCTTTGGTTGATTACCTTCCACCAATCCACCCTCCTCCACCTTCCCTTGGAGATTCCCCACTCTGTTCCATGCTTCCAGTCTCTGGATCCACTCTGTTCATCAGTTTATTTTGTTATTTTGATTCCACATATGAGTGCAATCATGTGATACTTGTCTTTCTCTGACTGACTTATTTCACTTAGCATCATACTCTCCAGGTCCCTCCATACTGTTTTAAAGAGATTATTTTTTTAAATTGCTGCATAGTATTCCATGGTATGAATGTATCACAGGGTTTTTTTTTTTTTTTTAACCACCCATCTACTGATGGGCACTTGGGCTGTTTCCAGATGTTAGCTCTTGTAAATTAAGCTGTGATGAACATAGGGAATGTATACATTGTTTCTGATTGGTGCTTTGGTTTCTTTTTCTTTTCTTTTTTTTTTTAAAAAACCTTTTAAATAGAGAGTGTTCTCCTGAGGCATTTTATTTTTA